>NC_083346.1:88797812-89154079 GCF_019175385.1 Lycium barbarum | reverse complement strand
GTGGACTATACTAACAACAGGTTAAGTCAAAACATAACCAAAATAAACTTGTTCAAGCTAACTAATCATAAAGCTAATGTGCACGAACATGATTGACAAATCATCTAGTCTACACTAACATGTGATCTAATAACATACAAGCAAACAAAGGTAAACTTACAGCACAAGGGTTAATCTAAACTTGCATATAGAGCTAAAACAGTCACAAAACTAAACTGAACCAGACTAAACATGCTTAACATAACTAGAATAACTGCAAACGAAACTGAAGTACAACTAAACAAACAAATCCCACAAACAGTTTCAAACATTCAATCAAATACTAAAATAACTTAAAGGAAGGAAATTACCTTCTTCGGGTGCAGCGAAGTGAGGCGAAGGTTTCGATCTAACCTCGAACATTTTAAATCTACTTCGAAACACTACGAATCCCGAATTTGTATACCCTCGAATCCAAACGGATGCTAAGGGCAAAAACAGAACAAAAATAGTGTGGACTTCGACTCGATATCAAACAATACTTCTAAAAGAACTAATATTGTCTATGGGGGAATTTCTGCGATTTCTCCGAATTCCAACCTTAATTTCTAGGGGATTTCTGCGGCTAAAACAACTTGTTCTTGGGGAATTTCATGAATCGAAAAAAAATCCTCAAGGTTCTTGGGGGTGTTTTCCGATAAAAAAATCTCTCCCTAAAATGGATTTGAAGCAAATATTTATAGGGGGTAGAAACAGCTAGGGTTTCGTTTGTGACGAAGAGAGAGAGGAGCGGGGGACAAGAGGGAATGGGGGTGGCAGTGAGCGTGGGGAACAGGGGAAGGTGGAGGTGGCAGAGGTAACGTGGGGGGAAGAGAAAGACGATGAAGGAGAAGAGATGGGGCGGCGGCTTAGGGTTTAGGGGTAAAGGGGAGAGAGTATAGCGGTGGATTTGGTATGAAAATGAAATCATTAAAGGGGTATTACCCCTTAACTGAAAAGAACTTGGGCTGGGTCGCGCCCATTTGGGTTGGATTCGGTCAATTTTATTTTGGGCTGATTTTATGAATTGGTCCTAAAATAGTATGAGTTGATTGGGCTACTACATTTAAATAAAAGACCTATTTAAATACCTCTATACTAATGTGTGTTAAAATATTATTTAATATAAAATATGCAATTATTAGTGCTCAGACAATAAAATTATATGTCGTCGTGATAGCCGTGCAATAATATTTCAAAATTCCACAGTAAGTAAATGTTATTATTAAATTACGCGAAGATAAATGCGATGCGTGTGCATAAGCTGGTAAAATGTGCTGAAATGATAAAAATGTGAATTATAATAATATTGGTAACATAATAATGATATTAATAATAATAATAATAATAATAATAATAATAATAATAATTAGTACTGTAATAGAATAATGAAACGCCGGTATTGATAAGAAGCTAATAATTATAATAAAATATAAATATATTTTTTAATTTGCCAAAAAATATTAGAAGCGCAAATAGGTATTTCGGAGGAGAGGCGGGACAAAATTGGGTGTCAACAACTTGTCCCTCTTTGCCCGGTAATGATGAAAAGAATTTTCGGGCAAAGACGTTGACTCGGTAGCCTATTTTGTCCCGGCTAAAGGGAATTTGAGAGGATTATGGTCGAACTCCGATCTCCGAGTTGCCTACATATCTCGGATTGCACGAGAATCAGGCCGTGTGTAGTTCTGGGATAACTACGACACCTTATAAATAACGAATCCCGATTGACGCGAATTTCTGCAAAATACTATCCCAGTGTCGAATTATGATGACACTAGGTATTATAATAGAACTCGAGAATTCTGAAAATTGAATTGCTGGAATGCAAGTAGAATACTTGTGATTGGAGACGAGTGTTCGAGGTAGATCCTTGACTCTTGTCGAGAAGTCTGATTATCCTTCCCAACAAATTGCCCCAGTTCGCTGCCGAAGAAATAGTTCCACGAGTTGATGTGTGACGCCAACTTTAATATTGTCAAAAGCCACAAGCTAAAAACAATTGTTAGCGATAAAGAAATATATGTGTAAATAAGACAGGGTTGGAGAAATTTACACTTGTAACCCCTGTTTCAAAAGTTGAATCCACAACATACTTTGGAGATAAATTAAATTAATGGCTTCCACTTGAAGAAGAATTAAGTCGACGTTGATATCCACTTTAACGAAGGCTAAATCCACGTCCACGTTTGTTTTTAAGGAAATCTAAAACTATAAATCCACATCCACTTCCATTGTACAAAAAATATAAATCCACATCCACTTCCACGGTGTAAAAAACTATAAATTTACATCCACTTCCACGGTACAAAAAATATAAATGCACGTCCACTTCCACTGTACAAAAATATAAATCTACATCCACTTCCACTGTACAAAAATATAAATCCACATCCACTTCCACTGTACAAAATATAAATCTACGTCCACTTCCACTGTACAAAAATATAAATCTACATCCACTTCCACTGTACAAAAAATATAAATCCACATCCACTTCCACGGTACAAAAATATAAATCCACGTCCACTTCCATGGTACAAAATGTAAATCCATGTCCACTTTCGTGGTACAAAAATATAAATCCACGTCCACTTTCGTGGTACAAAAAATATAAATCCACGCCCACTTTCGTGGTACAAAAAATATAAATCCACATCCACTTCCATTGTACAAAAAATATAAATCCACATCCACTTCCATGGTACAAAAATGTAAATCCACGTCCACTTTCGTGGTACAAAAAATATAATCCACGTCCACTTTCGTGGTACAAAAAATATAAATCCACATCCACTTCCACTGTAAAAAAAATATAAATCCACATCCACTTCCACGGTACAAAAATATAAATCCACATCCACTTCCACAAATTTTGTAATGCAAGAAAGATAAATCCACGTCCACGTCCACGTCCACGTCCACAATGTTTATAATGTAAAAAGATAAATCCACTTCCACGTCCACAATATTCACATTGCAGAAAAATAAATCCGCGTCCACTTCCACAAATTTTATAATGTAAAAATATAAATCCACATCCACGTCCACATCCACGAAGTCATTCGTGTTAAAAATGATAAATCCACGTATACTTTCATAAAATTTATAATGCAAGAAAGATAAATCCACGTCCACGTCCACAATGTTTATAATGTAAAAGATAAATCCACTTCCACGTCCACAATATCCACAATGCAGAAAATAAATCCACGTCCACTTCCACAAACTTTTATAATATAAGAAATATAAATCCACTTCCACGTCCACATCCACGGTAAAAATATAAATCCACATCCACTTCTACAAATTTTATAATGTAGAATTTCATGTCCATGTCCACAAGATGCGTAGCATATAAATTTATATCCCCGTCCATTTTCACGAATTGTATAATGCGAGAAAGATAAATCCACCTCCACGTACACATCCACAATGTTTATAATGTAAAAAGATAAATTCACTTCCACGTCCACAATATCCACCATGCAGAAAATAAATCCACGGCCACACAATCTACGATATTGAAATATAAATCCATGTCCACTCTCACAATTTGTAATGTAGAAATGTATATCCACGTTTATGTCCACATTCACAAAACCATTCGTGAAGAGATATAATTCTACATCCTAATTCATGTCCCGTTGTGACGTAAGTTAAATCTACAATTGTCCCCACGATTTAACATATGATGCAAGATTTCGATCCTATCATCTCATTAAATACTACATTCTAAAAAGAACTTGTTAGCGACTTGAAATAAATAAATATGTATGAAGTGATGATAAAGTTGAGGAATTTAAACCGATAATCAGGTGACCATGTTCGTATCCACTTCGAAGAAGGTTAAATCCACGATTATGCGTCCTTGATCCATCGAGAAATGCCATGAGCTAAAAACAATTGTTAGTGGTAAGAATATGTAAATAGCTGGGTTTTGAAGAATTACGCTTACAACCCTTGGTTGAGAAGATAAATTCATGTCCACTGTTGCAATCAAAATTTCATGAAGAATGGAACAACATCCACCGTTTAACGCAAGCTAAATTTACATCCACATTGAAGAATATTTGCCTTTTTGCAGAAGGCTAACTCTTTGTTCACGTCCATAACTAAAATTTGAAGAAGAGTCAAATATGCGCCACATCTATGTTAATTGAAACCTGTCTCATCAAAGAAAAGTTGTGAGTTTAAAGAAAGTTGGTTGACTTGTGCTTGTCGGGGAACTTGGTCGTTGAGTTGATTCTTGTCTCGGTCGCCTCCACATTCCTCGATGCTTCACCACATATTTTGTTTTGCCAAGGAGTTTCAGTAATAAGTAATAAAGAGTGTAGTTTGAAAATAAGAGTAACGAGATTTGGCTGACTTCGAAAGGGAATACTTAGTGGCTCTAATAGATAAGATGATTGTGAAGATTCGAATTCAAACTTATCAACATTTTAGAAAGATATGGGCGGACTTTTATTTAAAATCACTGAACATTTAAGACCACTTTTGTGCTACTTCTAAAAAAGTATCCCAGTTTCCAGTCCTGGAGGCGCTTGGTTCTAAACAATTGAAAAGTGAGAACTTATAATGAAAGTTTTTGGAAGCGATTTGACCGATTTCAAAAAATTTGTCCCAGTTTCAAGTTACTAGGACACATGAATTTAAACAGTGGGAAGACCAAAATTTTATATAAAAAATCCTTATGTATCTCATAGGGACCAAAATGGTTGGACAAACTGAAGATATTGGAAAATTTTAAAATAGAAGGGCCGAACCCGTCTTGGGTTGCCTACGTATCCCAAAGGAATCAGGCCAGATGTAGTTCGTGATTAAAATAAAAACTTTTGAGGTTTTTTTTTTAATTTAAAAGGAGGGCCGAACCCGATGTGGGTTGCCTACGTATCCAAAAGGAATTCAGGCCAAACGTAGTTCATTACAACAAATGACAAAGTCTTAATTTAGAAAGGCCGTAATAAAACATAGAGGCGACATGACAAAAAGAAACTAAAGGTTCTAGCTTATGCCTCCGGCCTATTACAAAAGGAAATTTAAACTTAAATTACTGAAACTCCCGGCGAACCGGGGCTAAGATAAAAGTCCAATTCTTCAACTCAGGTCCTGGCTCGGCAGCCTATAAGGTCAGTGTTTTAGCAAAGTCTTCGATTACCCCAGCATGATCATCTTCATCTTCCACGAACAAGTTCTTGATCCCTTCCACAATATCATCATAGGCAACTTCAACAGTCAGATCTGAAGTTTTGGAGATGGCAGGTTTTGAGAAAGTTTGATCAATGGTAGGAATGGGTTTTGGCAAGAAAATATCCTTTCTTTTATTCTTTCGTGCTTTCTTTGCTTCTTCCTCAGTTGGTTCATATCCCAAACCAAATGTGAACTGTTGTGCAGGGAGAACTACAGGCTCAACCCGCCCATTTAATGTCTTCCCTAACCCAAGTCCAGGTTGGTACCCATTTTTTAGCATTTCCTTTGCAACCATGATTGCGGCGCATGACCTTTTTGATTCTTGAGTTTGACACACTTCACCCACTCTAGTAACATTCACAACCTCCCAAGCATGGTAAGTTGTTCCATCGAACCCTCCTGTTGCCTCGATGAATGGGATGGATTGCTCTCGATAGATAGACGTGTCACCTTCTCCATGTATGCATATTTGTTGTTGATCCCACTCAAATTTGACAGTTTGGTGCAAAGTAGATGGTACAGCTCCAGCCAGATGGATCCACGGTCTTCCTAACAGCATGTTGTATGTCGTGGAGATATCAAGTACTTGAAAATTCATAACGAACTCAACAGGTCCAATCAGCACATTCAACTCTATTTCTCCAATAGGACGTCTTTGAGCCCCATCAAATGCTCGAATATTCATATCACTTGTCTTAAGCTCGCTAATATTATATCCGATCTTCTTCAGACTTGTTAGTGGACAAATGTTAAGTCCAGAGCCCCCATCAATCAACACTTTAGACACAAACATGTTACGACACTTGACAGTTATATGGAGTGCTTTGTTGTGACTACATCCCTCTGGTGGCAGTTCTTCATTATCGAAGCTGATTCGATGACTGTCAAGCACGCGCCCAACTATTCCAGCTAACGTCTCACTAGTTGTTTCACTTGGAACATACGCTTCACTCAAAATTTTCAAGAGTGCATTTCTGTGTACGTCCGAACTCAAAAGCAAAGAGAGGATAGGAATCTGGGCATTGGTTTTTTTCAGCTGATCCACAACTGAGTATTCGCTGGCCTTAATTTTTCTTAAAAAGTCTTCTGCCTCGGCTTCTGTCACAACCCTTTTGGGCGGCACATTGCTTTCTTTAGTTTGCCTCAATCTAGCTAGCTCTTCCGGGGTGTATCACCTTCCGGACCTGGTCATTCCTGACGTCTTAGTCTTGTCAGTGATCGTTTCCTTTCCTCGACATTCCATCACAGCTTGTTGATAATTCCATGGTACGACTTTGGTATTGAGCACTGGTAACTGATTTGGTGCTTGAATTACTTCCACAGGTGTTGATGAAGCTCCTAATATCTCGATAGGTACAAAACCCCTTATCACTATAGCCGGAGAAGCAACGGCTACAAGACCATGATCTTCCACGCTATCCACAGGCACTATGAATTTGGCTGGATCGTCATCATTTTCATCTATTCCAATCATATTTATCGTGGCCCCATCATGGGTCGGGAGTGGATTGTTAACCACATTTGGTGCCGGTTGTTTAACCATGATCTGTTTTGCTTCAATAAGATCTTCAACCTTGTGTTTCAATGCGTAACAACGATCAGTGGAATGGCCTTTTACCCCCGAATGATATGCACACGTTTTAGTGGGATCAAAACTTCTAGGTAATGGATATGGAATTCTTCCTTCCACAGGATATATTAAGCCTGAAGCTTGCAGTCTTTCAAAAACAACGCTCAATGGCTCTCCCAATGGTGTAAAATTGCGGAAAGGTCTATTTGGACGAGGTGCGGATGCATTGTTTGGATGATGAGATTGTGATGGTGGAGCTGGGTATGTTGGTGGTCGTGGAGCTCGGTATGTTGGCTGTGTGTTGTAGACGGGGTAGGAAATTTGTGGTGATTGAGGCGGGTAAGATGACAAAGCTTGGTTGTATGGATGTGACGAATATTGGAAATATTGTGAGTGGAGAGCGTTAGACTTGTATCGCGGAGGTTGTTGGTGGTGGTATGAGGTGCTTCCTAGAGCCATTAACGCTTCCGCGTCTTTCTTTCCATTTCCAAGAGCACCAGTTTGTATGGCCTTACTACACTACAAGAAAAAAGGCCTTTAGCGAGGGGAAATTCGGTCATTAAAAGTCAAAATCCGGTCGCTAAATGTCAAGAACGACCATAAAAATACCGGTCGTCACCGGTCATTAAAAGCTCCGACGTTAAAAGTCAACGACCGGAAATCCGGTCGTTAAAGAACATTTAACGACAACATAAATTCCCGTCGTTATATGTCCTTTTCAGCGACCGGTTTTTCCCTTCGCTAATTTGTCATCCGGTCGTTAAACTTTTTTTACCAATAACTAATTCAACCTGCAGAAGTACTTTTAACGACCGAAATTCCTTTCGTTAATCGTATATCACTTTCAACACCAATACTTTTAACGACCAAATTCTTAGTTGTTAATTGCCATTTAAATATTTGATATTATACAAAAATTTATACTACTGATTAATAATAATTATTTCATGCACAAACACATCCGAAAAAAATACTAAATAACAAATATTCCATATAAAACTTCATTGTTAATACAAAGAACTAATTAAAGAAAGATATACCATATCCAAGTTATATGACATCTTATCAATGACGAAAAAGAGAAAATTTGCAGCATATATGCATAAGATATTGTCTTTAAACCTCCCCTAACGAAATAAAAATCCCTCTTGAACTTCCACTTGCTCCTTACTTTCATGAACGATAGATTCTTCCATCTTCAAATTCTTGAGCTGTAAGGAAAAAACAAGTTTATGCCAGTTTAGTAACAATAAACTCTTAAAGAAGAAACATAATTCCTCAAACGTATTTACCAGGATGCAAAACATTAAAGTTTCTAAAAAAGCATGTGAACAATAACTTATATATCTATCGCATAGTCCCAACAAAATTAGATGATTTCCAAAAATAAAGATAGAGAATTGTGTCCTAGTGAATAACTGGTTTATCTTTTTAGAGTAATGTTCAGGAACCTAAAATTTATACGCACACTTGAACTTCATTATCCATTATTAATGAAGGTGAGACTTCTATTGTCTAATTCAAAGTTTTGGAGCTTTGCATGATTATGGCATGATTATAATATATGAAAATCTGGTTGTTGCTTCTTGCACCCTCAAATTTTGACTTTAAAGAAGAAAAAAAGACGGTGAGTGTAAATCTTCCCCATTGATAACTAAGACAACGAACTTTACTTGCAGATAGATTCTGAAATGACAAGAGCGTAAATTGAAAGAAGAACATCAAACATTGAAAGAAGAACAACAAACATAGATATCACTGCCGCACTTTGGACCAATATGGAGCTCTAAAAAGACGGAGACATAGTACAAACGTGAAAATATTCCACTTCAAGCATCCAGTCTCCTCATCTAAGTCTAGGGACACTATAAGAGCAAACAAAAATTTACTTCACTTAAAGTTCAAAAGAACTGGAAGTCTTCGACAAAAGCTTTGAAGTTACTTACAAAAAAGATGCATACTTTCAAATCAAAATTTGCAAATCAGAAAATTTACTGATAGATAAAAATTATTTGAAAAAGGTATCAACTATTTGGTCCAACTAACTCATTGCTTTAAAATGCATGCATATAATAAAATCATACTTTAGATTTGTCTCTGTTTAAAGGTATCAGTCAAAGGAACACCATACCGTAAGAAAATACATTACGGATGCACTTAAACTTTATAGTATACTTCAGGATTTTTTTGTTAAATACTCACTTTTTACCATTCAAGTGAAGATATAAGAGCTTTGTCCAGAACATCCCTACAGTATAATCATTACTTCGACTGCATACTTAAAGGATCACTGTAAACAAAAAACATCCTTCAAGTTTTTAGAAATGAGCTGGTTTCAGTCTGTCATTACCCATGGTTATAAAACTAATAGAACGCTACAAAATCACATACAAGGCAGGTGACATTTGTAAAAAGTACCAAACTTTGCAACTCCATTCCAGATACACTGATTCTTAACTACAAACAGAAGACATCAGAGATGTTTGAAGTTGGTACTTATAACACTGCTAAAACCACTAGATCATGCTTTCAAGTGATGCTTATAACTATTGAGTTGTAATTGAGCATGATGATGATGAAGGTAAGGTTTAAAGAGATGAATCTTTTAAATAGTTCTAGAATGTTACTATATATTAAAAGGTCCGACCAACTCATCCTTTTCACGGGCAACAGCTACCAGCCAACATGAACAATTAAGAGATGTTGTAGAAAAGTTACATAAACACAGTAATTGAAAAATCGCCAAAAACACATTAAAATCCTTTTCACCATTATTATACATCTTTTTCACTAGTATTATTCACCAACAAAGAATCATAGTTAAACCCACAAACACCAACAAACTTCAGAAGTTATGTAACAAGCTTCTTCCAACGCATTCTATTTTAAAAAATGGACTGATACTCCATTAACTGCAGAAAGTAAAGCAGAACCAGAAACGCAGAAAGTGCTAAAACATGCAGCAGAAAATACTAAATACCGCAACAAATTAATTTCAGAAATGCCTGTAGAGACCAAAGTCCGAGAAACTACAAAAATAAGAAAATACCCTAAATATTGCTTCATATCATATATTCTTATTCAACAATATTTACTTTGTTACAAAACCAACTTTTTTTCCTAATTGACTGTCTACCATAATATTTCCTTCAAGAGAGGAATTATGTTTCCTACATCCACCCGTTTAAGTAGTATAGACTTAATACTTTGTGTTGTTTATGTTTACTCTGAGTTTCTTAAGTATCAGAGTTGATCCTTTACCTGCTATAGAGCTTGTTTGGATTGACTTATTTTAGATGCTTTTAAGCCAAAATATCTTTTAAGCACTTTTGTAATGTTTGGATTCGATAAAAAAGTCCTTTTAAGAACTTTTTATTTATGCCAAAATAACAAAAATAAGTCAAAAGTCATAAGTTAGAATTTCTAACTTATGACTTATAAGCTATAAGCAGGGGCGGAGCCAAGTGTTACGAAGGGGGTTCACTCGGCAGAAAATTACAGTGTATATTGAAGGTTAAAATTATTTTTTTGTATATATAGTAGATGTTGAACCCCCTTGGCTTCTTCGTATTTTTGAACCCCCTTACTGAAAATTCTGGCTCCGCCACTGGCTATAAGCCATAAGTCCATCCAAACAGGCTCTATACTGTCAAGAAAAAAAGGAAACTTTAAGAGTAATGATTTGAAGTAGTTGAAAGGTTTAATTATAACAAGTTTAATGTATTAAAGAATCAAAATCCACTATTTTCCCGAATTTAGTAACACAATGATAGTGTTTTTCAGTATATCATTTCCTCCCTTAAATTGTTTTCTTGATCATTTACTTGTTTCTTAATCACGTTGCATGTGTATTCCTATATCTACGTATGTGGAGGCTAAATCTAATTTACTGTTCGTCTCATAGGATGTCCTCTGAACTTTCATGTTAATGGTGGTACTTATACCATCCTTTTTCTTATTCTTCTATAATGAAGTTCTCTAGTTCTCCTGCCACTGACATTGTTGTCTTTGTTTGAGGTTGTTTAAAGAATTAAACTATCAGTTTAGT
Organism: Lycium barbarum; assembly: GCF_019175385.1. NCBI lineage: Eukaryota > Viridiplantae > Streptophyta > Magnoliopsida > Solanales > Solanaceae > Lycium > Lycium barbarum. Next base: position 89,143,253 of record NC_083346.1, on the reverse strand, counting down.
TCTGATTCATGTGTGTGGAGGAGTTGTTTATTGGATGCAGGGACTGTTATTTTGTCATTTGTGAATTTGAGCGGTTAGCCATTTTGATGAGCGAATCACTCTTCAATAAGAATTTTTCTCCCCTTAAATTGTTCATGATGAAGAAAAATCATATTTTTTCTCAGTTAAATTAACAATGAAAAAGGGGTGACTTCATCCAAAGTGGTGGAATTGAAAAAATCCATAGAGGAGTTGAAAAGAACTGATCTAGCAAAAAGTTAGAAAAAGAAGCAGAAACTTACCTTGGCCCCCAATTATACTTGCGTAAGTTAAAAAAAAAGGTCCTTTGGCAAAAAGTTCGGTGGAAACTGACTAAGATGATAAACAATACCTGCAAGTGAACCTCCCTCGACGTACAATTAGTTAGTAACACCATCAACAACAACCCATAAGTAAAAGAAAAAGAAGAATAAAGAAATAAGATGCACCATAGAACCAAGTTCATTAATACACATACAAAACCAGAAACTTAGCTTGATGAGAAGAACACTCTAAGAATGTGTTTTTCTTATCAGTAGCAGTTGACAAGAGCCAGACCAACAGACGAGCAGGTTCGATGAGCGATGAGCGGTAACGAGAGAAGGCTGGAGTTCTTCTTTTAACACAACTATGTGTTTTGTGACTGCAGAATAAATTCCCAACTTTAAACAATCTACTCATTTTCCTCCTAAATATATACCTATTAACAAAAGAAGATTCAGAATGAAACATACTATTATACAGCAGCAGCTAAACTTATAACAGCCTTAAACCAGCACTTCAGCAGTTGGCAGCAGCAACTAAGGCAACAACAGTCTTTGATCATATCTGTTTGGAATGTGACTTGAGTTTCAGATGTCTCTTTGCATGGTATTTTCACAAGACATTGTACGGTAAAATAAAGGAGAATTCACTAACAGGTGGGGAGAAGGAGAAAAGCAACAGGCAGTTAAAAGTACATATTTAAGTCATTTATGAAAAGCTAGTTAGTTCCAAAGATGAGAGCACGTCAAGGCTTTGAATTATAGAGAACATTACGTGCTCAAACTATATTTTACTTAGAAGAATCAAGCGTGGGAAGAAATATTTATTTTTGAGAAAAAACAGGTATATACGGCATGCTGCTAAGTTGAATTTCTCATTAACTTAACATCAAATGTAAAAGAGGAATATCATCGAACCCTTAACAGTTATCAAGGATCATTGTTCATGCAAAAGATCACACATACACATTATTTTATCAATACTTTGATTATATGCTAATGTAGGCAAGTTGCAGCAGCTGTAAGCACTAAGCAGAAGCTATCAAGCTAAGGCAACAATACAAGTTACAACAGTCTAGCAACTAAGGCAAGAATTAGTAGCTGTAAGCGCTATGCAGCAGATAAGGCTAATTGCAGTCCATATAGAGAGATCATCTATTTTTTGGAGATGTAAGAATATAATCCTGTAAATGTTTTCAACTCATTTAGCTCTCTGGCCATGATAAACGTGATTTTGTATTACAAATGTAGAGAAAATCTATCTAAGTATATTCCTAAAAGACAAGTCAAATCTTTATAAGTAAACATAGGATGGAAAAAGTAAAAATAATTCTATCAAAATACTGCAGCAGCTGCAGACATTAAGTTTATTAAGTTTGTTTTCTTTTTTTGCTCACCTAATATTTTCTTCATTAAGCTATCAAACAATATTTTGGATTCATCTTGATTGTTCGATTGATATTCTCTTATTAGTGCAACAACTTAAATTTGTCGTGACCTGAACAACAAGAAAAGAAATAGGAAAAGCAGGAATGAGGAAATGTTAAATGATGCAGTTCACACCAACATATTTGTATCATATTATAAGGTAGAATTACACTCTTGAAGGAGGACAGATATTTTGTCCTTTTCAGCACATGCTACGACAAACTCAAACTACGAAAAAGATGATTTTAAAAACCTTGGAGAGGCAGCGCTCAGCTGGACCTTAATCCGATGGAAATAATTCAAACCAATAGGAAATTTGTAGCATTGAACTTGGTTCAAGAGAAGTACTCAATATTGACCCAAAAATAAAGTCACAAAAGGTATGTCTCGATATATTTGACAAACAGGGAGATCATTGGAATAACTAAAACAACTCAATTCCACAATTAGTCGTTGGGGATGGAGATCATTGATAACCTTAGAAATTATCAGATTAACAAATTTATTCAATAATAATCATCATATCCCCTCCTTTGATATTGAAGACCAAAGGAGGATTTGTTTTACTAACAACCCGTATATGCTAACAGGTTTTGACTTTAACAATATTTACTCTAATTGAAAAATCACAAATTAAAGTGGCATATGCGTAATCACCTTGCTAAAAAGGCAAAAAAATACTAAGGCAGAAAAACAAGTAAAGGGAAAGTGGAAAAATAATACTGAAATGAAATTGATATTGTCATGCTTTTCTATTTTGAGTTAAAGAACATAAGAAAGGGGAAATATACCCAACTGCAATAGGAAAAGAGAAAAAAAATCTTAGATATTCTAGCACAAATACAAGAATCTAAACAACAAAAGCACTAAAACTAAAAAAGGATTACCTGATCCTTTGCAGAGAGCGGGGCGTTGAGGGGTTTGAAGATCACCTTCAATATTTATCAAATATACGATTCAATTCCACTCCGTTCAGTAGAATCGTACGAAACGGAAAAAAACTGAGAAAAGAGTTAGACTCGGCATAAATTGACTCGAATCCAAACAAAGGGCGTAGATGAAAAGAAAAGGAAAAAGAAACCTAGATGGAATCATAATAAATTCGGAATTGGGAAAAATCAGGCATTTCACAAAGAATTTCATAGTTAAAACATCAGAAACTTACCTTGATGAAAAGGAAGCTCCAAGAAACCTAGAGAGACCACGCGAAGTGTATCTCTGGTTGTTGATTTTTCTCTAACTGGAAATAGAAGAGAAGCACGCTGAGTGTATCTCTGTTTACGGAGGGTTGAGGAAAGGGGATGGGTGGAGAGACGTGGGTGTGAAAATAAAGAGGGAAACATATAGCGACTTTTTTTTTCTAATTATTATTTTAACGACTGGATATTAATATTTCTAACGTCCGGATATTATTTCGTCATGAATAGTAAACTAAAAATTGACTTTTAACTACTGGAAAAAAATTGTGTCGTTAAAAATACATTTTAACGACCGGATTCATGTCCCTTCGTTAAGAATTGGTCGTTAAAAGTCAATTTTCTTGTAGTGCTAGTAGACTGCAATGCTGCTAGACTTGTTATTCTCCCTGTCTTAATGCCATCTTCGATTATGTCCCCAACTTTGATCACTTCTGCAAAAGTTTTTCCGCCCATTGTCACCAAACGTTCATAGTACTCTGGTTCTAGTGCCTGAATGAAGAAAGTAACCATTTCTGTTTCCTCCATGGGCGGGTGTACCCTAGATGCTTCCTCCCTCCACCGTATAGCATATTCTCGGAATGATTCGGTTAACTTCTTCTTTAACTTTGTAATTGAGATTCTGTCAGGAGCGATCTCAACATGAAACTTGTAATGATCCACAAAAGCATTTGCCAAGTCATCCCAAGTATGCCATTTGGTTGTATCTTGCTTGGAATACCATTCCAAATCTTTTCCACTCAAACTCTGATTAAATAGTTTGACTCTTATCCCTTCATTCTTCCCCACACCAATCAACTTTTCACAATAGACCTTCAAATGGAAGAAAGGATTTCCCGACCCATCAAACTTCTCAAATTTTGGAATCTTGTAACCTGGTGGCAATTCAACCTCAGGAAATGCACACAATTCTTCATATCTCACGCTTTGATTACTTCCGAGTCCGCGCAAACTTCTCATGGCATCTTCCAAACTTTTGAGCTTTCTATTTATCATTTCATCATTAACTGCCCTTGCCTCCTTCTCGACTTCGACATAATGATCAACATCTGTGTGACATTGTCCTTGGGTTTGTGTCATGGGTGGAGTTGTGGTATAAGTATATACCGGTGATGCGCATTGGTAACATCATGTGTCGGCGGTGTGAACTGAGCCTTTGAAGAGGCGGTTGTAAACAAAAGAAGAGCATTTTGAGTAACTAGGTGGGCAATGGGTTCGGAATGAGCTGGTTGAGAAGTGGTAAAATAGTTTGCTTGGTTAAGTTCATCCAAATTTGGGAATGGAGGTGGCATAGGCAAAGTTTGACGAACCCCCTGAGATGGAGTCATATGTGGCGGAGTTTGAGAAAATGACCGATTTTGAAGTACCATGTGACTTAGTTCAGCAACTCGTCGCTCCAGACGAGCAATGATCTCCAAATGTGTTTCTGGTTCATTAGAGGATGTGGGATCACTCGTGATCGGTAAACTAAGAGATGGCTCAGATGAAGTGGTTGCATTGATCAAACTTTGCTCCATTTTAGAACGAGTCTTTTTAGTTAACCAGGTGATTAGTGATGAGTCAGAGTCTGATTTCTTGGCTCTAGACCGTGTGAAATATGGATGCTCCGCCAGTTCCCCTTTAGCACAAGTCAACCTTTTTTTTTTTTTTTGAAAATGAGTTTAGAAGAAAAAAAAGATAAAACAAGAAAAGAAAAAGAAAAACGAGTCAGTATACGGTAAGGACATGTTATTTCACATAAACACATTATTGCACATAATACATCGCGTTCTATAATGCAAGGGACCTCTGTATGCCAGAGGTAGGCCTAACGAACATTTGAAGGACAAACATGTCTTTTATGTATCATTCCATAACTCTTCCTAAAACTGATTTACAAGAATAATAACAATTTATTACATGCCGGTTTAATAATACAATTCAAAGTTAATCTAAGATATCTAACACTTCATCTCCACTAATTTCTTTTAGTTGTCTTCAACCCTTCGGCATTAATTGGATGCTCCACGACAACCTGCAACAAAATGTCAGTTTTTCCTGAAATATTTATCTATAGAGTACCAGGTCCACATATTCCACATATTTGTCCTTCAAATAATGCACATAGATAGTGAATAGTGCCACTTAGAGTCATAGACTCATTTGGACATTTGGTAAGGTTGACTAATGAACTTAATACACCAAGGGTATTAAGCCTCTTAGGTTTAAAATGATGCATGTCCTTACAAGGTTTTGGTTTTCGCTCTACCTAGGTAGACTAAGAGTGGGTTTACTAGACACAAGGTTCCCGAGCGGACTGCTCGAGTGAGAAGGCTACGCGGTCCCCGTTATTCGGGCACCCCGAGCATACGCCGACTCTCCTAAAATTTTGGATTTTTGAAGAAATTTGTGGGTGCGCAAAACACACCTCGCGTGTACGTGTGATAGTGTGAGTTTTCCAGAAATGGAGGAAATATGAACGGAATGCCAGTTTAAGGAAAGCAGTAACATAGAAAATTTGTCATAATAAAACAGTCATTTTAAAAGCACATAAGAAAACAATAAAGCAAAAATAAAGGCAAAACACCCAGAACATCCAATTAATTAATTATTAACCTAAGTTGTTATGGTTAAGAACCTAAAGGTCCCCAGCAGAGTCGCCAAGCTGTTATACCCCATTTAAACCGGGTCCAAATTGAGTACAACATTTTGGTGATTCCTATTTGTTTTATTTTAAGGAGTCGCTACCTAATTGATTTTAAGGTGAATTAGGGCACCTAATTGTTAGCTAAGGTAAAGCTACCTAAATCTCCGTTAATGTCCTGCTTAATCAGTGTGATTCTAGGTAAGGGTTCTAATTATCCTAAAGGGAAGGGGTTAGGCATCCTTTAGAATCCGCTAACTGCGGTTTACCAGCCAACTTAGCTTAATTAATTAAGGTTAAATATAGTGCTTAAATCTTAAGAAAATAACTTGTAAATATTATTAAGATTTTAAAGGAAAATATAATAATGCTATTTAAGCTAACTTGTAGAAAAATATAATAATTTGCAGAAAAAAAAGATTTTAAATGCTAAATAGAACTTAAAGATATTGCTAAGGCCTTAAATGAAAAATATAGTAATGCTATTCAAAAATACGATTTGTAAAAAAATATAGAATGATTCGCATATGAATAATAGCTTTTTTAAGAGAAGACTTAACAAATGTGATCTTTAGATAAGAAATTATATTCTATGAATATGGTGATGTAGAAAAGCCTAGGCTTATATTTTAATATGATGAAAAGGGCATGAGTTTTCTTTCTCTCTTTCTTTAACTTTATTTAACTATGTTTGGCTAAAAATATGTATAATCGGATAAAAAATGCTTATAAAATATGCTTGGATTAATATTTACATACTAGGGGGGGGGGGGGGGCGTTTTGAAATTTTAAGATAGTAAAATGAAACATAATTCCTTTGATGCAAAATATATAATCATGCTATTTTGAAAATCAATTATTCGAAGAAAGATAAATGTTATAAGTATTATAAATAATTTATCGTATAATAAAAACAAGAATGAAACCTATGGAGTTAATGATTTCTCTCTTAAATTAACTACCCATTATACTAAACCCCACTAATTTACTAAGGTTCATCTAAATTAACAAACAAAAGTGTTAGTCATACAACATAAATTAAAGGCACAAAAAGAGTAAAAAATAGAAGAGCAAATAAGTTAAATGGGCTCAGCCCATTTAGGACTGCTGGGACCAAGCTGCTGTTGGGCTTTGGCCCAGTCATTTTAATACTGCTTCAAAGGGGCTGCAATTCTGTTTTGTGCGATATGGGCCTCGGCCCAGATATTCTATATTTTGCTGTGGACAGAACTGGACAGAGATGACAGATTGCGTTGGGCTTTTAGCCCAACACCGAATTCGGGAGAAGAGCGAGTCCCTCGGACTCGTATGCGGTGGTCATGCAACAAAATAAAAGAAAAGGATTAGTATCTAACCAATGAATAAGGTTAAACATGTAAACTATAACTCAAAAACAACTCAGTAGACTATGTATATTTAAGTATAGACTAACTAGAGCAATCATGCGGACTCAACAATCGTGTAGGCATTGATGACCAGAGAAGCATGACCAGCAGTAAGCAGTTTTACATCAAAGACATAACTTCCACTATCAAGATGGGTCACATTCTCGCAGGGAAAAGGGCAAGTTTTATTGATTTATTCCTCAAGTGACTGAACAAGATATTTCTTTCGTTAAATAATTATCACAATTTTAGTTTAACTTCGAAAATAGATTGAGATGGTAAAAGGAATCAAACTTCAAAATCTTAAGAGTAATTGAATCCATAACAGTTTTGAAAGGTGACTAAGAGGAATCAACGATCATACACATAAATGGGATAGGTATTAATCTCTAACAAAAGATAAATAACTAAAATCAAACAGCAACTTCCACAAATCAGAGTTCAGTTAATTTTATCAACTCAAAAGGAAAGACTTCCAGCTAAAAAACACACTTTTATTTCATACAGGTTTAAAGAGAGAAAGATCAAAGAGAGTGGATTACTCTAACCGGGACTAAATTAATTTTAGTGACTGATCCACCCTTTTCTTCTTCCTTATAACAGTGTGCTAAATGCTAGCATTATTTAATCTTAAATCATCATGCTTAGTTTAACAGAAAAAACAAAAGCAATTCTCTTAAAGAGATGCTAAGAAACTCAAGATTCAGATAAGCATATAAGAGCATGAAATTAAAACATTCAATTATGGTGGGAGCAAAAATAGGAATTTCACTACTCATACATCATATAGAAAAATAGCAGACATAACCAACACAACAAGGTTCCAAATAGACATAGCGATAGACTTAACTAAAACAGAAATGAAATAAGTGAGGGAGAAGAGGATCCTTTTAAACTATTTGAGAAAATACTCACCATATGTGCGTTTGAGAGGTTTGAAAAGATCAATTAGCTTCAAAAATACGTTTAGGGAAAAGATGACCAGTTCTTTGAATTATTTAGTTAGAAATGAGAGAGAGGGAGAAGTACAACACGAGACAAGTAAGATAGCTACAGTCTTAAGTATTTGACAGAAGGTCTTAATCAAATATGCCACAAAGTCGCAGGCGATTCGCCCTACAAATTTAACTACAAAAGATCAATTTAGAGTGATATGCGCAAACTGGACTGGACTGAGCAAAATCCTCTACATATTTGAAGTTTAAACTAATCACATTTCATAAATTACGAGTCACTATAGAACCATGATTCAGCCAACCGAACCAACATAGCATTCCCAAGCTACTCCAATATCAAACAAGAACTGTGGACTATACTAACAACAGGTTAAGTCAAAACATAACCAAAATAAACTTGTTCAAGCTAACTAATCATAAAGCTAATGTGCACGAACAGGATTGACAAATCATCTAGTCTACACTAACATATGATCTAATAATATACAAGCAAACAAAGGTAAACTTACAGCACAGGGGTTAATCAAAACTTTCATATAGAGCTAAAACGGTCACAAAACTAAACTGAACCAGACTAAACATACTTAACATAACTAGAATAACTGCAAACGAACCTGAAGTACAACTAAACAAACAAATCGTACAAACAGTTTCAAACATTCAATCAAATACTAAAATAACTTAAAGGAAGGAAATTACCTTCTTCGGGTGCAGCGAAGTGCGGCGAAGGTTTCGATCTAACCTTGAACACTTCAAATCTACTTCGAAACACTACGAATCCCGAATTTGTATACCCTCGAATCCAAACGGATGCCAAGGGCAAAAACAGAACAAAAATAGTGTGGACTTCGACTCGATATCAAACAATACTGCTAAAAGAACTAATATTGTCTATGGGGGAATTTCTGCGATTTCTCCGAATTCCAACCTTAATTTCTAGGGGATTTTTGCGGCTAAAAAAACTTGTTCTTGGGGAATTTCATGAATCGAAAAAAAATCCTCAAGGTTCTTGGGGGTGTTTTCCGATCAAAAAATCTCTCCCTAAAATGGATTTGAAGCAAATATTTATAGGGGGTAGAAACAGCTAGGGTTTCGTTTGTGACGAAGAGAGAGAAGAGCGGGGGACAAGAGGGAATGGGGGTGGCAGTGAGCGTGGGGAACAGGGGAAGGTGGAGGTGGCAGAGGTAACGTGGGGGGAAGAGAAAGACGATGAAGAAGAAGAGATGGGGCGGCGGCCTAGGGTTTAGGGGTAAAGGGGAGAGAGTATAGCGGTGGATTTGGTATGAAAATGAAAACATTAAAGGGGTATTACCCCTTAACTGAAAAGAACTTGGGCCGGGTCGCGCCCATTTGGGTTGGATTCGGTCAATTTTCTTTTGTGCTGATTTTATGAATTGGTCCAAAAATAGTATGAGTTGATTGGGCTACTACATTTAAATAAAAGACCTATTTAAATACCTCTATACTAATGTTTGTTAAAATATTATTTAATATAAAATATGCAATTATTAGTGCTCAGACAATAAAATTATATGTCGTCGTGATAGCCGTGCAATAATATTTCAAAAATCCACAGTAAGTAAATGCTATTATTAAATTACGCGAAGATAAATGCGATGCGTGTGCATAAGCTGGTAAAATGTGCTGAAATGATAAAAATGTGAATTATAATAATATTGTTAACATAATAATAATAATAATAATAATAATAATAATAATAATAATAATAATAATAATAATAATTAGTACTGTAATAGAATAGTGAAACGCCGGTATTGATAAGAAGCTAATAATTATAATAAAATATAAATATATTTTTTAATTTGCCAAAAAATATTAGAAGCGCAAATAGGTATTTCAGAGGAGAGGCGGGACAAAATTGGGTGTCAACAGCGTGCTCATGCTCTGAAAGTGCGAGGTGTAACAAGAATGACTCTAGCAGAGTTGAAAGATTTAAAGACCCTAGTTGAAAGATCTTCTTGGCAAATGATTCATTAGGCCAAGTGTCTTACCTTGGGCTACACCGGTCTTGTTTGTCTAAAAGAAGTGAAGATCTTTGCATATGTGTTTACTACCTTAGGTAAACAAGGACACCATTAAAATTAAGTATCCTTTTCTAATAATCGATGATTTTTTCGATTAGCTTTAGTGTGTCCAATGTTATTCCAAGATTGACCTCAGATCAGGGTACTATCAGTTGAAGATTATGGAAGTTGGTATCCCAAAGACCGCTTTTAGGACTCATTACTGTCATTTTAAATTCCTCGTTATGTCCTATGGGTTGGCGAATGCACCAATAGCTTTCATAGATCTGAAGAGTCTTCATGCCTTATCTTGACTTATTCATCATTGTCTTTATTCATGACATCTTGGATTATTCTCGTAGTGAGACTAGCGATGCAGAGCATTTCAGAATAGTGTTGCAAATCCTTTAGGATCGCAAACTTTGTGCTAAATTTTGAAGTGTGAATTTTGGCTGAAGTCATTAGCGTTTTTAGGCCATGTGATTTCTGGCGAAAGCATTAAGGTTGATTTTCAGAAAATTGATGCCGTGATGAATTGGCCCTGACCTACTTCAGCAACAGAGATAAGAAGTTTCTTAGTTCTATCCGATTACTGCAAACGTTTTGTGAAGGGGTTTTCCTCTATCTCATCTCCGCTGACTAAGTTGATGCAGAATAAGGCCAAGTTTCAGTGGTCAGATGCTTGTGAGAAAAGTTTTCAGGAGTTGAACACAAAGCTGACTTGTTCCCCAGTGTTGACATTACCAGTGGGAATCAATGGGTTTGTAGTGTATTATGATACTTCAGGAGTTGGTCTTGTGTGCATTTTGATGCAACATGGTAAGGTAGTGGCTTATGCATCCAGGCACCTTAAGGTTCATGAAAAGAACTATCTGAGTCATGACTTTGAGTTCGCAGCAGTGGTTTTCAGTTAAACATCTAGTGTCACCATTTGTATGGAGTGCATGTGGATATTTTCACTGACTACAAAAGGTTTCAGTGTATTTTCAACTAGAGAGAGTTGAATCTCAAACAGAGAAAATAGCTCTAATTACTAAAAGATTATGATATGGATATTCTCTACCACCCAAGAAAGGCAAACGTTGTAGCTGATGGTGTTAGTTAGCTATCTATGGGAAGTTTAACTCATTTTGAGGAAGTCAAGAGAGCTAATCTGGGAGTTCGACTTTTGGACTCTAAAGATGGTGAATCCTCCTTGGTAAAGGAAATAAAGGAGAAATGGTTTAATGATCCCTATATATTATAGTTAAAGGAAAGGATTCACAAGTGTAAGATGATGGCTTGTGAACAAGGAGGAGATGATGGTACCTTGAGGTACCAAGGCAGATGATGTGTTTTAGACGTAGATGGACTTAAAGAAAGAATCATAGCGGGTGTGAATAACTCATGATCTTCTGTCCATCCATGCGCAACTAAAATATATCATGACATTAAGGAGGTTTATTGGTGAAATGAAATGAAGAGGAATGTGGCAGATTATGTGGCTAAATGTCCGAATTGTCAGTAAGTTAAAGTCTAGCACTAGAGGCCTGGTGAGTTGGCTCAGAACATAGATATTCCTATTTGGAAATGGAGATGATACATATGGACTTCATAACTAATTTATCTTGCTCATTTCTGTTATACCCCGTATATTTATACGTCGAATTATTCTCAAGTAAATCGACTCAAGTTGGAGGCGGAATCATTTTCGGCCACGAAATAGAAATCTTTAATTTTCAATTTTAAGTAGAACATAAATTGTTTATAAATTTTATTTAGTGTAAAAATATTATTGGAGATTAGGGACTAATTAGTTATGATTAGATTATTAAGGATTATTGATTAATTAAAATTAATTAATTTAATTATTGAAAGTGGGCCCCACCCAAAATAAATAAATAAATAAAATAAAACAATTCAAGAGTTAATTTGGTGAGTCATTTACTGGGGGGGGGGGGGGGTACGTGTCCCTTAGGGGACAAACATATATAAGGCATGGATTGTCACAAAGTTGACAACTAAAATTCATTTCCAAAAAAATTTTTGCTTAAGGAAAAAAAAAAAAAGAGGAGCAGCCATGGATGCTACTGTTCACGGCCAGCCACGGCTGTTTTTTTTTTTTTTTTTTTTTTTGCTTTGATTTAATTCCAAGGTGATTTACAAGTTCAAGGAGGTGATAGCAACGTTGGATATTGAATCGAGGAAGAAGAAATTGCGAAATTGGAGCAATTAAGAGTAGAAATTCCTCCGAGAAAATTAAGGTAAGATTTTCTTGTTTTATGGTGTAATTGTATTAATAGTATTGTAATGGAGTTATTAAAATTGAATTGGACAAAATCGGAAGTAAGAAAATACATGAAATTGTTATTATGTGAAATCCTTGGTTGAAATGGATTTAGAATTGTTATGGGCTGAGTTGTGAGAATTTTATGTGTATATCGTTGTTGTTGGTATTTCTGTGTTGACAGGAGAATAATTGGAAATTCGGGTTAGGCGAATATATAGGGGAAATGCTGCCCGATTTCCGTTAAGTCCTTGAATAGTGAACAACCCTAAATGAGAAGTATAAGTTAAAGAATGAGTTCTATCAGTGACGGCCTATGAATTTGCGAACTAGAAATTATAGTTACTAACGATAACGTTACTCTTATATTAAATAGGCTAAAAGTGCGACGAGGCGAACGGATTTACGAATAGTCGCTAACAGGTATGTAAAGCTGTCCCTTATTTCTTTTGGCATGTCTTAGATTTAAGTGATGAATGATATGAGCTTTGGGGTAATTCCATTCCTAAGTTTCGAGTGTGATTTATTAGTCCTGTTCTTAGAGATTCTACGGCAATTAATTTCCTTGACTTTTATAAGCTATTTTGTATTCATGTCTACGATTCCTAAGGCTCCTTTGATATGATATATAATGACATTCGAGGGATACTTGATATGATTGTCGCTACTGATACTCAGGTGTTAATCTCTTCTTCTTATTCTGTTTGGGTCTTGATAATGATTTAAATTGCATATGGTTGCTCACTACTCTGCTCGTGCATGCCTCAATATGTCTTTCACCGAGTCCCGGGCCGGGTATGTTATCGTGCATAGTTTCACTGCATTGTTCACCGAGTCCCTCACTAGAGGGCCGGGTACGGTATATATATATATATGATATGATGATATGATGATATGTTATGGCAGCCAGGAGGGCATATGATGACTTATTTCACCGAGTCCCATAATGGGCCGGGTCTGATATATGATACTGACATGCATGATTTATGTTTCAAAAGGCAAGTGTTTTGGTATTTTGAATGTTATATTTGTCTCCTCCACCCCCTATTTCAGTTATGATCCTTTTACTGTATTTCATGCTTTATATACTCAGTACATATTCCGTACTGACCCCCCTTTCTTCGGGGGGCTGCGTTTCATGCCTGTAGGTACAGATAGTTGGTTTGGTGACCCTTCAGCATAGGACTTCTACTCAGCTGTCTTGGGAAGCTCCGTTGTTCCGGAGTCTAGACTTTTGGTACAGATCTTATGATATATATGTATATGTTTAACCAGGGGTACGACGGGGTCCTGTCCCGTCATATTTCACTGTTAGTACTCTTAGAGGTCTGTAGACATGTGTGTGGGTTGTGTATAAGTTCTGTTCAGCTGTGTTTATCCGATGTGCTATGATATGGTGTCCGTATGTAGTGGCAGCCTTGTCGGCTTGCACATGACATGATGTTGATGTGTAGTGGCAGCCTTGTCGGCTTGCGTATCATTATATGATTTGATCTGTTCTGACTCCTCAGGAGACAGTTTATCTGAATATACATATTTGATGATGTTATGAACCGTTGGAGTTCCTTTGCAAGTTTCCATATTGTTCATAGATCCAGTTTGATTATATTTTAACAGGTTTGTATACGGGTGTCCAGTTCAGGCACTAGTCATGGCCCACGGGGTTGGGTCGTGACAAAAGTGGTATCAGAGTAGTTCATCCTCGGAGTGTCTACAGACCGTGTCTAGTAGAGTCTTGTTTATCGATCTGTTGTGCACCACATCTATAAACAGGAAGCTATAGGACATTTAGGATGTTACCTTTCTTTCTTATTCTAGATCGTGCGATAGAGCCCAGCCATAGGAAATGAAATTCCTTATACTAACCTTTGATTTCAGCTGAAGAACGACATCGACAGAAGGAAGTGATTGACGATATTGGAAGTTACAAAGTACACAGGTAAGCAACGGTGCGAACGAGGCACATCAGATAAGGTAAGAATAGTGAGGTATGGTCGATATGTAAAGTTGAAGGATAAAAGAAAAGGTAGATGGAGAGACATAACAGGATAGATCGTTAAAGGATCAGGTACGTCTCGAGGTGCGATATGTGAGGTAAGTTCCGACACCTTTATACTTTTTACTGGAAATTGGGAGCCCTGTGTGGCTATGATACGATATGATATATGCGTATATATGTTGGCCCTGTGAGGCATTGTTGGTATTTCCTACGTGCAGGTTTTGGGATAGTAAGAAGTACAGAGGAAATTCTGCCCAAAGTTTCTCAGAAATAGGAAAAAGAAGAGAATGAGATATAAGTTCATAACAAGTCTTGAAAGTCGATACCGACAGGGAAAATTTATTATGTTGGATTAAAGCTTCAAGAGATACCCTCCATGTTATCTGTAAGAGGCCCCATTGTTATTTGAAAAATTTTATTTCGAAAAAGCATATATGAGCAGCAAGGTTTGGAATTCATTTGGACGGACCAGAACACTTTCCAACCTTGTTTTGCCTTAGAAAAGCTCATGTTGAAGGGTAAAAACGTCCAGCGATTAAGTTTCACTTTTACTGAAAAGTACAAAGCATACAGCAAGTAGTTTATGAACTAAATAATTCGTTCACGACTCAAGAATAAACCTGGAGGTAAACCATGTGAATCAAGCACTAGAAGTCCTGTGGTGCTTGTCGGATTCTAGTTTCCTTTTGGTGGCGGTTGGAGTATGTTTCATGGTGACATTTTATTGGTTCTTAATCAACTAATTGGAGATGGAATTCGTGGAAGGAAAACTCAAACTTGTGAGCTGTCATGGATCATGTGTTCCACGTGTTATTGATGAAATGCTAGGATGATTCGGAAGGGCTTATAATACTAAGGGATGATATAGAAAAAATGGCAACTCTTAACAAAACATTTTATTGAGGTATCGGGTGAACTGATAAGTAGGGATAAATTACGACGAGTTTATAGTTAAAAGGAGTAATAGTATGACTGAGATAAAAGTACGGAGAAGGAAGAGTTATGACAAGTCATGGAAGTATTGATAAGACAGCTTGTGAGTTATTAAGGATAAGATTGATCAGAAAGGGTGACAGGTTAAGTATGCCTAGTTCATTGTGTAATTAAAACATAGTAAGAATCGTGAATAAGGTTAAGAAGTGTTACGTTATAGGATGGGCTACGAACAGGATGTAATGTGAATACCATAAGGATTGTTATAGAAATGAGTAAAGCCTAGCGAGGAAGTAACTAAAGGATATGATGTGATTAGTGTGAAACGGAAAAAGCAAATGTAGAACGAATAAGAAAGACTTACCAAGTCCTATAGGGAAAGTTCAAAATAGAAGTCAGGTGGTAA
Source organism: Lycium barbarum (assembly GCF_019175385.1). Taxonomy (NCBI): domain Eukaryota; kingdom Viridiplantae; phylum Streptophyta; class Magnoliopsida; order Solanales; family Solanaceae; genus Lycium; species Lycium barbarum. The sequence goes on along the minus strand of NC_083346.1, from coordinate 89,127,756 downwards.
CGAAGGTAAAAGCGAGCACAGGAAGAGAAGAAGTTAATTGAAAGAAGAAGATAGGAAGAAAGTGAGTGGGATTACAGTGTAGCGATGTGTTAAGATGAGTACAGCCGAGAACATGAGTAATATAGGTGGCGGAACTGTGAAAGACCAAGTTATAGAAAGATGAGTAACGAGGTAGAATGAGTGCTAGGAAATGACTGGTATGATAAGAATAGACGTGGATGAACATAATACATTTTTGAGAAAAGGATTATGCGGAAGTAATGTGTTCCGAAGGAATACAGAGATAGCATAAGATTCCTCGTGTATAGAATAAAAGATAGACATAAACGGGAGAAATGATAAGGAAATTCTAAAGGAAGCACCCAAGATAGACGTAATTAATTGAGTACGAGTATGGAGCGAAAAAACAAATATATAGCTACGAACTTAAGGTGTAGTACGACGAGAAGGTGGTAAGACAAGACTACTATTAAAACGAATTTGATATGATTTTGAGTAAGTCAGAAGTTAGCGTTGGGTATACAACAAGGGAGAAAGAGCATGAAGCATAAAGGAGTATTGCGTGTATGTGACTTCACCTCGGAAATAGTGAAATCCTTAAAGGACAAGGATTGTGGATTTGCGAAACAACTGACGTATTGTGAACTTATTAGAGGAAACAGATGATATCAGTTGAGATAAAGATAATACTACAAGAGAATTTTGGACACTTATCACCAGAATATAAGTGCTACTTAATTGAGAATTTGAAACGACTATAAGCACTAGCTAATTACTGATTGGAATGAGTGGAATGTGGCTTCGGATAAATTGCTATATTAATTACATTACTCGGGTACCAACCATCAAATAAGATTTTGTACTATATATCGAGAGTTCTCATCGCCTCGTGATTGTGTTGGAGTTTCATACATGGGTGATCTAAGTTATAGATGATATAAAGGAAGACATGGATATGGTGCAGTGTACCAAATGTATTGGAAAAAGAATCATAGGAATTTGAAAATTGGAAATGGAGGTATAATGCGGAATATAAATAGATAATGATGTGAGTACGCCCAAAAGGGGGGAAGCGGATGAGAGAAATGCAAGTGTAAGATGAAATTGACTGACACTGCAGCACGTTTAATGTGGATACTTAAACTTCAAGTGAGATCCATGCTGAAACAAGTTAGTGGGATCTGAGAGCCAGCGACAAACGGATAGAAGCCAAGATGGTATTTGCGACAGTGCTGAGAATTATTGGTAAAGACTTTGGATAATATGGCATTAAAAATAATATGCTTATAAAAAGGGAGAATGCGACAAGAGAATGGTAACGAGTAACTTAAAAGATATTATAAAGGATAGCAAGGCTATACTGGATTAGAGGTTAAGATGTTGGCAACAGAGTTATTGGCTAATGATATTGTGACACATAAGTAGCAAAGGAGAAGGGATAGGAAAACTTTCCTATAGAAGGATATGAGAAAACCAAATGGTGAATAGAGGAAAGGAAAGGAGGATGACAAGAAAGGCTACGAACGAGTGTTAATATGGAAATGTAAAACATAATGAACCAGGAGAAGGAAGGACTACAACTAAGATTGAACATACTTTGTACAAATTGTACAAGAATAGTTATGCAACCTACGAATATTTGTATGCTAAGGATGAGACCAAGTGAGTATTTGATAAGAAGAGTAAGAATTTAGTAACAACAATGCGGATGTGATATTTTGAATACATCAAAGAAATATGTAAGATGGTTTGAACCAAAGTACCGAGATAGGATTAGTACTGAGGGCAAAAGTCATAGTGAGCTCGACATCGATTAAAAGATATAAGAGGAGAATGTAAGGTTTGCATAAAGACTAGTGTGACGACGCTAAGATATTTCTCGGGCTGACTCGAGCACCTACACATACTTTTGTAAAGATTGCAATATGATGCGTGATAGGAGAACTAAGAGCAAATTTAAGTACAGGGGCAATGGAAGAGTTTGAAGTAAAAATAAAGAAACGACACGAGATAGTATGCCTAAAATGTTACAAGTTGGATTAAAGGAAGTTGTGAAACAGTCTAACCGACACGGTCAGAACAAACGGGTTACTGGTTACTGGGTGACAGTAAATTTATATGTCAAATCAAGGGAAATTCTTTCAGAATTATACCAGTTAAAAAATAGACAGATCACAGAGCAGCTATGTGAAGTTATAATGTGAGGGAACCCTAGCGCTATTTGATAGCCAACCCTAAAGATCAAGATCAAGAAGTAAAAGCAAGTGATAATTAAAGACCTTTAAAAGAGAGTCAAAAAGTGACATATGATACTGAGGATTTCAGAATACGGACAGTCACAGCAGAGTGAAGCAAGGATATTGGAGTACAACAATGGTACCCTCTGGGAAATTTCATTTTACTCGTAGAACCTGCGAAGGGTCTACAGGTTACCAAAGACATACAATACTCCAGGGATATTAAAGTCTAATGAATCGATGGAGGATGTCTGCGTGTACAAGATCTTATTTAAAGATTAAGAGGTAAGATAAAGGAAAAGATATCTTAAGGGAATAACTATAGGAGAAGAAGGAGTCAAGTTAAGACTAAGCGCACAAGGAAGAAAGTAAGATTTTAGCGGAAAATCTCGCAACACAACTGACAACGGACTGCGAAGTAAGATAAGAGTAAAGGCAATGACGTGGAATTATCACCTCGGGAAGCAACAGAAAGAGGCTATATTACAGTAATGACTATGTAGGGGCCTGGAATGCGTTATAATGAATTATAGCGAATCGACCAATGGAAGAGGTATGCGAAGGGCATAATTAAATAAGAGAACACTTGAGAAAGTATTGGGAATTCAGGATCAGTTTAACATTCGAGGACGAATGTTCTAAAGGGGGGAAGAATGTTATACCCCGTATATTTATACGTCGAATTATTCGCAAGTAAATCGACTCAAGTTGGAGGCGGAATCATTTTCGGACACGAAATAGAAATCTTTAATTTTCAATTTTAAGTATAACATAAATTGTTTATAAATTTTATTTAGTGTAAAAATATTATTGGAGATTAGGGACTAATTAATTATGATTAGATTATCAAGTAAGGATTATTGATTAATTAAAATTAATTAATTTAATTATTGAAAGTGGGCCCCAACCGAAAGAAATAATAATAAATAAAATAAAAAAATTCAAGAGTTAATTTGGTGAGTCATTTAGTGGTGGGGGGGGGGGGTACGTGTCCCTTAGGGGACAACCATATATAAGGCATGGATTGTCACAAAGTTGACAACTAAAATTCATTTCCAAAAAAATTTTTGCTTAAGAAAAAAAAAAAAGAGGAGCAGCCCCTATTTCAGTTATGATCCTTTTACTATATTTCATGCTTTATATACTCAGTACATATTCCGTACTGACCACCCTTTCTTCGGGGGGCTGCGTTTCATGCCCGCAGGTACAGATAGTCGGTTTGGTGACCCTTCAGCATAAGACTTCTACTCAGCTATCTTGGGAAGCTCCGTTGTTCCGGAGTCTAGACTTTTGGTACAGATCTTATGATATATATGTATATGTGTTACACCTCGGAAAAATCTTCCGTCGGTACGCAAGTGAATGAACTAGCGAAATACGAGTATCGGGTTAATGATGACTTAAGGGCATTTTGGGAAAGAGTTATAACGTCCCTTAGATTAGTATTGTAGTGTTAAACAAGTGTTAAGAAGGTTCCATGAGCATCGGAGATCAAACGAAGTGGCGAAACTAAGTTCAGTGACTGATGAGTTCTACGGCTCATTATACGAACCGTATAATGTTATACGGACCGTATAGTGGACCGTAAAACCATCACAGTGAAGGTTGGTTGCTGGTGGAATTTTACGGTCAGTTATACGGACCGTATAAAATTTATACGGACCGTATAACGAACCGTCGAATGGTCACAGTGAAAGGTTGCTCACTAGTAACGTTTTACGGTCAGTTATACGGACCGTAAAACTGTTTTACGGACCGTATAACGGACCGTCAAGTAGTCACAGTGAAGGGGTGCTGGGCAGACCCATTTCACGGTCTATTATACGGACCGTATAACCATTATACGGACCGTATAATGGACCGTATAATGGAACCCGGCAGTTCGGTGATGATTTAATAAATAAAGACCAAGTTCATGAAAATCATTTCCACATTTCCTCTCTCTCTCTAAAACATCTCTCTACAACTTTTGTACAAGTTTTCAAGGGTATTAATCCATCAACCACATTAAACAAGTAAATCCAAGGTAGAAACCCATCAAGGATCATCTAAAGTCAAGAAACCCAAATGGAGAAAGACTAGGGTTTTACTCAAAGTGGAGTATTATCAACAAAAGCTTGTCCCTACAACTTCTAAGGTAAGATTCATGATTTTTATATGATGTTTACGGTATGGGAGAATTAAAATGCATGGATTGTAGAAAACATGGTCCACTAGGACATGAATGATGAATAGTGACGTTTTTGAGACATAGTTTGAATTGAATCATGATTGTTGTTGTATTGTGATATGAGTGTGTTATAAATGACGTTAAGATCATGAAATAAACATTGTATATGGATGAACGAAGTTGGGTGTTGTGACCCTAAATAGGGACAAATGGAAGTGAATTGAGAATGTGGATAATGTAGATGATTAATGGCCATGGAAATGATATTATAAATGTGTTGTTGACGTTTGGGGTTGAATTATGATATGGACAAATGTTGTATAGATAAAGGAGATGCTGTCCAATTTTCTCTAGTTCTAGCCATGTGCACTAGTTATCGATACTAATGATAGTATGGCCTTAATGAAGGTAAAAACGTGAGCATCGAAGGAGTACGTGCAAGTGTAGAATAATTCGACAAAGAGGTATGTAAGGCTAACCCTTCTTTCATAAGGCATGGTTCTTTGGCCAAACTCCTAATCCCTCTATATGAGCATGTTGACTACAAATGTTTCACATTCCGAGCTCATAAGCTCACTATCCTTGATTGGTACTACGAATGCGCTACGCACCTCAGGTGACGAGTAGGACTACGATATAGAAGTAACAATAACGATAATGATAGTAATGATGATGGTGATAATAATGATGCTAAAAGTGCCTACGGGCTGTTATGCTCATACGTGTCCCTGAAGGGCTATAATGAAACCCCGAGCTTATAACGCCGGGTAGAATATATGGGTGTGAATATGTATAGAATATGTATATGATTTCGAAACGCGCGCACACATCTGCAGATGGTACGGATAACCCTGAAGCCTTGGTAGGGCCAGGTATGAGTAACATTGAGCCTTGGTTGGCCAAGTATGTATATGAAATACTGATCCAATGAGGTCGGGTACGCTATGTAAATGCCATGTATACGAAATGATTATGTATGTATATATATTATGTAAAAGAATGTGATGAGACTATGTATAAGAATACGAATGACGATGTGAGTAAGTAAGCGACATGATGATGATGATATTATTGTCTCCCCTCCTATGCTATTCCATATATTGTTCATTATGTTGTATATCAATGTTAATCATGCTTTACATACTCAGTACATTCTTCGTACTGACGTCCTTTTGTTTGTGGACGCTGCGTCATGCCCGCAGGTGCACATGGAGACAGACTTGACCCATAGCTGCCTATTTGAAGATTTCATAGAGAGCTCCATTTCCTTCGGAGCCATATCTTTTGGGTACTCATTCTTTTGTGTATATAACTATGGGCATAGCGGGGTCCTGTCCCGCTCATGATATGTCATACTCTTAGAGGCTCGTAGTCATGTGTATGTGGGTAGAGATGTTTGGCCATGTCGGCCTATGTTTTGTATATCTTTTGTTGGCCTCGTCGGCCTTGTATATTTGACATGGCATAGATGCCCATGATATGTTAATTGATGATGATCGTCCAATGGGACTAGCTTGATTAATGATTTAAAATGCATGAAATGAATTATGGTTCACCTAGATGTTATGATATGCATGATAACGGGGTGCCCGGGTGGGGTAGCACCGGGTGCTCGTCGTGGCCCCCTAGTCGGGTCGTGACAAAAGTGGTATCAGAGCAGTTGAGTCCTAGGATGTGTCTACGAGCCGTGTCTAGTAGAGTCTTGGTTATGGGTGTGTTGCGCGCCACACTTATAAACGAGAAGCTGCGGACATCTTAGGAATATATGACCTTCTTTCTTCATAAGAATCGTGCGATAAAGCTATGATGTAAGAAATTCTTGTTCTTAAATCGTGTGTTGTGTATTTCAGAGATGCCTAAAAAGAAAAAGGCTACAGCAGCCCAAAGGGGCAAGACGGTGGCAGAAAAGCGGGCTGAAAGAGCACCGCCACCAGTAGTAGAGGAAGATGAGTCCCAGAGTGCGGCTCAATCTCAGTCCTCCCAGACAGTGCCTATTACTGAGGAGCACGTGGGAGCCTCAGCCCCAGCTCCAGCTCCTCCGCCGAATGCTTCAGGCCAAGACGTAAGAGAGGCCATTAATTTGTTGACTCAGTTGGTTGCGGCCCAGACTCAGAGGCCAAGCGCGGGGCAAGGTGACAAGACTGTTAGCGCAAGGGCCCGTGACTTCATTGCTTTGAAACCCCCGGAATTCTTTGGGTCGAAACTGGAGGAGGATCCCCAGGACTTTGTTGATGGTATGCTAAGGACGCTCCGATTGATACATGCTTCAGACACCGAATCGGTGGAGCTAGCGTCATACAGATTGAGGGATGTCTCAATCCAGTGGTACACGGTTTGGATGGCTTCGCGGGGAGCCAATGCACCTCCGCCGGTATGGCAAGAGTTTGTCGATGCTTTTCTCCGTCACTACATGCCTCCAGAAGTTCGGCGAGCTAGGGCCGATAAATTCTTGAATCTGAGGCAAGGTAGCATGAGTGCTACAGAGTATAGTCTCCGCTTCAATTCCTTGGCTAGGTATGCTTCGGCCATTGTAGCGGATATGGGCGATCGGGTGCACCGGTTTGTGAAGGGCCTAGGGCCACATTTGATGGATAAATGCTTGACTGCATCTCTTCAGGATGGCATGGATATTGCACGTATTCAGGCGCATGCTCAGGAATTGGAGGAACACCTACAGCAGCGGAGGAATGAACGTGAACAGGATAGGGGACATAGCAAGAGGGCTAGATCTTCGGGGCCGATGAGTGAGTCCAGAGGTGGGCACCGGCAGCAGCCCCCTAGGCATGCAGGCTACTCTATGACCAGTGCGCTCCCACGGTTTTTAGGCCAGAGATTGGATAGATCTGCTCATTCAGGGCCGAGCCCGAGTTATTCAGGGCCTCAGTATAGAGATGATTCAGGCCAGTCTAGACCACCCGTGCCACGATGTTCCCAGTGTGGGAAGTTGTATTGGGGTCAGTGCCGATCATGTTCAGATGCTTGCTATTCTTGTGGTCGACCAGGCCACATTATGCGTGATTGCCCCTCAGTACAGGGTAGAGGTAGGGCCCAGCCATCAGGGTCGATAGCCGGGTCTTCCGCATCTGCACGCCCTATGGGGCCAGGTTCATATGCGCCGGTTGGCCATGGTAGAGGTAGAGGCAGAGCTCCCAGTTCCAGCGGTCCTCAGCACCGTATTTATGCTTTGGCTGGACGCCAAGTTCTTGAGTCTTCTCCTGATGTGGTCACAGGTATATTATCGGTATTCTCTCATGATGTATATGCTTTGATTGATCCGGGCTCCACATTGTCTTATGTTACTCCATATATTGCGGGTCGATTTATAATTGAGCCGGAGTCTATTAAGCCTTTTGAGGTGTCTACGCCCGTTGGCGAATCGGTGATAGCTAGCCGAGTGTATAGAGATTGCGTAGTGGTGATATGTGACCGCCGTACAGTAGCTGATTTGCATGAACTAAAAATGGTAGATTTTGATGTTATTATGGGCATGGATTGGTTGGCTTCTTGCTACGCCAATGTTGATTGTAGAACGAAGATGGTTCGTTTCCAGTTCCCGGGCGAACCAGTCTTAGAATGGAAAGGGAATACGGCGTCACCAAAGGGTAGGTTTATTTCCTATCTAAAAGCGAGGAAGATGATCACTAAAGGGTGTATTTATCACCTAGTGCGAGTTCGAGATGTAGAAGTTGAGTCGCCGACTCTTCAATCAGTTCCGGTAGTGAACGAATTTCCGGATGTGTTCCCGGAAGAGCTTCCAGGCCTTCCTCCCGAGCGAGAGATAGATTTTGCGATTGATGTGTTGCCAGACACAAATCCCATATCTATTCCTCCCTATAGGATGGCACCCGCAGAGTTGAAAGAGTTGAAGGAGCAATTGAAAGACTTGCTTGAAAAAGGCTTCATTCGGCCTAGTTCATCCTCGTGGGGAGCACCCGTATTGTTCGTCCGGAAGAAGGATGGCTCCTTGAGAATGTGCATTGATTATCGGCAATTGAATAAAGTGACAATTAAGAACAAGTATCCCCTCCCGAGGATTGATGATTTATTTGATCAATTGCATGGTGCCAAATGGTTTTCAAAGATTGATTTGAGGTCCGGGTATCACCAAGTAAGAGTTAGGGAGAAAGATATCCCTAAGACAGCTTTCAGAACAATATATGGCCATTTCGAGTTCCGAGTAATGTCGTTTGGGCTAACTAATGCACCGGCAGTGTTTATGGACTTAATGAACAATGTATTCAGGCCTTTTCTGGACCTATTCGTGATTGTATTCATCGACGATATCCTAGTGTACTCTAGATCCGAGGCTGAGCATGCGGAGCATTTGCGAACCGTCCTTGGAGTTCTTCGAGCTCGAGAGTTGTTTGCAACATTCTCCAAATGTGAGTTTTGGTTGAACTCGGTATCATTCCTGGGCCATATTGTTGCAGCTGATGGTATTCGAGTGGATAGTCAAAAGATCGAGGCAGTGAAAACTTGGCCAAGGCCCACAACCCCTACAGAGGTTCGTAGCTTTTTGGGCTTAGCCGGGTATTACAGAAGATTTGTTGAGGGTTTCTCTTCTATTTCTGCACCGCTCACAAAGTTGACTCAGAAGTCAGCTAAGTTTCAATGGACAGATGCTTGTGAACGTAGTTTCCAAAAGTTGAAAGACAGATTGACTTCTGCCCCAGTCTTGACACTTCCAGAGGGAGTGGAAGGATATGTTGTTTATTGTGATGCTTCAGGCGTCGGGCTAGGCTGTGTATTGATGCAAAATGGTAAGGTGATCGCGTATGCTTCTAGACAATTACGGAAACATGAACAGAATTATCCTACCCATGACTTAGAATTGGCCGCGGTGGTCCATGCTTTAAAGATATGGAGACATTACTTATATGGTGTCCACGTGGATATTTATACAGATCATAAGAGTCTCCAGTACATCTTCAAGCAGAAAGAGTTAAATTTGCGGCAACGACGATGGCTAGAGTTGCTAAAAGACTATGACGTCGAAATCCTGTACCACCCCGGAAAGGCAAATGTTGTGGCCGATGCTCTTAGCCGCAGGTCTATGGGAAGCTTATGCGATGTGCGACAAGAAAAGAGAGAAATGACCCGTGAGCTTCAGCAGCTAGCCAGCCTAGGGGTCCGAGTAGTGGACTCAGGTAGCAGCAGAGCTACCATTCAGAATTCGACAGTTCCGTCGCTAGTAGCGGAAGTAAAAGAGCGGCAAGGTGAGGATTCCAGGCTAATGCAGTACAGAGATACGCTCGCTCAGAAAGAGGGGTCACCATTTGATATTTCGGGAGACGGAGCCCTCCGATGCCGAGGCAAGCTATGTGTCCCCGATGTGGCAGACTTACGCCACCAGATTTTGAGAGAGGCTCATTGTTCCCGTTACTCCGTTCACCCTGGAACGACGAAGATGTATCATGATCTTAAGTCTATATATTGGTGGAATGGGATGAAGAAAGATGTAGCGGAGTTTGTAGCCCAATGTTCCAATTGCCAACAAGTAAAAATAGAACACCAAAAGCCGGGTGGCTTATTGCAAGCTATAGAAATCCCAACTTGGAAGTGGGAAGTGATTAATATGGATTTCATTACAGGGCTACCTCGTTCTCGACGCAAGTATGATTCCATATGGGTGATTGTGGATAGACTCACTAAATCAGCTCATTTCTTACCGGTCAGGACGACCTATGTGGCAGAAGATTATACAAGGCTTTATGTTAAAGAAATAGTGAGACTCCATGGTGTCCCAGTGTCTATTATCTCCGATAGAGGAACTCAGTTTACGGCCAAATTTTGGGAGTCCTTTCAAGGGGGTCTAGGGACCCAAGTGCGCCTTAGCACGACATTTCACCCACAGACCGATGGGCAAGCTGAACGCACCATCCAGACTCTTGAAGATATGTTACGGGCATGCATGATAGATTTTGGGGGAAATTGGGATGACCATTTGCCACTCATTGAGTTTGCTTACAATAATAGTTATCACTCCAGCATCCTAATGGCACCATATGAAGCTTTATATGGGCGAAAGTGTAGATCCCCGATTGGGTGGTTTGAAACGGGAGAGGCCAAGTTAATGGGGCCCGATTTGGTCCAACAAGACATAGAGAAAGTCAAGCTCATACGAGATCGGTTGTTGGCGGCTCAAAGTCGCCAAAAGTCTTATGCAGATAATCGTCGAAGGGACTTAGAGTTTCAAGTTAAGGATTGGGTGTTTTTGAAAGTGTCGCCGATGAAGGGCGTTATGAGATTTGGCAAAAAGGGGAAGCTTAGTCCCCGGTATATAGGGCCTTATGAAATTGTGCGAAAGATAGGCAAAGTGGCCTATGAATTAGACTTACCTCCAGACTTGGAGTCAGGTCACCCGGTTTTCCATGTCTCGATGCTTCGGAAGTGTGTTGGAGATCCTACGAGGGTCGTCCCAGTGAATGATATTCAAGTGACAGAAAAGTTAACTTATGATGAAATACCCATTGCCATATTAGATAGGCAAGTACGGAGGCTTAGAAACAAAGAAGTGGCCTCAGTTAAAGTTTTGTGGAAAAATAATAATCGAGAGGAAATGACATGGGAAGCGGAAGAAAATATGCAATCCAAGTACCCGCATTTATTTCAGCCCTTGGGAGAAGTCCAAGATGAGACGTCAAAATCATAAGGTATGGTTGTTTTCCTTTTATGCTTATGGGTCGTGTGTGGCCAAAACTTTTCATGTTGTTATGATGTGGCCCTGTGTGGCATCGATATTATGGGTTGTTGTGACAGGTTGTTAGTGCCATGTTATAGGGGAAACTCTGGCGAAATTTTTATAAAATCCCGGGTGTTCTCGACATTCGAGGACGAATGTTTTTAAGGGGGGGAGAATGTTACACCTCGGAAAAATCTTCCGTTGGTACGCAAGTGAATGAACTAGCGAAATACGAGTATCGGGTTAATGATGACTTAAGGGCATTTTGGGAAAGAGTTATAACGTCCCTTAGATTAGTATTGAAGTGTTAAACAAGTGTTAAGAAGGTTCCATGAGCATCGGAGATCAAACGAAGTGGCGAAACTAAGTTCAGTGACTGATGAGTTCTACGGCTCATTATACGGACCGTATAATGTTATACGGACCGTATAGTGGACCGTAAAACCATCACAGTGAAGGTTGGTTGCTGGTGGAATTTTACGGTCAGTTATACGGACCGTATAAAATTTATACGGACCGTATAACGAACCGTCGAATGGTCACAGTGAAAGGTTGCTCACTAGTAACGTTTTACGGTCAGTTATACGGACCGTAAAACTGTTTTACGGACCGTATAACGGACCGTCAAGTAGTCACAGTGAAGGGGTGCTGGGAAGACCCATTTCACGGTCTATTATACGGACCGTATAACCATTATACGGACCGTATAATGGACCGTATAATGGAACCCGGCAGTTCGGTGATGATTTAATAAATAAAGACCAAGTTCATGAAAATCATTTCCACATTTCCTCTCTCTCTCTAAAACATCTCTCTACAACTTTTGTACAAGTTTTCAAGGGTATTAATCCATCAACCACATTAAACAAGTAAATCCAAGGTAGAAACCCATCAAGGATCATCTAAAGTCAAGAAACCCAAATGGAGAAAGACTAGGGTTTTACTCAAAGTGGAGTATTATCAACAAAGGCTTGTCCCTACAACTTCTAAGGTAAGATTCATGATTTTTATATGATGTTTACGGTATGGGAGAATTAAAATGCATGGATTGTAGAAAACATGGTCCACTAGGACATGAATGATGAATAGTGACGTTTTTGAGACATAGTTTGAATTGAATCATGATTGTTGTTGTATTGTGATATGAGTGTGTTATAAATGACGTTAAGATCATGAAATAAACATTGTATATGGATGAACGAAGTTGGGTGTTGTGACCCTAAATAGGGACAAATGGAAGTGAATTGAGAATGTGGATAATGTAGATGATTAATGGCCATGGAAATGATATTATAAATGTGTTGTTGACGTTTGGGGTTGAATTATGATATGGACAAATGTTGTATAGATAAAGGAGATGCTGTCCAATTTTCTCTAGTTCTAGCCATGTGCACTAGTTATCGATACTAATGATAGTATGGCCTTAATGAAGGTAAAAACGTGAGCATCGAAGGAGTACGTGCAAGTGTAGAATAATTCGACAAAGAGGTATGTAAGGCTAACCCTTCTTTCATAAGACATGGTTCTTTGGCCAAACTCCTAATCCCTCTATATGAGCATGTTGACTACAAATGTTTCACATTCCGAGCTCATAAGCTCACTATCCTTGATTGGTACTACGAATGCGCTACGCACCTCAGGTGACGAGTAGGACTACGATATAGAAGTAACAATAACGATAATGATAGTAATGATGATGGTGATAATAATGATGCTAAGAGTGCCTACGGGCTGTTATGCTCATATGTGCCCCTGAAGGGCTATAATGAAACCCCGAGCTTATAACGCCGGGTAGAATATATGGGTGTGAATATGTATAGAATATGTATACGATTTCGAAACGCGCGCACACATCTGCAGATGGTACGGATAACCCTGAAGCCTTGGTAGGGCCAGGTATGAGTAACATTGAGCCTTGGTTGGCCAAGTATGTATATGAAATACTGATCCAATGAGGTCGGGTACGCTATGTAAATGCCATGTATACGAAATGATTATGTATGTATATATATTATGTAAAAGAATGTGATGAGACTATGTATAAGAATACGAATGACGATGTGAGTAAGTAAGCGACATGATGATGATGATATTATTGTCTCCCCTCCTATGCTATTCCATATATTGTTCATTATGTTGTATATCAATGTTAATCATGCTTTACATACTCAGTACATTCTTCGTACTGACGTCCTTTTGTTTGTGGACGCTGCGTCATGCCCGCAGGTGCACAGGGAGACAGACTTGACCCATAGCTGCCTATTTGAAGATTTCATAGAGAGCTCCATTTCCTTCGGAGCCATATCTTTTGGGTACTCATTCTTTTGTGTATATAACTATGGGCATAGCGGGGTCCTGTCCCGCTCATGATATGTCATACTCTTAGAGGCTCGTAGTCATGTGTATGTGGGTAGAGATGTTTGGCCATGTCGGCCTATGTTTTGTATATCTTTTGTTGGCCTCGTCGGCCTTGTATATTTGACATGGCATAGATGCCCATGATATGTTAATTGATGATGATCGTCCAATGGGACTAGCTTGATTAATGATTTAAAATGCATGAAATGAATTATGGTTCACCTAGATGTTATGATATGCATGATAACGGGGTGCCCGGGTGGGGTAGCACCGGGTGCTCGTCGTGGCCCCCTAGTCGGGTCGTGACAATATGTTTAACCAGGGGTACGACGGGGCCCTGTCCCGTCATATTTCACTTTTAGTACTCTTAGAGGTCTGTAGACATGTGTGTGGGTTGTGTATAAGTTATGTTCAGCTGTGTCTATCCGATGTGCTATGATATGGTGTCCGTCTGTAGTGGCAGCCTTGTCGGCTTACATATGACATGATGTTGATGTGTAGTGGCAGCCTTGTCGGCTTGCGTATCATTATATGATTTGATCGGTTGTGAATCCTCAGGAGACAGTTTATCTGAATATACATATTTGATGACGTTATGAACCGTTGGAGTTCCTTTGCAAGTTTCCATATTGTTCATAGATCCAGTTTGATTATATTTTAACAGGTTTGTATACGGGTGTCCAGTTTGGGCACTAGTCATGGCCCACGGGGTTGGGTCGTGACAATTTCGGAAGCATGATTTGATTTGGCTGATTATAGACCGACTTACTATGTCAGCGCACTTTTTGCCAGTGAAGACCACTGATTCAGTAGAGGATTGTGCCAAGTTGCATATTCAGGAAATTGTAAGACTGCATGGGACTCCAGTGTCCATTATATCAGATCGTGGTGCCCTTTTCACAACCAAGTTTTGGAAGTATTTCAGAAAGATTTGGGTTCTAAGGTGAATCCCAGTACCGCTTTTCATCCTTAGATAGATGGCCAGGCAAAGCACACTATTCATACCCTCGAGGATATGTTGAGAGCATGTGTCCTAAATTTTAAAGGAAATTGGGATGATCACTTGCTTCTCATGGAATTCGCTTATAATAATATTTATCATGCTAGTATAAAGATGGCACTGTTTGATGCCTTGTATGGGTGAAGGTGTCGATCACCTATTGGGTTGTTTGAAGATGGTGAAGTAGAGTTTTTAGGGAAAGATTTGGTCCATCGGGCTATGGAAAAGGTTAAGTTGACTTAGATGCGCTTGAAAATTGCTCAGAGTCGCCAAAAGTCCTATCCGAACGTGTTGCATAGAGACTTAGAGTTTCATGTTGATGATTGGGTGTTTTTGAAAGTGTCGACTTAGAAGGTGTTATGAGATTTGGGAAGAAAGGGAAGCTTAGTCCCTGATATATATTAGGCCCTACACGATCCTGCAAAGGATTGGTGTTAAGACCCAAATTCTCAAGTCGTGATGGCACTAGCCCCACCATGCTAGTAAGCCAACATAAGCCATTAACATACCTTATTGAATGTCAAACAATCGTGACCCATGAGGGGCTCATGAGACCCATATACAACCGTTCCGGAAAGTCCTCAGATCACAATTTCTACATATCATGTCCCAATAACCTGTCACTTAGCCGACCAAACCTATTTGTCAACGGAACACGCTAAAGCATCATCACTTGTCCGGAACTATATCCCTTCTCACAATCATATCCTCAAATAGTATGCATGAAATACGTATAAAGTATGAATATGGCATACATCAAGTCAAGAACAAGTATATAAGCATGAAATCCATCCTTAAGTTCTCAGTATCATAAAGGCTTCACCTTTTTACTTCTTTTTCATTCCAACGAGGATATAAGAGTGATATGCACACGAACATATAATACATGCAATAATAATGAGAGACATAAAGAACGGGCATCGGCCCAAGCCTAACTAAAGTAACTGTCTTGGCATGACAATCCAAGGTCGCGTGGTACGGGGATAACCAACTCATGATTAAAATGACATCGAAGTCTATCATATCTTAAATCATCAGGTCAACCCAAGTCTCACAACCCATCAAAGTAACTACACAATATCGGTACACCTGATCCACCACTACAGACTCTCCCACTGGAGTAGAAACATAAACAGGAACATTAAGAGACTCTCACAGCATGTCTAAACCCAACACAAAGTAAATAGAAACATACGAATAAGTAGAACCCAAATTGACCGGTGACAACTGGAAATAGTACCTGTGATCATAGCATCTGAGGCCTCTGCCTTGGGTCTACCCGAAAATGCATAACACTGAGCTCTACCACCATCAGACTGTGAACCCCAACTACCACCTCCACAGCCTCCCTGAGTGCCACCCTTACCCGAATGAGAACTCCCTCTGCCTCGGACTATATCCACCACGACTCGAAGAACCACCATGAGAAGGTTGAATAGCTTCATGAACTGAGGACGGTGGCCCCTACTCTAATAATCACGACCTCTAAGAAAGGAACTTCTATAACCTCCCACGAAATGGGGCTTCTTCAGAGACCTATCCCTAAACTCCTAGCGCCTCCATACGCCACGCAGCATCAACAACGCCTATAAAGCTCTTGGCCGAAATGGCAGCGAAAGTAGCAGCAACCTTAAGATGATAAGATAAGCCTCAAATGAACCTGTGGATCCTCTCTGCCTCGTCAGGTAAAATAGTCAGAGCATGATGGGATAAGGCATGAAACTCCATCTCATACTCTGTGACACTCATAGTTCCCTGCTCAAGATGGTCAAACCTATCACACCTCTCCTCATGCAAACTAAACGGGACCTACTTCTTTAAGAAGACTCTCGAGAACTCCTCCCAAGTGAGCACAGGTAATCCAATGGGCCTCATCTCCATCAGTACTCTCCACCACTTCTTGGCACCCGACACCATTGGAATCCACTAGTCCAAGTTTTCTAACCTCTCGTGGCAACTAACTAAGAACTCATAAACATCTGCATCTAGATGTCCATCATAAGTAGGCAGTTTCATCTTGTCAAACTTGTCCCACCTCTGTTCCTCAACAGTCATAGAAGGCGGAATCACTGTGCGCATAATAATACCTAGAAGAGCTATACCTGGAGAAACAACACTTGGACTAACAACACCTACAGTAACACCCAAAGCAGGGACTCAATGAACCTGAGGAGCCATAGCGGCAGCTGGCCGCGCTACTGGAGTCCTGAAACCTGCGGCTACCTACTCGGGAGTCTGTGCTCCTACCCGAGTCTGAGATCCCTCAGAAGAAGTCGGTATCATGCCTGCCCGGGCTATCCCTTTAAAGTAACTCAGAAGGTGGAACATAGCATCCTGCGTTACATCTACAGCGGTGAGAACTGGGGGAGCCTAACCCGATACATCCATGGGCTTCTCAACCTCGACCTGGCTACCCTCTGGCTCGAGCGATTCCTTACGAACAGGACCATACGCGGCAGTAAGAACTCTAGCAACATGGGTTCCAGCCCTGCCTCGACCTCTACCTCATGTCGTTCCTCCCCTAACAGCTCCGGGAGCAGGTACGAGAACTGGTGCTTGACCCTGACCACCTTCTATGGCTTACTGTGTTCTTACCATCTGTGAGATAATGAAAGAAAAAAGTCTTAGAACATATTAGAAGTAAATATGCACGATAAATAATAAAAGACAATAATTTTCCTAAATGTCCCATAGCCTATCGATGATAAGTATGGAGCTCTTTGCACCCATCTGTGAGACTCTAATAGAAACTGTCCTTGTATCGGTGAGATCGACACCAAATTTTGATACCAAATTCTCAAGTCGTGATGGCACTAGCCCCATCGTGCTAGTATGCCGACACAAGCCATTAACATACCTTATTAAGAGGAAAAATAAAAGCGGAACTAAATCAAACAAGCCAATTTTCAAGTCTCAAACAATCATAAATAACATACTTAGAAGTTATTACACTTATCCCCAAAATCTGATGTCACTTGCATACAAGGACTTCTAAGGAGTACACATAGTCTGAAATAAATAAGTAGAACCCTCTGGAATGAGGAAAGACAGAAAGTAAATGATAGAGGAAAGTCCGGAGCTGTCAAGAACCATGGTGCCCATCTCGATCTCTCAACAAAGGCTCTAACGGGCAGCTTGATAGTCATGCCCTTCACTCGTATCGGGAACTGAGTCTGCACACAAAAAGGTGCAACAAGTGTAGCGTTAGTACAATAATAAATGAATACTCAACAGCATCATCGATGGACCCAGTCCAGAATGGAGATGAGGGTTGGTTTATGAT
Source organism: Lycium barbarum (assembly GCF_019175385.1). NCBI lineage: Eukaryota > Viridiplantae > Streptophyta > Magnoliopsida > Solanales > Solanaceae > Lycium > Lycium barbarum. The sequence continues at coordinate 89,110,026 of NC_083346.1, read as the reverse complement.
ACCATAACTACAGTAGTCTGCCATTAGCCTAAGATATAGGATAATCATACTTTGACAGTTAAACTAATGTAACAGATAGAAATTAAGATAAGACAAGTCAGGTATGAATATTCACAACAACAATATAAAGAATGAATGAATGTGATGTAAATGCAATACAAGGCCTTTATTCCACTTCTCGATATACAGACGTTCGAATGTCAGCGAATCGTGATCCATGGGGGGCTTATGAAGCCCATATACCACTGTTCCTGTAACGACCTGTTTGGTCGTTATAGTCTTTTTGGCTTTTCCGCCCCTTTTCCGAGCTTGGTTAGCTCATTTTGACCCGAGGGGACTGTTGACATGCTTCCCGAGGTGCCTATACTTGATTCAGGTGACGTTTTGTGAAATATGGTCTTTAAGCGAAAAATAGTTGACTTAAAGTTGACTTTTGGATAAACGGACCATTTTTGGAAATCCGTCAATTTCGAGAGGTCTGGATGGTCGTTTAGAACTTATGTGTATATCTGGTTCGGTTCTCAATGCACTCGGATGCATTTTGGGATTTGGGTTGGGAAATTGAAAATGAGGTATCAGGGGTTGACTCGATCAACGAGACCACCATTTGAAATTCTGAGGCCACGAGTGCATTCATAGTGTGTTTTTATGCGGGTCTGTGTATGCGGTTTATGAGCAGATGGCCTCGGGAGTGGTTCGGGATTTCGATTGAGACTTAGAAATTAGTTGGTTTTTTGGTACCTGGTGTCCGCCAATGCGGCACCAGTGCCGTCCCAGTGGCACCGCTATTGCGGCGACAAAGTGTGTTTTGGCCCAGACCGCCCCAGCGGTCTGTGAGGGCGTCGGGGCGGCGACACTATTGCGGCTTCGATACCGCCGTGGCGATATTGAGCCTGTTATTTCATTAAGAATGTATTAAATAAGCCTTTAGTCTATCATTTATTCATATTACGAAAATCGAGCTCTTAGGGACTACTCTTAGAGATAAATGGTGAAGGTTCTTGGTGGTAAGTTCTTCTTATCCTCTTTACTAATTCCTTGTTCCTAATCATCATATATTCCTCTTTCCCTAGTAATGGAAGATAAAAGTGGAGTTAATGAATGTTCTATCTAGGCCTATTAATGATGAAATTGATAGAGTTTATGCTAGATTGTGTTACACCTCGGAAAAGTCCCCGTACATGCACAAGGAATAGAACGACAAGGGTATGAGTGTTTCGTGCTTTACTAAGCAAGGGGTGATGATTCGTGAATTTTTGGAAATGAAAAGGTTATGGAATTTTATTCAGCACAGGGGTCGTGAAGTGGTATACGACCCGTAAAGTGATTTACGGACCGTAAACCACCATCGTCCTCCAGCCTTTCAAGTTTCAACTTTCTGTTAAGTGGTGAAATGCTTAAATACGACTTGGAATACGGCCCGTAAACTGGTTTACGGACCGTAAACCTCGATCGTAAACTGTAATATTCTTCAGCCAACTTCTCTGTTTTGGACATGCTTAAATACGACTTGGAATACGGCCCGTAAACTGGTTTACGGACCGTAAACGTCGATCGTAAACTGCAATATTCTTCAGCCAACTTCTCTGTTTTGGACATGCTTAAATACGACCAGGGAGGACGGCTCGTAAACCAGTTTACGGCTCGTAAACTGTGGTTTACGACCACTGTTCACCCCGACTGGAATTCATTAAAGACCAGATTTTGAATTAATAAAGGGGACCAAGGCTTCATTTTATTTCATTATGCATCTACACCATTCAAGAACACTCTAGAAGCTCTCCAAACATTCATCCACAAAATTCAAGAGATCAAAGGGGAACCAAGATCATCAACATCTAATTCATGAAAGCAAGTGCATGAGACTCTATTGGAAGTCATCTTCTTCAAGAAATCTCAAAAGGGTTGAAATAGGGTTTTGGTATAAAAAGAGTATTGTTGCTCAAGGCTTGTTCCACCATCATCCAAGGTATGTTTCATGACTATACCATATGGTTCAAGGTATTGGAAGGCTTAGATACTTGAAATGTATAAGAACATAGAAAATGGGCCTTGTAGGGGTAAATAGTGGCATAATTGAATAGTAGTTGAATGGAATCATGAATGTTGATAAGCTACGGTTGTGAATATGTTATAAATAACGTCTAGACCATGAAATAAGTATTATATATGAGAAAACGTGATAACGAGCTATAACCATGGATGTGGAGAAATTGGAGGAAAATGGAAGATTTTTCTTAAAGTGTATAAGTGATGATTGTTGAAAGTAATATTGTGAGTGTCGTTACGAATGTATGAGAGTGGAAATGAAACATGGGGAAAGTATTAGAAATGAAGGGAGTGCTACCCAATTTTCCTTAGAAATGGTAGTCCGTTCTTGTAATTACTTAGCTAACGACGACATGAATTCTCTTGAAGGTATACGAGTGCATTAGGGGAGAACGAGCAAGCAATAAGAATTGTAAACGTCGAAGGTATGTGAGGCTATTCCCTTTCTTTCAAAGGCATGATCCCTAGCTTACGATTTCATAAATGCTCCCATATTTTCCTTGCTATCAAAGGTTAAATAATCTAAGATTCCGAAGCACGATTTCCTTCTTGATATTTCATAAATGTTTTCCAAAGTACTCCTATTTTCCAAACCAAAGGTTGCGATTATGTGAGCGTTATGATAACGACCGTGGATATTGTTTTCAATAACAATGATGATGTCAAAAGTGAAAGTATTATTATGCTGACCATGATGAGAGCAAATCTTATGTTTAAAAGTTTCAAGTTTACGATTTCAAGGACTATATGAGAACGTCGAGCTATTTACTGATTTCTCAATTTATTCATGGATGGTGAATTTATTCTAAATCTTCCAAAGCATATGAATGGATGGCTTATGAAGTTCATGATTTTATTCTATGGTTTCTTTTAATTCTATTCTTCATTGATAGTCTCGCCTTATAATAATTGCTCCTTCAAGGCGAGACAAAGCGACGATGATTACTCCATAACACAATCGGAGGCTTTCGACCTTACGTCACTCCAACGTACTTACAGCTTTTCCTTGGGCTCTCCAGCATGCCATGTATATTATGTATGTATATATATATGATATGAAAATGTTTTCAGGGGAAAGGGGGAAAGGTGAGGCGCTATAGACGCATAGCTACCTGTACAGCTGGCATATCATGATTCCATCCCGGACGCGGGATATATGGGTTATGGATCGGGCCGTACGTTCCTCGGCACTAACTTATTATATATATGGATCGGGCCGTATGTTCCTCGGCACTAACTTATTATATTTATGGATCGGGCCGTACGTTCCTCGGCACTAACATATGATGACATATGGATCGGGCTGCGCGTTCCGCAGCAATTTACTATATGATGCTTTATGAGTATGCATGAATGGATCCGCCTTAAGAGGCAAGCAGTTATCGATTATCTCCTTGTACTTACTTTATTTTCTTATTCGTACTTTATTTCTTGATGTATGCCTTACATACTCAGTACAATGTTCGTACTGACATCCTTTTGTTTGGATGCTGTGTTCATGCCCACAGGTAGAAGGGAAAGCGGTCCAGACTGATAGGAGTCACTAGCCGATCTGAAGAGCACTCCATCTTCCGGAGGTGCTAGTTGGTTGTTCCTTTTGTGTATATATTTGTATGTCACTCAATAGAGGCTCATAGATGCTCGATGTGGGTTGTGTGGTTCCACAACATGGGTAGTACGCATGTGTATAAGTATATTGAAATATGTTTTTGTATCAACGCGCTATATTTTTGTAAAGAAAAACAAATCCTCTTTTTAAAGTTAACCGGTAATAGATGAATGATTGTTAAATGGGTTAGGTAAATGATAGTACGAGCGGTGCTCGGTGGTTAGTCCCGGGTACCCGTCGCGGCCCCTAGCCGGGTCGTGACAGAAGTGGTATCAGAGCAGTTCGTCCTAGGAAGTGTCTACGAGCCGTGTCTAGTAGAGTCTTGTTTATCGGTGTGTTGTGCACCACATCTATAAACAGGAGGCTACCGGGAATTTAGGAAACATGACCATCATTCTTCTTAATAGATCGTGTGATAGAGCTGTGTTATAAGACTATCTCTCCCCTAACGGTGCGTTGTCATTTCAGCAGAACCGATGAAGGGAAAAGCTACGACGGCCCAGAAGGGCAAGACGGTGGTTGAAGAAGGGCGTGATCGAGAGCCGTCTACGGATATGGAGGAGGGCGAACCCCAGAATAATGCCCCACTTCAATTTTCCCATACCTCGCCCACTTTTAAGGATCAGAGGGAAGCCTCGGTCTTAGCTCCAGTACCCCCTGTTCCTTCACAAGATACCGCGGGCCAAGAGATGAGACAGGCCATTCTTTTACTGACTCAATTGGTAGCCGCTCAGACTCAGCGGCAGAATGCGAGTCACGATGACAGGGGTTGGAGAAAGGGAGTTAATTCCTTTGGGTCTGACCGTGAGATTAGAGATGCGCCTCCACAGTTTCCCAGACCCAGATTTGATGGACCTGCTTATTCAAGGTCATCTCAGAGTCTCAGAGTTTCTCGTTCTCGGGTTCAGAGTGATTCCGGTCAGAAGAGGTCACCAGTACCACGATGTATTCAGTGTCGCAGGTTACATTGGGGACCGTGTCGTCGGGGCTCAGATGTTTGTTATGCCTGTGCTAGGCCAGGCCATTTAAAGCGAAATTGTCCATCGCTACGTGGTAAAAGTGAGGTTCGGACTACGGGAATGGTAATGGGCTCTTCATCATAGATACACCCTCCAGGGTCAGGGCCACAGGGGCTAGTAAGCAGTGGTAGAGACCGAAGAACGCCTAGTCCAAGCGGATCCCAGCATCATACCCAGGCGTTAGCTAAACGACGGGATCCTGAGTCTTCCCCTGATATTACTCCAGGTATATTGTTAGCACCCTTTTATGATTAATGCGAACACATGTGCAGGTAATCCATATGGTAAATGCTATATGACTGACTAAAAAGGATAACAGGTTAAGTATGCCTACTTCGTGAGGCTATCCTATGTTATGAGCACGTAACGGGGACTGTAATGTAAAGTATAACGAGGAAATGCCTAAGGGCATGTTAAGCTTTATATGAATGCAAGCGTGAAACCGGCAAGCGAACCAGGGAACAGTAAATGAGAAAGCTTGAAGGACCTTGATAGGGAAAACTCAGCGCAGGAATTCTTCAACGATCGAGACTATCGACAGAAAAAGGGGGAAGTCAAAGGGAATCAAAGTGAAGGGACATAGCAGAGTAGCAGAAGTCGTGCTTGGCATAATAAAGGGTATGGATGATATCTCTAGTGGGTGCAAAAGATTAAGACTGCGGTAAGGATAAATAATGAAAGTAGGATAATTAGTAGGAGGAAGGTCGACGCGATAGGAGCGAGATGGGGGAGGATCAGGACGGATAGAATTAGTTCAGGCAGCAAGGGACGGATTGACACAGGTGGTGTATCCTAAAGAACAAAGCGGTACTCAGTTAAGAATATGGTTCCTCATGCGAAGAGTCAAGGATCGATTATTAAGTGGGAGGAGATAAGATAGCAAAGAGGAAGTGTACAAAGTACGAGTGCCTAAAGAATAGTGGCGTGGTAGTTAAAGGAGAACATATCTCCTACAAATATCCCATACCAAGTTAGAACGAGTGAAGTGAATGAGGTAAAGAGTTGAAGAGGAAAGGATGATCATGAGTTGTGGGTCTATTGTACGACGATGAAGCGATGAAGTAGAATTATAACTAATAATGATAGTGGTATAATGCGGATATGAAATCGGTTCCAAGCCTAAAAAAGAGTAAGAGAATAAGGAGGCATGGGGCGTATTAGCGGCGTAAGAGACCTAGGTCCTAGAGAAATGAAGGTGGCGTTACGAACAAATTTTGAGTGCCAGAGAAAAGGGAAGTGACACTAGATGGGTGGCATGGATGGCTAGACCTACTATTAATGTAAGCGTCCCTATGGGGCAGGAAGTGGTTAATCGGAGCAGATTCAGATACAGACACATAACTACTGGATGAGCTAAGTAACGTACGTGTTTGCTCGGAGTGTTATATCAGGTGCATTTCTTGGTTATAAGACTGTAAGGCGAGTACGCTAAGACTCCACGACTCCACGTATGAATTGTTATAGCCATAGACTGTAGGGGACGGAATAAGTAAGGCGTAGTGTAGTCAGGAGTACGTGGATTCGAGATTTAAAGGTACGAGTAAAACCCTTAAAAGGGGGGAAGCAAATAGAGAGGACACCAGAGTGAAGGTTGAAGTGACGAACCCTACGGGAGTGTATTGACTAAAAGCGGTAGGATAAGGACACGCAAAAGCAAGAAGAAGGGGGAAGAAAAAGAGTCGTGGGTCGGCAAAGATGGAAAAACACTGGTGACGGGCAGAGGTGGACTCACAATTCTCTAAGATTATACCACCTTATCGTCCCTCTAAATTATAAATCTCAGCTGAATTTGTAGCGAAGTATAAGGCCGATCTGTGAGACGTTGTGTCCCATAAGGTCCCAAGTGGCGCAAAACAAGGAACAAAATTGCGAAACTCTGATTGCACGACATGGTTGGAGGAGAGTTGGAATCAATTTAGGGAGTACTGATTTGTTACTATTACTCTTCCAGCAGAATGGAAACTCTCGTTTCTCTGTCCTTATATTGATTTAATGACTTCCGGGATTGAATACTCTTTTAGCCCAAATAAAAATATAACCCCGGAGAATGTTGTGAATATAGTGGGTGACGGTAGCCCCAAGAAGAAGGCATGCAGGCCTGAGACACAGAATAATTCATGATATTAACATGGGTCTTATTGTTAAGTTACCCCGTTCCCGAGGTAAGGGCGTTAGTGAAAAGGGCATTGAGAAGGATATTGACACTTAGATGAATAGGACCGTGGATACGGCATACAGATGAATACGACTATGGATGCGAAGATAGACATGGATGCAGGTATACGGATGGATGGGTATGAATGAGAAACGCGCAAAAAGAGTATGTAATTCGTAGATGTTTACGCGTCGCCAATGAGACCAAGTGAACACTTAGGAGAAGAGTAAGAGGTAAAGTAAGGGTGAGAGAGTCATGACGCCCGGGGTGAGTTAAAGGAGGGTATGTGGTAAACGGAACTGAAATGTCGAGTTGGAATTGCTGTGAGAGACAAATGGAATAATTGCTTGGGGCATAGTATAAGTACAGGTTACCTACTCACCATAGAAGCCCGAGGATATGACAACCTACGAGAGCGATAGAATCACGGAATAAAGAGGGAGTTAGGTTCCGATGCATTAGATCCTATAAGATCATATGCAACAAGCAAGGTAGCTTATAAATATGTTAGAACTCCCACTAGCAGCATGTCAATAAAATGATGCTCAAATGACAAGAAAGTTGATGTATGAGGAAGTACCCTTTGCCACATTAGATAGGTAAGTGCGAGGACTTCGAAAAAGGAGGTGGCTTAAATCAGAGTTTGGTGGCAAAAGCAATACTCGGGAAGAAATACTAGGGAAGCCAGAGTGAATGCGGAAGCCAAGTATCAGCACCTAGTCGAATTTCCAGGAAGAGTTCATGATGGTATGTATGTTTTAATTTTATGTTTTTGGTCGTGTGTGGCCATAAATGTGTTGACATTGTAATATGGCCCTGTGAGGCGAAGATATTGTGGGTTGTTGTAATGGAAAGGTAGTGTCCAAATTACAAAGGAAACTCTGGCCAATTTTCTTAGAATCCCCGCTGAGTTAACATTCGAGGACGAATGTTCCAAAAGGGGGGAAGAATGTTACACCTCGGAAAAGTCCCCGTACATATACAAGGAATAGAACGACAAGGGTATGAGTGTGGGGTGTTTTACTAAGCAAGGGGTGATGATTCGTGAATATTTGGAAATGAAAAAGTTATGGAATTTTATTCAGCACAGGGGTCGTGAAGTGGTATACGGCCCGTAAAGTGATTTACGGACCGTAAACCACCATCGTCCTCCAGCCTTTCAAGTTTCAACTTTCTGTTAAGTGGTGAAATGCTTAAATACGACTTGGAATACGGCCCGTAAACTGGTTTACGGACCGTAAACCTCGATCGTAAACTGTAATATTCTTTAGCCAACTTCTCTGTTTTGGACATGCTTAAATACGACTTGGAATACGACCCATAAACCTCGATCGTAAACTGCAATATTCTTCAGCCAACTTCTCTGTTTTGGACATGCTTAAATACGACTAGGGAGGCCGGCTCGTAAACCAGTTTACGGCTCATAAACTGTGGTTTACGACCACTGTTCACCCCGACTGGAATTCATTAAAGATCAGATTTTGAATTAATAAAGGGGACCAAGGCTTCATTTTATTTCATTATGCATCTACACCATTCAAGAACACTCTAGAAGCTCTCCAAATATTCATCCACAAAATTCAAGATATCAAAGGGGAACCAAGATCATCAACATCTAATTCATGAAAGCAAGTGCATGAGACTCTATTGGAAGTCATCTTCTTCAAGAAATCTCAAAAGGGTTGAAATAGGGTTTTGGTATAAAAAGAGTATTGTTGCTCAAGGCTTGTTCCACCATCATCCAAGGTATGTTTCATGACTATACCATGTGGTTCAAGGTATTGGAAGGCTTAGATACTTGAAATGTATAAGAACATAGAAAATGGGCCTTGTATGGGTAAATAGTGGCACAATTGAATAGTAGTTGAATGGAGTCATGAATGTTGATAAGCTACGGTTGTGAATATGTTATAAATAATGTCTAGACCATGAAATAAGTATTATATACGAGAAAACGTGATAACGAGCTATAACCATGGATGTGGAGAAATTAGAGGAAAATGGTAGATTTTTCTTAACGTGTATAAGTGATGATTGTTGAATGTAATATTGTGAGTGTCGTTACGAATGTATGAGAGTGGAAATGAAACATGGGGAAAGTATTAGAAATGAAGGGAGTGCTACCCAATTTTCGTTAGAAATGGTAGTCCGTTCTTGTAATTACTTAGCTAACGACGACATGAATTCTCTTGAAGGTATACGAGTGCATTAGGGGAGAACGAGCAAGCAATAAGAATTGTAAACGTCGAAGGTATGTGAGGCTATTCCCTTTCTTTCAAAGGCATGATCCCTAGCTTACGATTTCATAAATGCTCCCATCTTTTCCTTGCTATCAAAGGTTAAATAATCTAAGATTCCGAAGCACGATTTCCTTCTTGATATTTCATAAATGTTTTCCAAAGTACTCCTATTTTCCAAACCAAAGGTTGCGATTATGTGAGCGTTATGATAACGACCGTGGATATTGTTTTCAATAACAATGATGATGTCAAAAGTGAAAGTATTATTATGCTGACCATGATGAGAGCAAATCTTATGTTTAAAAGTTTCAAGTTTACGATTTCAAGGACTATATGAGAACGTCGAGCTATTTACTGATTTCTCAATTTATTCATGGATGGTGACTTTATTCTAAATCTTCCAAAGTATATGAATGGATGCCTTATGAATTTCATGATTTTATTCTATGGTTTCTTTTAATTCTATTCTTCATTGATAGTCTCGCCTTATAATAATTGCTCCTTCAAGGCGAGACAAAGCGACGATGATTACTCCATAACACAATCGGAGGCTTTCGACCTTACGTCACTCCAACGTACTTACAGCTTTTCCTTGGGCTCTCTAGCATGCCATGTATATTATGTATGTATATATATATATATGATATGAAAATGTTTTCAGGGGAAAGGGGGAAAGGTGAGGCGCTATAGACGCATAGCTACCTGTACAGCTGGCATATCATGATTCCATCCCGGACGCGGGATATATGGGTTATGGATCGGGCCGTACGTTCCTCGGCACTAACTTATTATATTTATGGATCGGGCCGTACGTTCCTCGGCACTAACTTATTATATTTATGGATCGGGCCGTACGTTCCTCGGCACTAACATATGATGACATATGGATCGGGCTGCGCGTTCCGCAGCAATTTACTATATGATGCTTTATGAGTATGCATGCATGGATCCGCCTTAAGAGGCAAGCAGTTATCGATTATCTCCTTGTACTTACTTTATTTTCTTATTCTTACTTTATTTCTTGATGTATGCCTTACATACTCAGTACAATGTTCGTACTGACATCCTTTTGTTTGGATGCTGTGTTCATGCCCACAGGTAGAAGGGAAAGCGGTCCAGACTGATAGGAGTCACTAGCCGATCTGAAGAGCACTCCATCTTCCGGAGGTGCTAGTTGGTTGTTCCTTTTGTGTATATATTTGTATGTCACTCAATAGAGGCTCATAGATGCTCGATGTGGGTTGTGTGGTTCCACAACATGGGTAGTACGCATGTGTATAAGTATATTGAAATATGTTTTTGTATCAACGCGCTATATTTTTGTAAAGAAAAACAAATCCTCTTTTTAAAGTTAACCGGTAATAGATGAATGATTGTTAAATGGGTTAGGTAAATGATAGTACGAGCGGTGCTCGGTGGTTAGTCCCGGGTACCCGTCGCGGCCCCTAGCCGGGTCGTGACAGGTTGTTAATCATATATGTTCCATTATTATCGTTGAATTCTTGAATTAAGGAGTTAGGGTTTATACCAAAATTGGGGGTTTGCTTGTATTTCGAAATTAGGGGAATCCATGAGTTAAATTAGCAATTAGTTGTTGGATTATGATCACCTACTGCTTAATTTGATATTTTACTCCTGAATTTTTCGTTTTGACCTACTGGGCCCCATTTCCTCAAATTCTAGGGTTGGATTTGAACTAAATTGAATGATAACAATATTAGTATCAATCTTGATGATTTCTAATCGAGATTTCAAATATGCCTAGACTTCTTTGATCTTGAGGCTCGGTAGAAAGGCAAGGCAAAAAAGTGATTGTCGGTGTTTGCTGTTCGGCCATCTAGGTAGATTATGGCTTACCATTGGTGAGACTTCGTGTAGCGAAACATATATTTAGATGATATTGTCGGAGAAAGCATCTAAACCATCGAGTATGAAGTTGGGTTGGATATTGTCTTAGGTTGGGCCTTATTGTGTGATTGGGGATAGCCACCTCGTTGTGTTGTGACTTGATTGTTCTATTGTGTTGGTTTGATGCCACGTGCTGTTAGTAGATATTGAAATCTATTGTTCCTTTTTTATTGTGATATTGTAGTATTTTACGGTTTGACGTTGATACGAGGATAGAGTTCTATATGACTTGTGTAGTCTTTCATGATATTGTAGCGTACCTTTGTTAGTACTTGTGACACGAATATACTGTTGGCGTACCCATTATTGGTACTTGCGATATTGATCTAATTATTGATGTTGATACATGCATTGTACGCACTCTTATGATATACTGTTGATACATTGTTGGTACTTGATAAAATACTGTGTGAGTTGGGCTCGACTTTTAAATGAGAGTGATGTGAGAGTCCGATTTCTGATGTTAGTTCCAGAATCGTGGATTGAGTGAGTGCATGGACTACATGAGTCCCCCAGGGTTGTGCTAGTGAGAATCTCCGTGGGTAAAGATCCGAGTCTCGCCTGTCTATTGGGCAAAGATCCGAGACGAGTGGCACTGAGACTTCGCGAATCACCTTGGGTTGTGCTATCGAGATGTCTATATTTTTGTCTGGTGTACATGTGTACACAACATTTGCATGGAATTGCATTGCATTCATACATTATTGCATTGCATTGCATCACGACTTACCTTGAGATGATTTAGTGTTTGCTTGTGATGTTGGATTTGGGTTTAACAAATTGAGACTTGGTACATTCAGGATTAGATGCTCTACTTAGGCGATGACATGTACTTGGCTTCGATTATGTTTGATTTATACTTGTTGGTTTATCTACCTGTTTGCTTTATTGTAACACCCCGTAAATTTGAGTTAGGTGTGAATGTGTAAAAACTAGTATTGAGATAATATTTTAGCTATATGAATCCATTCGAGATGAATTCGGGTGATAAACTGTCATTTTGAAGTCAAACCAAAAAGTGGAGTTCTTAAGGGCTTCTAAATTCGTCTAAAATCTAAGATAGTCTACACTTATATCCAGCTTTAGGGTATTTGTGTTGGGAATTTGAGAATACCTAAAACAAGAAAGATGTATCTCTTTGAAATATCTTTCCAACGGTATATTGTGGAGCCCGAATAGAGCTCTGTGCTAGAAGTTATATCCATTTTACTGGACGCTCTCGACTGAGTGTAAAAGTGACAGGGGAGCTCGCACCAAAGCGAGGAAAGGGCTTGCCTTGGACCTCGCTCAGCGAGGTAGGGGTCCAAAAGTGGAAAAAATTCATGAATATTGTCTAAGTGTAAAATGGACGAGGGAGCTCACCCCAAAGCGAGGCAAGGGCAAGGCATAGACCGCGCTCGGCGAGCCAGTGGGTCCAAAATGCCCATGCTATAAATTCAACACTAACTCGAAATTTCATTTATTAGACATTCCTCCTCTCTTCATCCTCCCACGTCAAGGTAAGATCGCTCTAACAATTCCTAAGTAATTCTAACAATTATTCATGATTAGTAACATGATTCTTGGACGAAAACATAGGATTTCCAAGGTAAATCCTTCCCAAGTGATTCAAAGCGAGGGTTTTAGGTGTTCTTCGCTAAGAAGGTGAATTTTTAAGATACGTAAAGCATAGTTAAGGTATGTCTCTCTGTTGAAAGCTGGTTTTGGATATATGTCTCCTTTTGAAACTAATCGTGGAAGTATAAATTTCATTCAAAGGCTCTTTATGGAGTAAAAAAGGTGAAGTTTGCATGATGTGAAACTCTATTTCCTGCTTTGATTGTGGTTAATGTGCGTGACGGGATAAGCCCACATTAAACCTAGTTTGTATCATGCTCTACATACGTATATAAGTTTATAAATATTTTTCCTCTATAAGGGATGATCAATAATGATGGCAAAGGGTTGGTAATGATGTTTTCATGTTGAATCATGACATTGAAATCTTGGTTAAAAAAGTGTAAATGTTTTCAAGACATTCTTTTAAATGATTTATCTTTACGATATGGCATAATTAACCTTACAGACCATTGATGACGTGACTACCATAAAATGAATAAAGAATTGGCTTTTATGCTATGAAAGTGGTTGTTGTGTTGGCCTAGCTACTCAGGAGGAAGGGTAGTTACTATGGATCCTAATGTGGTAATGCCTAGACATTCGGGAGGAAAAGTGCCTACTGCCGGATTTGCCACTCGGGGTGCGATTTATGCCTAGCTATTCGGGAGGAAGGATACCATTAAGAATTACATATTTCGGTATGGTGCGTTGTGTTTAGGGAACCTCTAAGGTCATCCCTTCGATGTTATCCTTATAATCGTGCAAGTGTGATATCCTTATCCTTTTAATGGAACTGTTGTTGATAATCATGATCAATTTAAAAAGCATATTGGAAAGTTGTAACTTGGCAAAAGGCTCTATAATCAGTTTTGATAATTCTTATTGAGATACACAAGCTGAATAACTGATTTCACATTTGTTATGTCCCGTGTTTTCGCATATTTGGAAATCGAGAAAAATGAATAAGACTTGTGTGTTATAAGGAAATATTTTGATTCTAGATAATATGAGTATGTTGGTTGCGAAATTATTGGTGTAAATACATTGGGCAAGGCCGAGGGTAAATTTGGAATTTCGGAAATTAGTTTTGGGAATTACAAAACGGGATTATAATGAATTGGGCCAAGGAAAATTGAACAAAAATTTAGGCCCAAAGAGGTGGGGTGGCCTGCCACTAGGCTTGGTCCAAGCCCACTTTTAAAAGTCATGTGTTATGCACATGACCTTTATGTGGATATATATCAATGAATTCATTTGGAATTATCAAGAAAAAAAATCATAACTCAACTTTGAGCTCAAAAGCTCACTCGGTCGAACCTCACTTTGCCAACCAAAAAAAAATTCTCCAAGCCTTGATTTTGATCCAAAAGTTTTGTTCTTTCCATAATTGTAGAGTACTCAAGACGCTCTTCAACGGGGTACAATTAGTTTGGTGAAAGGAGCACGTTCGCGGCAAGTCGGAAATTCAAGAAAAGGTAAGAATTTTGCTATTTTAATGTTATGGAATTGGTATGAATGTGTTAAGGATTGAGAATAGACTAGAATTCCGTAGTATTGATGTGTGAATAAAACCGTGGGTGTGTGTATATATGTTGTTGTGGCCGTGACTTATATGGTTTGGAAAGGAAGGCGAATCGAATTCTATTTAGTTCGTTAGTTGCGTCGTTGTGACCTTTATAACGTAAATGAATGTTTAACGAATTGAGTTGGTGTTGAAAATGATTGCGGATTATTATGGGAAAGTATATAATTTCGGTATATTTGTGTATATCGTTGTATAATTATGATATTAAGGCTTTTAATGTGATTTATGGTTGTTGTTAATGAATTTGGAATGAAACAATGCGAGTTAGTACGTTCGTCGTAAGTGTTGATGTTTTGGATGAAATATGGAAAGTAAGGAACTTCTTGAAATTATGTATAGTGTGTGGAATATAATTGGGATGTGTTTGAATGACCTTGAATGGGTGAATGAATACAATAAGGTGAACATTAGTTTGGTATTGTGAAGTTTGAATGAAAGTTGTCAACTTATATAGTAAGGAAGAATATTGAAGTTAAAGTGCTTTAGTTGTGGTTTGTGTTGTTTGTGATGTTTGGGTTGTTGTTGATGTATTTTGAGCCGAGCTAAGTCTCGGGGGTGTTAGATATATAGGGGAAATGCTGCCGAAATTTCGGTAGGCAAAAAATGAAGTTAATGGGATTTTTAAGCTTAAGAATCTCTAATAGGTAACTTTGACCATTTGCAGATTCTGGACGAATCGGGATTTGAGTTTGGGGTGAGCATAAGACGTTTATAAGGTATGTAAAGCTTCCCACTTCTTCTTTTGGCATGTCTTAGTATGTTAGGTTGATATCGGAACCCCGGGAGCATTTCCGCTCCTCAAAATCCGATCTATAGAATGGCTACTATTCATTCAATTCAATTGAAGCCTAATGTTCCTATTTTGGCTAGAAAGCAATCAAACGTCCGAAACTTATGAAAATGCAATCGGATTGCTTTGAAATCTTTATGTATGATCCTATAGACCCGAAATGCTCATAAATTATGTTTGCCACCTCTACTTGACCCGAGGTGGGCCCGCTAACCCCGAGAAGCCTTATTTGTCCTACTAGGCTCTTTTTTTTTTGATAAGCTTCGATAAAGAATCTTCGAATTTGGAATTTATCTTTTATGAAATAATGTTTTGAACACCATGAGGTACTAAGTTATGTTTTGAGCCATATGTACCACTTTGGAAATATTTTGTGAAATAGACTTTCGTACTAATTAATTATTTGACTATTTTGGTTAATGAATTTACTTATGAAGTAATCAAGTTTTGAAAGGCTATTTTGATATACAAATTGCATTGTTTGCTCACAACTCCGCTCGTGCCTTATGTCATGGGCGGCTTTCCAGCCATGCCCCATGACCCCTTGGGCGCGCCCCATGGCGCCATGGCAAGCCTCTCAGCGCCTAGCGCCATGGACGGCCCCGTGGTCTCGGACGCCCCAAGTGACAAGGTTGCTTCTGCCTATGTCGCCCCATCAATTTCCCTCGCGCGCGCCCCTGTGCTGGCCGTGCCCCAACGCGTGCCCAGCGCCCAATGTCAGTGCAGCCCAGCTACAGTGCCAGCGCCCAGCACCTAGCGCCCGCGCCCCAGTGCGCGCGCGCACCGTGCCCTGCGCGCATGACAGTGCCCCGACCGAGGGTGCACATGGACCTGCTCTAGTTAGGTCTCTTTTGTTGTAATTATAGAGTAGTTTACTTTATGTAATTTTGGTTGTGTTTCTCTAGCAAAACCATGTCTACCTCTATGACTTGGGTTTTTATTTTTAAAGCATTATTAGGGGGGATCAAACAATCAAAACTTTCAAGCAAGCAATCAATTCTCTGTACTGGTGTCTCTCCCCCTCGACACCGCTTGCTCTCATTGTAATCAATTTTCATTAATGCAAACAAGCTCTCTTTCTTTCTCATTCTCAATTCACTTTTCTGTTCTCTCAATTGTTCCTGACATTGGTTTTCCCGCACGGCACTGACAGTCTCGTCTAGCGTGCGGAGGGGACCCCGGTTGGCGGATAGCAACTTTGGAATCTTCGGTTGCTTAGCCTTACGTCGCCCTTCCAAGAAGTCTCAGGAAGGCGCCGCGTAACAGTTGGTATCAAAGCTTAGGCTCGACATCGGACGAGGGAACACGTTGCTATTGTCATCATTTTCTGACCATGGTGAACCATGGAGACCGCCTCTTGGTTTTGGAAACGGCGGTCAACAGATTTCGACCCGTGCCTGAAAGGGTGGAGGACCTGGACCGCAGGATGCGGCAGGCCGAACAAGACATTGTAAACATTGCTACTGACACTGATGCAGCCGCACAGGCGGCCGCCACACAAAGAGATGAGGACCTAGCCCATAGGACTCAGGAGGCAGATCGACTGACTGCCATGCAAGTAACCATCGACAATTTGACTAATCAGATCAATGTTGTCAATGCTGCCTTACAAGGCCTACTCCGAGGAGGGGGCAATCCCATTGGGGGCGCGGCAAACATTGCCCTGGCACCCCAGAAACTCAAGATTCCTGAGCCAAAGCCCTACCAGGGTTCTCGAAATGCCAAAGAAGTGGAAAATTTTATCTTTGACATCGAGCAGTACTTTGACGCTGTGGGCGAACTGGAAGAGCCAAAGAAGGTCGCAACTGCTGCCATGTATCTACAAGGCGACGCCAAACTCTGGTGGCGTGTTAAATATGAAGCCATAAAAGCGGGCGAGGATGCTCTTGAGACATGGGAAGAACTAAAAGCAGCCATTCGCTTACAGTTCTTCCCCGAGAACGTCGAGTATAATGCACGGAGGAAACTTCGGGAGCTCAGGCAAACGAAGTCAGTCCGAGATTATGTCCGCGAGTTCTCTGCCCTCATGCTGAACATAAGGGACATGGGCGACAAGGACAAACTTTTCACGTTCATGGAAGGCTTGAAACCCTATGCCCGCATGGAAATACAAAGACAGAGGGTGGATACCTTGCCCAAGGCCATCCAAGCTGCGGAATGCCTCAGTGACTATCAAGTGGATGCTCGAAAGGATAAACCTCAACCACCAGCCCGTGGGGGATTCAAAGGGGGCCAATCCTACAATGCTGGCCCCAGCAGAAGTGGGGGAGATCGTAGTGCGACCAAATCAAAAGGTTCTTCCTCAGGCAGCAATAGTGCTGCATCTCATAATAATGATCGGGGGCGGAAGCCCCCCTCAGGGTGTCGTCATTGCGGCGGACCACATTGGAACAATGAATGCCCACAGGCACAGATGAACGCCCATCAAATTTTGGATGATGGGACGGATGATGAGGATGATGCGGATCAGACAGAACCAATAGGTGCCTTCAATGCACTTGTTTGTTCCATTTCCAATGCTGTAGAAGGCACCAGTGCCGGCATATGCAAAAAGAAAGACCCAAGCTCAACTGCCAAGAAGGGAAAAGCAAAGGCAGGCAACGGGCCTCCTCCCAGAAAGGAGAAGACCCTGATGTTTGTCGACTTGAGAGTAAATGGCAAGCCTATTAAGGCCATGATAGACACAGGCGCTACGCACAACTACTTGGCCACCACAGAAGTAGAACGCCTTGGTCTAGTTGTTGGAAAGGGTAAGGGTCGTGTCAAAGCTATCAACTCGCCACCCCAATTGGTGGGCGGAATAGCCAAAGGAGTGCCGGTAAAGATGGGTCCTTATGAAGGCAAGTTCGACTTGCGGGTTGTGATCATCGACGATTTCGACTTGATAGTGGGGTTGGAATTCATGAGGCAAACTAACATCATTCCCATACCCTATGCGGACATGCTTCTGATGATGGGAGCAAACGGGGCCAAACCTTGCATTGTCCCGTGCACAACCATAAAGATGGCATCAGGAAATATCTCTGCATTGCAACTGAAGAAGGGGGTCCATCGACAAGAACCCACGTTCCTGGCTACCCTTTGCAATGAAGAGATTGAGTCTTCTTCAGGCCCCATTCCAACGCCTGTGAAGGAGCTCATGAAGGAGTTTGAGGATGTCATGCCACAAGACATGCCGAAGCGACTCCCGCCTAGGCGGACGGTCGATCATGAAATTGAATTGGTGCCTGGCGCGAAGCCACCTGCCCGCGCACCCTACAGAATGTCACAACCCGAACTCACCGAGCTTCGGAGACAATTGACGGAGATGCTGGACACGGGGATCATCGTTCCCTCCAAATCACCTTATGGGTCACCTGTATTATTCCAAAAGAAACATGACGGTACCCTAAGGCTCTGTGTTGACTATCGAGCTCTCAACAAGATCACCGTGAAGAACAAGTATCCCATACCACTAATGGCGGACTTGTTTGATAGACTGGGCGGAGCCACAGTGTTCACCAAAGTAGACCTGAAGACAGGTTATTGGCAAGTCCGCATTGCTGAAGGAGACGAGTCCAAGACGACATGTGTAACCAGATATGGCTCGTTCGACTTCCTGGTCATGCCGTTCGGCTTGACCAATGCTCCGGCCACGTTTTGCACCCTAATGAACCAGGTCTTTCGAGAATACATTGATGAATTTGTGGTAGTATACCTGGACGACATTGTGGTGTACAGCAAAACGTTAGGCGAACACCTGGAGCACCTGAGGAAAGTCCTAACTCGGTTGCGAGAGCATGAATTGTACGTAAAGCTGTCCAAATGCTCTTTTGCCCAAAAACAGATTGACTTTCTCGGGCATGTTGTTGAAGAGGGTCGCATCAAGATGGACCAACAAAAGATCAGGGCTATCACAGATTGGCCACCACCCAAGGATATCCATGCCGTGAGGGCTTTCCTTGGCCTATGCAACTTTTATCGGCGATTCGTCAAGGACTACTCCCTCATTGCATTACCACTGACGGAACTCCTCAAGAAGATCACACCTTGGGATTGGTCGCCAAAGAGAGCAGACGCTTTCAATTCACTAAAAGCGGCTATGTCTAGTAGCCCTGTCTTGGCCTTGCCTGATTTGACCAAACCTTTCGAAGTGGAAACAGATGCCTCCGACTACGCCTTGGGCGGTGTCTTGCTACAAGAGGGGCACCCGGTGGCCTACGAGAGTAGAAAGTTGAAGGATGCAGAACGGCGCTATGCGGCTCACGAGAAAGAATTATTGGCTGTGGTCCACTGCCTGCGCCTTTGGAGGCACTATCTTCTGGGATCCCCATTTGTGGTGAAGACGGATAACACGGCTGTCAGTCACTTCATGACCCAGCCAAGTCTAAATGGCCGCCAGGCCAGATGGCAGGAACTCCTAGCGGAATTTCACTTCAATCTGGAATACCGAAGTGGGAAGACCAACCATGTTGCGGATGCACTTAGCCGAAGGGCCGATCTAGCATCGGTATGCTTGCTCGCCACCCTCAGGGGGAGCGAAGTAGCTACCACCATAAAAGATCAAATCCAGGATCTTCTCAGCAAAGACCCTTCGGCACAGTACTTGGTCGACCTAGCAGGTCAAGGGAAAACTCGCCAGTTCTACATGGAGGACGGGTTCTTGAAGGCAAAAGGAAACCGCCTTTATGTTCCTAAAGGAGGAGATTTGTGGAGAACTCTCCTAATGGAATGTCACGATACTCTATGGGCAGGCCACCCAGGAGAAGAGCGTACCATGGCACTGCTACGCCGTGCATATTATTGGCCCCAGATGGCAGATGATGTTGCTCAGTATGTGAAGACTTGCCTAGTATGCCAGAAAGACAAGTCCGATCGCTTGACACAAGCGGGCCTGTTGGAGCCATTACCTGTCCCAAAGAGGCCTTGGGAAAGCGTCTCATTGGATTTCATCACCGGCTTGCCCAAGGTTGGAGATCTCACGACTATCTTGGTCGTGGTTGATCGGTTTTCCAAATATGCTACTTTCATTGCAGCACCCAAGTATATATCAGCAGAGGAGACAGCTCGACTCTTCTTCACCCATGTTGTCAAATATTGGGGTCTGCCCAAGGATATTGTTAGCGATCGTGACTCTCGCTTCACTAGCAACTTTTGGACCCAGCTCTTTAAGTGCTTGGGGTCTAAATTGAGTCACAGCTCGAGTTTTCACCCACAATCCGATGGCCAGACGGAGCGGTTCAATGGCATGTTGGAGGAATACTTGCGGCACTTTGTTACCGGCTCGCAGAAGAATTGGGTGAAGCTATTGGATGCGGCCCAACTGTGTTTCAACTCACAAAAGAGCTCTAGCACAAACAGGAGCGCTTTTGAAATTGTTACCGGGCAGCAACCGCTACTCCCACACACTGTGAATGCCCCAAACATGGCCAAATCTCCACGAGCAGCTAGCTTCTCGAAAGAATGGAAGCAGAATTTAGAGATAGTGCGGAGCTATCTAGTGAAGGCACAAAAGCGGATGAAGAGGCATGCAGATCAAAATCGCCGCTTTGTGGAATATCAGGTTGGGGACAAGGTGATGGTGAAGATCCCAAAGAGATACCTATTTGCAGGAGTCCATGACCCCCGCCTGTTGCAAAAATACATTGGCCCTCTGTCCATTGAGAGGCGCATTGGGAAGGTAGCATACCGGGTGGATACCCCAGCTTGGTGGAAGATTCATCCTGTGTTCCATGTCAGTCTTCTAAAGCCTTTTCGAGAAGACAAAGAAGATCCTTCACGCAGCCAGCTCACAATACCCAGTATCTGAGGCCCACAAGCAACCGGAAAAAAGATAGTAGAAGCCATCCTCAACGATCGAGTCATACATGCCTCAAGAAAAGATCACCAAGAGTTCCTGGTGAAATGGTTGGGATGTGATGCCGAAGAGAATACATGGGAGAGAGGCACCAGCCTCAAAGCCTACAAGCACCTGATCGATGACTATCTTGCAAACAAGGCGCCGAGGACGTCGCCAACTCAGGTGGGGGAGAATGTCATGGGCGGCTTTCCAGCCATGCCCCATGACCCCTTGGGCGCGCCCCATGGCGCCATGGCAAGCCTCTCAGCGCCTAGCGCCATGGACGGCCCCGTGGTCTCGGACGCCCCAAGTGACAAGGTTGCTTCTGCCTATGTCGCCCCATCAATTTCCCTCGCGCGCGCCCCTGTGCTGGCCGTGCCCCAACGCGTGCCCAGCGCCCAATGTCAGTGCAGCCCAGCTACAGTGCCAGCGCCCAGCACCTAGCGCCCGCGCCCCAGTGCGCGCGCGCACCGTGCCCTGCGCGCATGACAGTGCCCCGACCGAGGGTGCACATGGACCTGCTCTAGTTAGGTCTCTTTTGTTGTAATTATAGAGTAGTTTACTTTATGTAATTTTGGTTGTGTTTCTCTAGCAAAACTATGTCTACCTCTATGACTTGGGTTTTTATTTTTAAAGCATTATTAGGGGGGATCAAACAATCAAAACTTTCAAGCAAGCAATCAATTCTCTGTACTGGTGTCTCTCCCCCTCGACACCGCTTGCTCTCATTGTAATCAATTTTCATTAATGCAAACAAGCTCTCTTTCTTTCTCATTCTCAATTCACTTTTCTGTTCTCTCAATTGTTCCTGACATTGGTTTTCCCGCACGGCACTGACAGTCTCGTCTAGCGTGCGGAGGGGACCCCGGTTGGCGGATAGCAACTTTGGAATCTTCGGTTGCTTAGCCTTACGTCGCCCTTCCAAGAAGTCTCAGGAAGGCGCCGCGTAACACTTATTATGACTTCGTTCACCGGTTCCCGGGCCGGTTATGATTCGTGCGCTCTATGATGATTCGGCCGTATGCTGTGTTACGGTTCCCCGAGGCCTCGCCATAGGGCCGGGTTCCGTTTGGAGTTATGCTGTGATATGGCTGTGATGTGATACGCTCATATGTGTGTATTAGGGGATGTACGGAGATTTGAACCTTCTAGTGTTATGCTGTGTGTGGCACCAGCGTCGGAGTGGTGACCACGTTCCTGAGCTTTGCATGATTTTGTTTACATTATGTATATATGATTTTGATAAACATTTTGATATACTGTTCGGCATTTCTTTCTTTGGTATTCTGTTCGCTTTCAGTTGCGGCCTATATTTTTGTACTCCATGCTTTACCTGCTCAGTACATCTTTCGTACTGACCCCCTTCCTTCGGGGGGGCTGCGTTTCATGCCCGCAGGTGCAGACGCCGGTGATCCACCACTGTAGGCTTCACTTCTGCTATTTCAGAGTACTCCCTTGATTCAGAGTCCACTTTTGGTATATATATCTTTCGCCATGTATATATTTCTGCATATCTGACTATTTGGGTACGGCGGGGCCCTGTCCCGTCATATGATTCTGTCGGTTAGTTTAGAGGTCTGTGGACATGTTTGTGGGTTATGGTCTGTCTGTATGCTTATGTGTATATGCTGTTTGGGCGATTCCATATGCCGAGGCGCCCGGTCCGCATATGTTTGTGCATTGCTTTGATTAGCCCTGTGTGGCCTCTGTTGGTGTTTGCTGTGTATAGGGTTATTCTGGTTAGTCCGAAAACAAAGGAAACTCTGCCGAATTTTTTTTGGAAATTATCTGTATTTGGAATATAGCCTTGTCGGCTTCCGCTATATATTTGAATACGTTTGATAGATGGGTTTGGGTGCCCAGATCGGGCACTAGTCACGGCCTACGGGGTTGGGTCGTGACAAAAGTGGTATCAGAGCAGTTTGTCCTCGGAATGTCCACAGGCCGTGTCTCGTAGAGTCTTGTTTATCGGTGTGTTGTGCACCACATCTATAAACAGGAGGCTACAGGGCATTTAGGGTGTTACTTTTCTTTGGAATCTTAGATCGTGCGTTAGAGCTGTGCTATTAGGATGATTTTGATCTGATTCGTTATTGTGTTTGCAGTGATGCCTCCGAAGAAGGCAACGGCAGCCCAGAAGGGCAAGGCAGGGATAGCAGGGACTAGTCAGGCACAGCGAGTTACCCGGGCTCGTGTTTATGATTTGCCCGAGGTTGTGCCCCATTCAGAGGGATCCGCTACACCACCACAGGCGGATCCTGGAGCAGATCCATCAGCAGCTCCAGGGGCCCGAGTACCCGCTCCCGAGACTCCAGCTCCTCAGCCAGGGGCGGAGGACAGGACCCTGAGGGAGGCTGTACAGTTGCTGACCACATTGGTAGCGGGGCAGGCTCGCAGACGCGGGCGGAGGGACGATGATGATGATGACAGGCGTGACAGCCTGCGGGTTCGAGAGTTCTTATTGTGTGGCCCTCCAGAGTTTTTTGGGTCTAAGCCCGATGAGGACCCCCATGACTTTATTCGGGGGATGCGACGCTCACTAGACTTGGTCAGGGTTTCAGAGACCGAGTCGGTCGAGTTGGCCTCGCATAGACTACGGGATGTTGCTGCTCACTGGTATGAGTCATGGGAGCTATCCATGGGTGAGGGTGCTCCTCCAGCTACTTGGGACAAGTTTGTGACTGCTTTTACCCGCCACTTTCTGCCCCCAGAGTTGCGGTGGGCGCGGGCTGATCGATTTTTACATCTGCAGCAGAGGGGTCGGAGCGTTCGCGAGTATAATCTGGAGTTTGATTCCCTGGCCCGGTATGCACCTGCCATAGTAGCAGATATGTCCGATCGGATGCACAGATATGTTATGGGGTTGGATCGTTATTTGATCGACGGCTGTATGGCAGTGTCATTGCAGACAGATATGGATATTGCCCGACTTCAGGCTTACACGCTGGGTATGGAGGACCGTCACAGGTCTGATTATTCTAGCAGAGATCGGGACAGGAGGCCGCCCAAGAGGGCTAGGTCCGCGGGATATTCTGGAGATTCTCGAGGCGGGCAGCCTCAGCAGCAGCAGACAGGCAGACAGCTTCCTCCGTCCGGCCGGAGTACTCAGTCTGGCGGCAGGAGGTTTGATAGTGCAGGACCGTCTGGGGCCGGTCAGGGCTCCAGGGCGGCAGGTTCACAGGTATCTAGAGGCCCCAGCCAGGCCAGACCACCCAGGCCCCGTTGTTCTCATTGCGGGAAGTCTCATCCTGGGGAGTGCTATCGAGCTACTGGAGCTTGTTTTTCGTGCGGTGGTCAGGGCCATTTTATGTGAGATTGTCCGTTGGCTAGCGGTTCTGGTAGTGTGGCTCAGCCGACAGGGTCAGCCGCCGGTTCATCATCTGCTCCATCTGTTGCACGCCCTTCAGGGCGAGGTGCGCCGACACCGGCGGGACGCGGTCGAGGCCGCGGTGGTTTTTCAGGTTCTAGCGGTCCCTCGAACCGCATATACGCATTGGCCAGCCGCCAGGATCAGGAGGCTTCACCGAATGTCGTCACAGGTACATTACTGGTTTTCTCCAGATCTGTATATGCATTGATTGACCCTGGTTCTACTTTATCGTATATTTCCCCGCTTGTTGCTAGTAAAATTGGGATAGTGTCTGAGCCTATAGACCCATTTGAGGTCGCTACACCGGTCGGGGATTGTATTATAGCGAGGCAGGTATATAGGGATTATTCTGTGACTATATGTGATCGCTGCACTAAAGCTGATTTGATAGAATTAGATATGCTGGAATTCGACGTCATTATGGGTATGGACTGGTTAGCTTTCTGTTATGCTAATGTTGACTGCCAGAAAAAGGTAGTCCGTTTTCAGTTTCCAGGGGAACCAGTTATAGAGTGGTTCGGGTCTACAGCATCGCCGAGGGGTAAGTTTATTTCGTACCTCAAGGCTAAGAAGATGATTCAGAAAGGCTATATCTATCACTTGGTTCGTGTGCATGACACTACAGCTGAGACACCTACTATTCAGTCTGTTCCGGTCGTTAATGAATTCCCAGATGTATTTCTTGATGAGCTTCCGGGTCTTCCGCCCGAGCGGGAGATAGATTTTACCATAGAGCTGTTGCCGGATACGCAGCCTATATCTATTCCTCCGTACAAAATGGCACCGGCTGAATTGAAGGAATTGAAAGAGCAGCTGAAAGATTTGTTGGATAAGGGTTTTATTAGACCCAGTACATCACCCTGGGGAGCGCCGGTATTATTTGTGAGAAATAAAGATGGGTCACTGCGGATGTGTATTGATTATCGGCAACTGAATAAGGTGACTATAAAGAATAAATATCCCCTCCCCCGGATTGATGATTTTTTGATCAGTTGCAGGGTGCTAAATATTTTTCGAAGGTAGATCTGCGCTCAGGTTATCATCAGGTGCGAGTGCGAGAATCAGATATCCCGAAGACTGCTTTCAGGACCCGGTACGGGCATTATGAATTCAGAGTTATGTCTTTCGGGTTGACTAATGCTCCAGCGGTATTTATGGATCTCGTGAATCGGGTATTTCGGCCTTTCTTGGATATGTTTGTTATTGTGTTCATTGACGATATTCTGATTTACTCGCGATCAGCCGAGGAGCATTCAGATCATTTGAGGACGGTACTTGGTATTCTCCGTCAGCAGAAATTATATGCTAAATTCTCCAAATGTGAATTTTGGTTAACTTCTGTGGCATTCTTGGGCCATATTGTCGGCGCAGACGGTATTCGGGTCGATACGCAGAAGATTGAGGCTGTGCAGAATTGGCCCAGGCCTACTACACCGACAGAGGTGCGCAGTTTTCTGGGATTAGCCGGGTATTATCGCAGGTTCGTGGAGAATTGTTCTTCTATTGCAGCACCACTGACGAAGCTTACTCAGAAAGCAGCGAAATTTCTGTGGACCGATGCCTGCGAGCGCAGCTTCCAGATGTTGAAAGAAAAGTTAGTTTCAGCACCAGTTTTGACTCTTCCAGAGGGATCAGATGGGTATGTTGTCTATTGTGACGCCTCTGATATTGGGATAGGTTGTGTGTTGATGCAGCACGGTCGAGTCATAGCCTATGCTTCCCAGCAGCTCAGACCGCACGAGAAGAATTATCCCACTCATGATCTTGATTTGGCGGCATTATTTATATGGGGTCCACGTTGATATTTATACGGACCATAAAAGTCTCCAGTATATTTTTAAGCAGAAAGAATTGAATTTGCGGCAGAGAAGATGGCTTGAATTATTGAAAGATTATGACGTTGATATTCTGTATCATCCTGGAAAAGCCAATGTGGTAGCGGATGCACTTAGCCGCAAGTCCATGGGCAGTTTAGCTGATGTACCATCTGATAAGAAAGACTTGGTTCGTGAAATTCATCAGTTGGCCAGCCTTGGAGTTCGTTTGGCGGATTCTGGAGATTCTGGGATTTCTGTTCGTGCAGTTGCTGAATCATCTATTATAGCAGAGGTAAAGCAGCGTCAGTTCGAAGATCCTATTCTGATTCAGTACAGAGATGTGGCCCTTAATAAAGCAAAGACTCCGTTTGAAATCTCGCCTGAAGGGGTATTATTATATGAAGGCAGATTCTGTGTACCAGATGTTGCAGGCCTACGGTGACAGATTATGGGCGAGGCGCATAATGCACGGTATTCTGTTCATCCTGGTTCCACTAAAATGTATCATGATCTCAGAAGTTTGTATTGGTGGGACGGTATGAAGAAAGATATTGCAGAGTACGTTAGTCAGTGCCCGAATTGCCAGCAGGTTAAAATTGAACACCAGAAGCCCGGTGGGTTATTACAGGAAATGTAAATTCCAGCCTGGAAATGGGAGATGATTAATATGGATTTCGTCGTTGGGTTACCGCGTACTCCACGCAGGTATGATTCTATTTGGGTTATTGTTGACAGATTGACGAAATCAGCCCATTTTCTTCCAGTCCGGACTACTTATTCGGCTGAGGACTATGCTAGACTGTATATCAGAGAGATAGTCAGACTTCACGGAGTCCCTGTATCCATTATTACTGACCGAGGTGCCTAGTTCACGGCAAATTTCTGGAGGTCATTTCAGGATGGATTAGGGACTCAGGTGAGCCTCAGTACAGCCTTTCATCCTCAATCTGACGGGCAGGCCGAGCGCACTATTCAGACGCTGGAAGATATGTTATGGGCCTGCGTTATTGATTTCAGGGGCAGCTGGATAATCATTTGCCGCTTATTGAGTTTGCCTATAATAATAGTTATCACTCCAGCATTCAGATGGCATCGTATGAAGCCCTTTATGGCAGAAGATGCAGATCTCCTATTGGTTGGTTCGACGTGGGCGAGACTAAGTTAATCGGGCCAGATGTGATCCAGGAAGCAGTAGATAAGGTAAAGCTTATTCGGGAGCGATTATTGGCTGCACAGAGTCGGCAGAAAGCATATGCAGACAGATGACGTCGACCACTAGAGTTCCAGATTGGCGACTGGGTATTTCTGAAGGTGTCGCCTATGAAGGGTGTCATGAGATTCGGTAGAAAGGGTAAGTTGAGCCCCCGGTACATTGGGCCGTATCAGATCGTTCGAAAGATAGGCGAGGTCGCCTACGAGCTAGATTTACCATCCGACTTGGAGGCCGTACACCCGGTGTTTCATGTGTCTATGTTGCGGAAATGTATTGGTGATCCTTCCAGGATATTTCCAGTGGATGACATTCAGGTAACGGAGCAGTTGTCTTATGACGAGCAGCCTGTATCTATTCTGGATCGACAGGTGAGGAGACTACGCATTAAAGAAGTGCCCTCCGTTAAAGTCCTGTGGCGCAACAACAATCGGGAGGAGATGACTTGGGAAGCGGAGGACGAGATGAAGAAGAAATACCCCCATTTGTTCCCGACGTCCACAGGTAATCTAAACCCTTCAAATTTGTTGTATTGATTGACGAATGAATTGTGTGTGCTGACTATAAAGGGAGACTCCCCCGTTATATTATAAGACTAATTTAACATTCGGGGACGAATGTTTTTAAGGGGGGGAGAATGTTATGTCCCGTGTTTTCGCATATTTGGAAATCGAAAAAAATGAATAAGACTTGTGTGTTATAAGGAAATATTTTGATTCTAGATAATATGACTATGTTGGTCGCGAAATTATTGGTGTAAATACATTGGGGAAGGCCGAGGGTAAATTTGGAATTTTGGAAATTAGTTTCGGGAATTACAAAACGGGATTATAATGAATTGGGCTAAGGAAAATTGAACAAAAATTTAGGCCCAAAGAGGTTGGGTGGCCGGCCACTAGGCTTGGTCCAAGCCCACTTTTAAAAGTCATGTGTTATGCACATGACCTTTATGTGGATATATATCAATGAATTCATTTGGAATTATCAAGAAAAAAAATCATAACTCAACTTTGAGCTCAAAAGCTCACTCGGTCAAACCTCACTTTGCCAACCAAAAAACAATTCTCCAAGCCTTGATTTTGATCCAAAAGTTTTGTTCTTTCCATAATTGTAGAGTACTCAAGACGCTCTTCAACGGGGTACAATTAGTTTGGTGAAAGGAGCACGTTCGCGGCAAGTCGGAAATTCAAGAAAAGGTAAGAATTTTGCTATTTTAATGTTATGGAATTGGTATGAATGTGTTAAGGATTGAGAATAGACGAGAATTCCGTAGTATTGATGTGTGAATAAAACCGTGGGTGTGTGTATATATGTTGTTGTGGGCGTGACTTATATGGTTTGGAAAGGAAGGCGAATCGAATTCTATTTAGTTCGTTAGTTGCGTCGTTGTGACCTTTATAACGTAAATGAATGTTTAACGAATTGAGCTGGTGTTGAAAATGATTGCGGATTATTATGGGAAAGTATATAATTTCGGTATATTTGTGTATATAGTTGTATAATTATGATATTAAGGCTTTTTAATGTGATTTATGGTTGTTGTTAATGAATTTGGAATGAAACAATGCGAGTTAGTACGTTCGTCGTAAGTGTTGATGTTTTGGATGAAATATGGAAAGTAAGGAACTTCTTGAAATTATGTATAGTGTGTGGAATATAATTGGGATGTGTTTGAATGACCTTGAATGGGTGAATGAATACAATAAGGTGAACATTAGTTTGGTATTTTGAAGTTTGAATGAAAGTTGTCAACTTATATAGTAAGGAAGAATATTGAAGTTAAAGTGCTTTAGTTGTGGTTTGTGTTGTTTGTGATGTTTGGGTTGTTGTTGATGTATTTTGAGCCGAGCTAAGTCTCGAGGGTGTTAGATATATAGGGGAAATGCTGCCGAAATTTCGGTAGGCAAAAAATGAAGTTAATGGGATTTTTAAGCTTAAGAATCTCTAATAGGTAACTTTAACCATTTGCAGATTCTGGACGAATCGAGATTTGAGTTTGGGGTGAGCATAAGACGTTTATAAGGTATGTAAAGCTTCCTACTTCTTCTTTTGGCATGTCTTAGTATGTTAGGTTGATATCGGAACCCCGGGAGCATTTCCGCTCCTCAAAATCCGATCTATAGAATGGCTACTATTCATTCAATTCAATTGAAGCCTAATGTTCCTATTTTGGCTAGAAAGCAATCAAACGTCCGAAACTTATGAAAATGCAATCGGATTGCTTTGAAATCTTTATGTATGATCCTATAGACCCGAAATGCTCATAGATTATGTTTGCCACCTCTACTTGACCCGAGGTGGGCCCGCTAACCCCGAGATGCCTTATTTGTCCTACTAGGCTCTCTTTTTTTTGATAAGCTTCGATAAAGAATCTTCGAATTTGGAATTTATCTTTTATGAAATAATGTTTTGAACACCATGAGATACTAAGTTATGTTTTGAGCCATATGTACCACTTTGGAAATATTTTGTGAAATAGACTTTCGTACTAATTAATTATTTGACTATTTTGGTTAATGAATTGACTTATGAAGTAATCAAGTTTTGAAAGGCTATTTTGATATACAAATTGCATTGTTTGCTCACGACTCCGCTCGTGCCTTATTATGACTTCGTTCACCGGTTCCCGGGCCGGTTATGATTCGTGCGCACTATGATGATTCGGCCGTATGCTGTGTTACGGTTCCCCGAGGCCTCGCCATAGGGTCGGGTTCCGTTTGGAGTTATGCTGTGATATGGCTGTGATGTGATACGCTCATATGTGTGTGTTCGGGGATGTACGGAGATTTGAACCTTCTAGTGTTATGCTGTGTGTGGCACCAGCGTCGGAGTGGTGATCACGTTCCTGAGCTTTGCATGATTTTGTTTGCATTATGTATATATGATTTTGATAAACATTTTGATATACTGTTCGGCATTTCTCTCTTTGGTATTCTGTTCGCTTTCAGTTGCGGCCTATATTTTTTTACTCCATGCTTTACCTGCTCAGTACATCTTTCGTACTGACCCCCTTCCTTCGGGGGGGGGGGGGGGCTGCGTTTTATGCCCGCAGGTGCAGACGCCGGTGATCCACCACTGTAGGTTTCACTTCTGCTATTTCGGAGTACTCCCTTGATTCGGAGTCCACTTTTGGTATATATATCTTTCGCCATGTATATATTTCTGCATATCTGACTATTTGGGTACGGCGGGGCCCTGTCCCGTCATATGATTCTGTCGGTTAGTTAAGAGGTCTGCGGACATGTTTGTGGGTTATGGTCTGTCTGTATGCTTATGTGTATATGCTGTTTGGGCGATTCCATACGCCGAGGCGGCCGGTCCGCATATGTTTGTGCATTGCTTTGATTAGCCCTGTGTGGCCTCTGTTGGTGTTTGCTGTGTACAGGGTTATTCTGGTTAGTCCGAAAAACAAAGGAAACTCTGCCCAAATTTTTCTGGAAATTATCTGTATTTGGAATATAGCCTTGTCGGCTTCCGCTATATATTTGAATACGTTTGATAGATGGGTTTGGGTGCCCAGATCGGGCACTAGTCACGGCCTACGGGGTTGGGTCGTGACAACATTGTTTCATACTATCCTCAGAACTGATTTCTTTAAGTATTATTGTACTTTATTTTCATATTACTTGTTGTCCCCGAGGCACTCATTGAGTACAAAGTAGTCAGACATACCGTTGTTGTTTTTGATGGTATGTTAGGTAACAGAGAAGAGCAGGTTCTTGATACTCAAAATGCTTAGGAAGGACTTGCTGTTACTGTTGACTTAGTGAGACCATATGTTCATTCATGGGACACCCCTTATCACATTTGTTTACTATTCTAGTTTTTTTTCGAGCTGCGTCCCGATGTGTCAGACAATCACTCTTTTATCTTAGAAGCTCCATAGTACATATTCTTGTGGGTAGTTGTTGAATTTTGTTTAACACTTGGGAGTTCGTCATGTTTTGATTAAGTTTTATAATATTAAAGACTTCCGCTGATTTAATTCATATATCATGATTTGTTTGTATTTATTCTATAAACTGCTGGAGGTGAGTATTGAACCTGGCGGGTTCAAGTGTTGTTATTGCATCTTTTAGGTTCTTCTGATGTTGTTCATGACGTCGGATGTCGGTCACGTTTAGGGTCGATTTTGGGGCGTGACAATTATGTTAGATATACTTAGTCGGCCTATGATACCTACCAGTATTATGGGTTTGTACTAATCTGCACTTGCTGCATTCTTTTATGAATGCAGAGTACCAGGTTGGGTCTTCCTCTGTCTCCCATGGCTGACAGTCGCCTTCAGCTTAGCATCAAGTTTCCAGGGTGAGCACGAGTCGTTCGCCGCCTTGAAGACTCCTCTTATCATTATGTCTTACTTTTCTACTCTGAGACATAGACAAATTGATGTATTATTATATTATTCCTGACTTGTATGACTTAGATTAGACTCTGGAGGTGTTTCCTTATTTTGGCATTATTTCTATTATATATAATTGTGAGACTTACATAATTATTCTTTTCTGCTTGCTTGATTTATTTATTCATGTCCTTACTTATCGTTAGGTTGAGGGTTCACTTACCGAGGTGGCAAAGGTAAGTGCTCGTACGACTAAGTCCAAATGGGTCGTGACAAGTTGGTATCAGAGCCCTTAGTTACCCGATCTATAATACAAGAACGTGTCTAGTGGAGTCTCGTGGATCGGTACGATGAGCTCCGTACTTATCTGCGAGAGGCTATAGGACATTTAGGAAATCTCACTTTCTTTCATTCTTTTGTGCTACCTTATTCTAATTGGCATCTGGAAAGATCAAATTGGTATCTGACTCTTTTCTCTTCTCTCACAGATGGTGAGGACTCGGGCTACTATGGCCCAAGGTCAGGTACCGGGGCTCGCAGCTATGGCTGGCACCCGAAGGCGAGCAATGGCCAGAGGGCACTACAGAAATAGAGGCCGCGGGGCTGCCCCAGCCAGGGGCAGGGCTCCTTCGGTAGGACAGCGGTGCGAGAGATTTCTGTCTCCCGAGCCTGAGTATCAGCCGCAGAGAATGGTGTGGCCCCAGCACGGACACAACCCAAGGTTACTTATAATTAGGCTTTGCATGATACAATGGCCAGAGTATTGCTTTATCTATGATGCAATCCTAGTTGCCCCAAGATCACCTATGTGTTATCAAGTCAAGGAACCCCAAACATCACAAGGGTTGCACATGAAGATAGGCGCTCGTGAGCATGTATTAGCACCATACCAAGGATCCCAAGTATGCAAGATTGATTGGAAGGACAGAATGGAGAAGAGTGACGAAGAGGGCTATGCATGTAAAAAGGCTAATACTAAAATGCAAGCCTTTTTTTGAGTTTCATTTCCAAGGAAGACCAAACAAATAAGGCCCTTGCTTCTGAAGAGTGATGAAGAGGGCTATGCATGTAAAGAGGCTAATACTTAAATGCAAGCCTTTTTTTCGAGTTTCATTTCCAAGGAAGACCAACCAAACAAGGCCCTTGCTTCATTAAGGGTATATTTGTAATAACTAGCTTGTCTTCCTTATTATCCTAGTATAAGCAGTAGACTTAAACATTTCCCTAGGGTTAGACTTTTTTTTTTAATTATTATTACTTGATATTTGGATATTGTAACTCTTGAGTGTTGAGTGATTGCTTAGCCTTGGATTGGGTAATTGTTGAGAGGATAGGTTATTAGGGATTCTAATCCCCATTGGTCTTCCTAAGAATTTGGTTGCTTCTTGTTCTTAAATTTAGAGGTCTTAGTTTTCTATAACTTTGGTTGCTAAATTGAGACTAAGTTGTGTCAAGTTATCTATCTCTTTTATTTCTTGCATTTTATTATTATTTTCGTTTCCGTTCTTGAATCAATTGGTATGAGAGGTTGGATTAAATATGTTCTATCAAATCTAGCCTAGGGTTTGTTACTATATAAAAAAAATCGAAAATCCTAGAAAGCCCTAAAAATTTTGTGTTTGTTTTGTTGTTTTGTTATTAGATTCTTGTTCCTTTGTACGTTAGGGTTTCAAATCTTCAGATTTTGTGTTAATCGGGTCAATATTGAATAATCCACCATTTTTGAGTTGAAGCTTTTGAAAAAGTTGAAGAACATTTGGTTGGTGTTGAAATTTGGTGAAATTGAAGGTTGATAACTATTGGGATTTTTTCTATTTGATATAAAAAGTCTAAATCCAAAATTTGGGGGTATTTGGAGTTGATTTGAAGGTATCTAAATTTTTGAATGTTCATGTGTTCTTGAGCATTCTTCAAACATTCAGGTGAAGAAGAAGATTCAAAAGGAAAAGTTAGATCCAAATTGTACCTCAAGGTTTTGTAAAAGGTGTTTCTAGGCCAAAAATGGAAAGATCCTGGGTTTAGTGGGCCCATCAAGTCATACAAGTTCAGAAAATTAGCCCAAGTCCCAAGAAATTCGAGCTTCAAGATGAATCACCGTAGCAGAAGAAGGGTACACTTATACGGACAGTATAAGTTGGTCATATTTTAGGGTCCAAGAAAGGGCACTTACTGTGTTGTGACATCATAAAATACGATCACAAAATAAGGACTGTATCTTTTTATACGAACCGTATAAGTAAGGTCATATAAGGCGAGGGACAATGTGAACTTTCTGCTTCAAAGTGACATCATTTTATACGGACCGTATAAGTGAAGTCATATAAGGCAAGGGACAAAGTGAACTTTCTACCTCAAAGTGACATCCTCTTATACGAACACTTACACGGACCATCTCTTTTTATACGGACCGTATAAGTAAGGTCGTATTTCTCAAGGTAATCTACATTGATCCAAGTTTCATTTTTTTTCAATTTTTTTTTGACTCTCGTTGTTGATTTTATGTCCCCATTCCTTTGGTAGGGAGCCAAAAAAAAAGTATAGAAATTTTAAAATTTTCATTACGTCAAACTGATACCTTGGATCAATTGGGGCTTCAAGACTGTGTTTTCAAGTTATCACCTACCCGGGCCGAAATTTGATTTATTTCTCGATTTTAGCATTCCATTTTCTTTGTCTCTCAACTAGTAGCCATCTAGTTGTTCCTACTTGTGTTTACTAGTTCTTGTGTCCACATTTCTTTCGTGTTAATTCTTTTTGTGCTTTTTCTTCATTTTTGCTTCGTTGTTAATTTCTTGGTTCATGTCCATTAGATTGAAATTGAGTCGTCCGTCTTTCTTAGTCTAACAAGAATCCATTCCAACCAAGAATAGCGTTTGAACCCGTGTGACTAATCGACTTCGATAAGCACACAATCTTTGGCCGGAGCAAGTTGCGAGGCAAGTAAAGGTGAGCATACTTGAGCGATTGAGAGTTAATTTTACTAACCTAACGTGCTTGCTTGTTTTGTTGAGTGTCTTGAATAGGTACCATGACTACGGAGAATGAAACACAAGTTCCCACTGGGGAACTCACATTAGTTGATGTAATGAGGGCCTTGCAAGCCTTGAACAACAAGGTGGGAAGTATAGATGGTCGAGTGGAAACCTTGGAAAGTAGGGTGGAAGCCATTGATGGAGGTAGTAGGGAGGTCTCGTATTCGCCCTGAGTGCAATACCAAGGAGGCACAAGTGGAGCTACTCGAAGCACTTCACTTACATTTTCACCCGACACCTTCCATCATTCATATAACCCACTCCCCAAAACACTCCCCAAAACACTCCTCAAAACACATCTCTCACCCCACCAAACAATATTCCTATAGGGCAACGGAACAACCCACCCCTACAAGATCAAACTCCAAATGACCCACATCCAAATAATCCACCCCCAAATGATACACACCTACATGCACCGATGCCACCCTAAAATCGTCCAAACATCCAATAACCAAATGAGGATGAGCTAAAAGAAGCTATATTTGAGTACGAATGTTATGGTGACCAAGGTTAGAGGCAACGAGGGCAAGCACAAGGAAGTTATCGAGGAAGGAGTGGAAGGCATGGTCCTAATCCTTACATGGGTAGGAAAGGAGGGTATCAGGCTTGTGAAGGGTACCAAGTTTTTGACATTCGAGGTTATGATGACGATGAAGATTTCAATGGAAACCACGGTTACGAACGAGGGCAAGACAAGAGTCTCAATTCCATCAAGATTACTCTCCCAACCTTCAAAGGGGGGAGTGATCCCGATGCGTTTCTTGATTGGGTGATGCATTATGATAGAATCTTTTTGACGAATGACATGTTCAAGGTTAAAAAAGGCGTCTTTTGCCATTGCTCAATTCGAAGGGTACACCTCCACATGGTGGGGAACTCAAGTGAAGGCAAGGAGAATTATTGGGCTTTCTCCCACTTGGGATGAATTGAAGGACACCATGCAGCGTAAGTATGTCACCGAACGATACAAGCAAGAACAACTCAAAAAGGTGTATACCTTGAGGCAAAACAAAAAGAGTGTGGAAGAATACTATGATGAGTTCCAACTCATAAAGATGAGAATCGACTTTGAAGAGGATGATTTGAATGTTATGACTCGGTTCCGAGCCAGATTAAATGGTGACATTGTCTCTCAAATGAGACTCCACAACTATGGGAGCATTGAAGAAACCCTTCAAGCGGCTATTGAGATAGAGAAGGGTCTTAAGGAAGACAAAACCAATAAGTCGAAGGGCTATGTGAGTTCACGGAACAATAACAAAGAAGGAGGAACTTCTTTCTCAAATTAGGAAAAGGGTAAGGGTACCATGCAAGGAACCAAGAACCCCTTTGAAAAGAACACTCAAAATGCGAAGCAAGTTGATAAACAACCTCCAAAGTTTGCCCCAAAGGAAGGAGGTACGAAGGCTCCCATCGAATGTTTTAAATGTCATGGCTTTAGTTATAGAGCAAGTGAGTGCCCTAATCTATCACGACCTGTTTAGGGGCCGCGACGGGCACCCGGGGCTAACCGCCGAGCACCACTCGTACTGTCTCTTCTTAGACTCATTCGACAATCATTTATCAAATTTGTGCTCATTTACAAAGGAACTGCTTTTCGTTACAAAACATAATACTTTCATGCGAAACATACATCAATATACATATACCTATACATAATCCTCACGTCGTGAATGCACATAACCCTCACTGAGTATCTACGAGCCTCTATGGAGTGGCATACACAGATATACCCAAAAGCATCATCATAAGCACCTCCGGGACAAAGGAGTGCTTTCAGTCAGCTAACAGCTTCTAAGAATCGGGAGTAAGGTCTCCTCCCTGTCTACCAGTGGGCATGAACACAGCGTCCAAGCAAAATGGACGTCAGTACGAACATTGTACTGAGTATGTAAGGCAGGAATGAAATGAACAATATCGTAGGAGCATCATGGATCATGAGAGAAATTATAACCTACCTGAATGTCATGCACAACACACTTTCTTATGTATATGTGTATATCTCACATTTTACATCATTATATTACACGTATCATCATAACTCATATACCATCACATACATCATTACCTGTATCATCACATAGGTCATCACATCATAATCTGCATCGTTACGGGCGTC
Source organism: Lycium barbarum (assembly GCF_019175385.1). Lineage (NCBI taxonomy): Eukaryota > Viridiplantae > Streptophyta > Magnoliopsida > Solanales > Solanaceae > Lycium > Lycium barbarum. The sequence goes on along the minus strand of NC_083346.1, from coordinate 89,073,361 downwards.
CGGGTAACCCTCATATGCCGCCCACTAGTGGTGATCATGCCCGGCCCTCTAGGCTCGGTGTAAACATAGCAGACCGCATTTGCGGTGACATGCCCGGCCAAATAGGCGCGGTGGAATCATACGCAGCCCGCATTCGCGGTGACATGCCTGGCCAAATAGGCGCGGTGGAATCATACGCAGCCCGCATTCGCGGTGACATGCCCGGCCAAATAGGCGCGGTGGAATCATACACAGCCCGCATTCGCGGTGACATGCCCGGCAAAATAGGCGCGGTGGAATCATACGCAGCCCGCATTCGCGGTGACATGCCCGGCCAAATAGGCGTGGTGGAATCATATTGTCACATAATCAATCATTACACATTACATTCACACATCTCATAACATAGCATCATCTTATCATTTCTTAGCATTTTATACATAACATAGTTTCATTACAAGCTAACATCATTAATCATCTTATAAACATGTCATACATTAGCATTAAGAGCATTCTTTAGGCTTTAGGGACAATCACGCTATGACGGGGTGACGTAAGGTCGTAAACCCCCGATCTTATTATGGACATTCATGAATATCGTGCCTCGCCTTGAAGGGAATAAAGCATAAGACGAGTATTGACAAGAACAATGTCATCATCGTTATAGGAGTGTCATGCCAAAACTTCCTAAATCACTATACTTTAGCTCATTACCATCGTTTCCATACTCTTATGCGTTACATTATATTGGAAGACTCACGAGCTTCATCTTATAGGAGAATTATGGAAAACTTAAAGGACTCATGCTTTCTTTTGAAAGAAGAGATAAGCCTCACGCTAGATCATTCATTAACATCTTGGAAACATCATATTGTGAACATCTAGTAATTACATACTCTAACTCATTTCCTTGTGTAGCAAATTAGGGTCATAGGCTTTCCGGAATTTGAGAAATTCACAAGGAAGAAAGGAAATCGTGCTATAAGATTCATGCCATAGAAGGGAAGGGCAAGCCTCACATACCTTTGTCGTTTAGTTGAGCTATCGTCCACTTGTCCTTCTTCAATGTTGCGTTGCTACCTTCATGAGAGAATTTGTATTAATGTTAGTTAAGCGACTATAAGAACGCGTCGTTATTTCTTAGAGAAAATTGGGCAGCGTTTCCTCTGTTTCTACTACCTTTCCATATTCTATTTCAGCTCTCAAACATCCACAACAACACTCACAATATCATATCAACAATTGTCATTTATTTACATTTAGCGAAATCCACCATTTTTCTCCAATTACCTCACATTTAGTGGTTTTAACTCATCATCACGTTTCCTCACACATCACACTTATTTCATGGCCTAAACGCCATTTATAATGTATTCGTGATCACAACCTCCCAAACCATTGAAGAAGAGTCATAAAACTTACCTAATGATGGATGAACAACGTTTGAGTGGAACTCCTCTTCTTGCTTCAAAACCCTAACTCACTCTTCTTGAGTTTTCTTGACTTAGATGAACTTTTAATGGGTTTCACAAACTTGATTTCATGGATTTGGTGTAGTTGATCAAGGGTTTCCTTTGATTTCTTGTGGGAGAAGTGGTGTAGAAAGTTCTACAGAGTTCTTGGTATGGGGAGAATGAGAAATGAAATGAAATAAAATGAGGGGAGGGTCTTATATTATTTCATGGAATCAGTCCCGATCAAAATGTACGGAGAGATCGATGGAGCATCGATCGGAACTACGGAGCGTCGATTTGATCGTCGATGGTGTTATATTTCCAGTGAGCAATCTGTCATTTCCTTCATTTCGACGGTGAGAAGGATGGCCCGTCGATGTGAACGACGGAGCGTCGATACTTCCATCGAGTGGTCTTTACCCCCATTTCAACTTTACGGTACAGTTGACGAAGCGTCGACCAGTTCGACGGTACAAAGGACGGTCGTCGAACTCCCCTTTCACTAAACTGTGCCGGAGTTCATTTGACGAACTGTTCTTTCCTGCTGCTAACTTCTTTGGAATCTTAATTAGGGTTATTAAACACCCATTCGTACTTGTAGGGACATCATGTTCGCTTTAACTTACGTTAGCCCCTTCACCGCTCGGCAACCAAAACTCCGTGGTGTAACATTCTCCCCCCTTTTAGAACATTCGTCCTCAAATGTTGATTACTCGGAACTCTACAAAAATTACGCCAGAGTTTTCCCCTGTTATATGACGCTACCATCCTGTCACAACAACCCACGATAATATGCCTCACTGGGCTACAACACAATTAAACTTTGCGAAAATCCACAGAGGCTCCCGAAGACAAGGGATATGATATCTGGGTAATGATGGAAATAGGGGTATTCAGATACTATAATTATTACACTTCATTTAATGCGTTTCTACCTCATATCGTTGGTGTTTCACTTTGAGTTTCGCTCGGGGGTTGGAATAAATGCGGGTACGTGAATTTCATTTTCTCTTTCACTTCCCGAGTCATCCCTCCCTGTTGTTGTTTCACCATAAGACCTTTACTGAAGCTACTTCTTTATTCTGAAGTCTCCGCACTTGTCTATCTGGGGTAGCAACAGACACTTCTTCGTATGCTAGTTTTGTGGTTACTTGGACGTCATCCACCGAAACTATTCTTGTCGGGTCTCCAATACACTTACTCGTAGCGTATCCTCCAAGTTCTGGATAGTACGTTCGGCCTGCCCATCAGTCTGTGGATGAAAGGCCGTGCTAAACTTCATTTGGGTACCTCTAGGCTCTTTGAAAAGATTTCCAGAACTTAGCTGTGAACTGTGCCCCTCTGTCTGTAATAACAGCTAATGGAATACCATGAAGTCACACGACTTCTCTTAAATACAATCTGGCATAATCTTCTGCCAAATACAGGGTTTTGACTGGAAGAAAATGATCTACTTTTGTTAATCTGTCCACAATTACTCATATAGAATCATATTTGCCTCGGGAACGAGGTAACCCCACAATAAAATCCATGTTAATCACATGAATTATTCTGTGTCTCAGGCCTGTATGCCTTCTTCTTGTGACTAGCATCACCCACTATATTTACAACATTCTCTGGTGTCATATCTTCATTTGGGCCAGAAGGATATTCGATCTCGGAAGCACTTAGATCAAATATGAAGACAGGGAAATGAGAGTTTCCATTATAATTGAAAAGTAAAAAGTAACCACAACTAATTGAATAGTACTCCTTAAACTGGTTCCAGCCCTCCTTCAGTCGTGTCATGCAATTAGAGTTTTGCAATTTTCCTTATCAATTTGCGCCACTTTGGACCTCAAGGGACACAAAATCTCGCAGATCGGCCCCATACTTCACTAAAATTCATCTGGAATTTGTAACTTTGAGGAAGGAGGAGATAACATAATCTTGGAGAACTGTGGGACTACCCCCCCCCCCCCCCCCCCCTCCTGTCGCCGGCGTTTTACCATCTTTGCCGACTCAAGGCTCTTCTTCCTCTTATTCTTCTTGCTTTTGGATGTCACCTTATTCAACTGCCTGTAGTCAATACCAATTCGTAGGGAACCATTTTTTCTTTCTCACGAACAAGACTGGTGCTCCCCACGGTGATAAACTGGGCCTAACGAACCCCTTCTTAAGCAAATCCTTCAATTGTGCTTTGAGCTCTTTAAATTTTCGCTGGCGCCATTCGATAAGGAGGGATAGAAATAGGCTTGGTTTCCAGCAACACATCAGTGGAAAAAATCAATTTCCCTTCCTGGAGGAAGACCTGGGAGTTCATCTGGAAATACATCAGGAAATTCATTCACCACCGAAACAGATTGAAAAGTTGGCGACTCTGCTTCTGCGTCATGTACTCGGACTAAATGATAAATATAGCCCTTGGCTATCATCTTCCTTGCCTTTAGGTAGAAAATAAACCTACTCTTCAGGGATGTCGTGTTACCCTTCCATTCAAGCACGGGCTCTCCCGGAAATTGAAATCGAACCATTTCCATTCGGCGATCAGCATTAGCATAACATGATGTTAGCCAATCCATACCCATAATCACATCAAAGTCTATTATCTCTAGCTCAACCAAGTCAGCTTTAGTCTGACGATCACATATCACGACGACACAAATTTTATACACTCGTCTCGTGATCACAGGATCACCAACCGGAGCGAGTACCTCAAAAGGTTTAATCGAATCGGGTTTCACCCCAATACGCCCAGCAACATATGGAGTGACATAAAATAAACTAGAACCCGGATCGATCAAGCATATACATCACGGGAAATATAGTCAATGTACCTGTGACAACATCTGGGGAGGACTCAAGATCCTGTCGCCCAGCTAAAGCATATACGCGGGGCTGAACAACACCTGAAGTAGATGCTCCCCCTCTGCCTCTACCTCTACCTGCTGGAGTCTGAGGAGTCTGTGCCGTGGGGAGTACTGAAGAAGATCCCGCTACGGAACCTGTAGGCTGAGTCCCAACTCTTCCCCTCATCGAAGGACAATCTCTCATCATGTGGCCAACTTGACCGCAGGCATAACAAGCATCCGAACCCTGACGACATCGTCCGAAATGTGATCTGCCGCACTGACTGCACTGTGGTACCGGGGGTTTCCCCTGACTAAAATCTCCCTGAACTGAGAATCTGAGGCCCTCGAGCTCTGGCCCTGTCCTGACCGGGAAGAAGGATCGAACCTTCTGTCTGAGAACCTGGGAGGCGCACTAGTCGCTGACTGGCCTGATTGCCTAGAATAATTCTGCCTTGATCCCCTTTTATATTTGCTACTTGCTCCCATCGATCTTGCCCTCTTACTTTGCCTTCTATCATCATCCCGATCACCCCCTTGCGGAGGTTGTTGTCCTTCTAGATTCTGAGCATGAGCTTGTATACGGGCAATGTCCATCCATGCTTACAACGAAGCCGTCAAACAGTCCTTCAATAAGTGTGGCCCCAGACCACTCACAAATCTATGCACACGATCCCCCATGTCGGCCACCATAATCGGGGCATACCTGGCCAAAGAATTAAATTACAGGCTATACTCTCGAGCACTCATGCTTCCTTGCTTTAGACTTAAGAATCTATCCGCTCTAGCTCGGCGGACCTCGGGCGGCAAGTAGTGACGGATAAAAGCATCCACAAATTCCTGCCATACAGGCGGAGGCACATTCTCTCCTCTTGACAGCACCCAGTTGTTATACCATAAAACTGCCACGTCCCGGAGTCTATAAGAGGTCAACTCCACGGACTCGGTGTCAGAAGCATGAATGATTCTCAATGGCCTCAGTATTTCATCAATAAAGCCCTGTGGGTCTTCATCCGACTTCGACCTAAAGAACTCTGGAGGGTTCAAAGTCATGATATCACGGGCTCTAGTACTGGCAGATCGATCATTCGGGCCCGCATTCTGTCATTGTTCCTGGGCGGCAACCAACTGGGTCAATAACTGAATGGCCTCGGTCATTTGTAGACCCGAAGCAACCGGTGGAGGAATTGGGGCTGGAGCTCCCCCTCATTCTTCCACATTAGGCGGGGTGGAGGAAGTGCTAGATGGAGTCTCATTTTGTGACTCGCCCTGGCCAACATTCACCGGAGGCCCTCTTTCTATCCGCCTCTTTGTGGTAGTCTTGCCCTTCTGGGCGGCAGTAGCTTTCCCCTTTGGTGGCATTTCTGAAATCACAATACACTATTAGGGAGGACAAAAACTTATACGTGGCTCTATCGCACGATCTCATAAGAAGAAGGATGGTCATTTTTCCTAAATGCCCTGTAGCCTCTCATTTATTAGCGTGGCGCGCTACACACCATAAACAAGACTCTACTAGACACGGCTCGTAGACACTTCCAAGGACGAACTGCTCTGATACCACTTCTGTCACGACCCGTTTAGAGGCCGCGACGGGCACCCGGGGCTAACCACCGAGCACCACTCGTACTATCTCTTCTTAGACTCATTCGACAATCATTTACCAAATTCATGCTCATTTATAAAAGAACTGCTTTTCGTTACAAAACATAATACTTTCATGCGAAACATTCATCAATATACATATACCTATACATAATCCTCACGTCGTGAAACCACATAACCCTCACTGAGTATCTACGAGCCTCTATGGAGTGGCATACACAGATATACATAAAAGCATCATCATAAGCACCTCCGGGACAAAGGAGTGCTTTCAGTCAGCTAACAGCTTCTAAGAATCGGGAGTAAGGTCTCCTCCCTTTCTACCTGTGGGCATGAACACAGCGTCCAAGGAAAACAGACGTTAGTACGAACATTGTACAGAGTATGTAAGGCAGGAATGAAATGAACAATATCGTAGGAGCATCATGGATCATGAGAGAAATTATAACCTACCTGAATGTCATGCACAACACACTTTCTTATGTATATGTGTATATCTCACATTTTACATCATTATATTACACATATCATCATAACTCATATACCATCACATACATCATTACCTGTATCATCACATACGTCATCACATCATAATCTGCATCGTTACCCGCATCCGGGTAACCCTCATATACCGCCCACTAGTGGTGATCATGCCCGGCCCTCTAGGCTCGGTGTAAACATAGCATCCCGCATTCGCGGTGATATGCCCGGCCAAATAGGCGCGGTGAAATCATACGCAGCCCGCATTCGCGGTGACATGCCCGGCCAAATAGGCGCGGTGGAATCATACACAGCCCGCATTCGCGGTGACATGCCCGGCCAAATAGGCGCGGTGGAATCATACGCAGCCCGCATTCGCGGTGACAAGCCCGGCCAAATAGGCGCGGTGGAATCATATTATCACAAAATCAATCATTACACATTACATTCACACATCTCATAACATAGCATCATCTTATCATTTCTTAGCATTTTATACATAACATAGTTGCATTACAAGCTAACATCATTAATCATCTTATAAACATGTCATACATTAGCATTAAGAGCATGCTTTAGGCTTTAGGGACAATCACGCTATGACGGGGTGACGTAAGGTCGTAAACCCCCGATCTTATTATGGACATTCATGAATATCGTGCCTCGCCTTGAAGGGAATAAAACATAAGGCGAGTATTGACAAGAACAATGTCATCATCGTTATAGGAGTGTCATGCCACAACTTCTTAAATCACTATACTTTAGCTCATTACCATCGTTTTCATACTCTTATGCGTTACATTATATTGGAAGACTCACGAGCTTTATCTTATAGGAGAATTATGGAAAACTTAAAGGACTCATGCTTTCTTTTGAAAGAAGAGATAAGCCTCACGCTAGATCATTCATTAACATCTTGGAAACATCATATTGTGAACATATAGTATTTACGTAATCTAACTATTTTCCTTGTGTAGCAAATTAGGGTCATAGGCTTTCTGGAATTTGAGAAATTCACAAGGGAGAAAGGAAATCATGCTATAAGATTCATGCCATAGAAGGGAAGGGATAGCCTCACTTACCTTTGTCGTTTAGTTGAGCTATCGTCCACTTGTCCTTCTTCAATGTTGCGTTGCTACCTTCATGAGAGAATTCGTATTAATGTTAGTTAAGCGACTATAAGAACACGTCGTTATTTCTTAGAGAAAATTGGGCAGTGTTTCCTCTGTTTGAACTACCTTTCCATATTCTATTTCAGCTCCCAAACATCCACAACAACACTCACAATATCATATCAACTATTGTCATTTATTTACATTTAGCGAAATCCACCATTTTCCTCCAATTACCTCACATTTAGTGGTTTTAACTCATCATCACGTTTCCTCACACATCACACTTATTTCATGGCCTAAACACCATTTATAATGTATTCGTGATCACAACATATCAGCATTCATGATTTATCCCAATCACTATTCAACACTGACACTATTCACCCTTTTTATAACCCAATTCCATATCTTCCCACAACCCAAGTATTACATCTTTCAACCTCTCAAACTATTGAAGAAGAGTCATAAAACTTACCTAATGATGGATGAACAACTTTTGAGTGGAACTCCTCTTCTTGCTTCAAAACCCTAACTCACTCTTCTTGAGTTTTCTTGACTTAGATGAGCTTTTAATGGGTTTCACAAACTTGATTTCATGGATTTGTTGTAGTTGATCAAGGGTTTCCTTTGATTTCTTGTGGGAGAAGTGGTGTAGAAAGTTCTAGAGGGTTCTTGGTATGGGGAGAATGAGAAATGAAATGAAATAAAATGAGGGGAGGGACTTATATTATTTCATGGAATCAGTCCCGATCAAAATGTACGGAGAGATCGACAGAGCGTCGATCGGAACGACGGAGCGTCGATCTGATCGTCGATGGTGTTAAATTTCCAGTGAGCAATCTGTCATTTCCTTCATTTCGACGGTGAGAAGGACGACCCGTCGATGTGAACGACGGAGCGTCGATACTTCCGTTGAGTGGTCTCTACCCCATTTCAACTTTACGGTACAGTCGACGAAGCGTCGACCAGTTCGACGGTACAAAGGACGGTCGTCGAACTCCTCTTTCACTGAATTGTGCCGAAGTTCATTTGATGAACTGTTCTTTCCTGCTGCTAACTTCTTTGGAATCTTAATTAGGGTTATTAAACATACATTCTTACTTGTAGGGACATCATGTTCGCTTTAACTTACGTTAGCCCCTTTATCGCTCGACAACCAAAACTCCGAGGTGTAACATAATCGAAGAGCCTTTATTTTGAGAGACACTTGTGGTGATGATAAGGGGGAATGTGAGGAAAGAGATGATGAGGGTAATCATGAGAATGATGAACTTGGGAGTAATGAAGAACAAGATGATAGTGATATCACCGTCGCACTTTGCTTGGCAAGAAGGGTGTTAACATGTGTGACCGTGCCTCAAGAAGGGGAGCTTCCTATACCACATTGTGTCGACTCTTTTGTAGGTTCCCAAAGAAAAGACTTGCCAAAGGAGTCCTCATGTGAAGAACTTCCACACTTAGAGGAAAGAAGTGAGTCTATGGAAGAAAACCTTTGTCTTGAACATCAAGGTAAGATAGTTATCCTTAATACTTCGAGTGTTCATGATGTTATTAATGAAAGTGATCATACACTAGTTGATCCTTTTGATGACCGAATTGAATCTTCTTGCAAGATTAATTTGTGTCCATCTAGTGTTGACACTTGTGAAAAGAATGGTAATATGGTTGACACCTTGAATGTGAATGGTGGTTTGTTTTTGTGTAATCTATAAAATATCTCTTCTTGCAATTTTAACCAAAGTGAATGTATTTGTCTTGACCCCTTTTCTTGTAAAGGCATGAACTCTAGTTGTACAAGTAACTTTGAGTAGAGTTTGAAGAATAAAAGTGCAATGTCATGTGTTGGCAAGAGTAGAAAAGTAGTTTGCTTGAAAGGAAAGATAGCATGATAAAAATTCATTCTTTGTTCTATTTCATGAATGCCATTAAGAACATAGGTTTGGATGAAGGTTGTGCTAAGTATTCCCTTGTTGATGTGGACCTTTCTCTCTTGAAAAAGGACGATCCTTTGGTTGAGGAAGAATTTGATTTGCTCAATTATTTGCGAAACCCAACTAAAGATTATTCTTGCAATGTTGGCATTGATAGTGAGTCCTTGTACGATTCCCCTCCCATTTATGATGATGATATTCATGCTTGGCTTTATTTAAGTGATCCATTTCCCGATGAGAATGCTAGTGAGGAAAATTATCTTCATGCTAAGAGTAAAGTATCATGGTTGAGTAGCCCTATGTCAATCAATAAGCTTGACTTTGATGTTATGAGCAATCTCGATAATTACTATGTTGATGGTATTGCTTTGGTAGATACTTTTCTTGCTAAATTGTTTTCATGTGAAGTCTCTTATGATGGTCAAAAGGCATATGTGTCCAATGGGGGATTTATAATTGAGTTTGAGTTAACAGACACTTTCCTCTACTACTTGTTGCTTATGATGATTGTCATTGTGGGATGATCCTTGCGGATCTCTCTCGTACTAATGAATCTTGTAGTGGAGGCATGTTGTCTTCTTGTTGGATGTGTGTAGGTGACCCCTTAAATTTGAGGACAAATTCCTTCAAGATGGGGAGAATGATGCAGTCCTAGTTGCCCCAAGATCACCTATGTAGAATCAAGTCAAGAAACCCCAAACATCATAAGGGTTGCACATGAAGATAGCTCGTGAGCATGCCTTAGCGCCATACCAAGGATCCCAAGTGTGGAAGATTGCTTGGAAGGACACGAAGATGGCTATGCATGTAAAGAGGCTAATACTTAAATGCAAGCCTTTGTTTTCGAGTTTCATTTCCAAAGAAGACCAACCAAACAAGGCCCTTGCTTCATTAAGGGTATATTTGTAATAGCTAGCTTGTCTTCCTTATTATCCTAGTATAAGTAGTAGACTTAAACATTTCCCTAGGGTTAGACTATTTTTTTATTATTATTACTTGATATTTGGATATTGTAACTCTTGAGAGTTGAGTGATTGCTTAGCCTTGGATTGGGTGATTGTTGGGACGGTAGGTTAGTAGCGATTCTAATCTCTCTTGGTCTTCCTAAGAATTTGGTTGCTTCTTATTCTTAAATTTAGAGGTCTTAGTTTTCTATAACTTTGGTTGCTAAATTGAGTCTAAGTTGTGTTAAATTATCTATCTCTTTTATTTCTTGCATTTTATTATTGTTTTTGTTTCCATTCTTGCATCAACCTAGATGCCCAGGAGGCTGCCGCTGGTGTTACTACTCTTGGTGAAGGTTCACAGACAAGAGTTGGGGCGCAGATCCCTGAGCAGGGACCTACTCGGGTAGCACACCCTGTTGCAGCTATGGCTCCCCGTATTGATGCAATACCCACTCCTGGTGATAATCTTAGGCCCATGGAGGGCGCTGGTATGACCGTGTCGGATCAGGATCTTATTGGAAGGTTCAGGAAGTTAGAGCCGCCGAGGTTTTCGGGTACTTCTTCTAAGGACGCTTATGAGTTCATTCTATATATGCATGAGCTACTACATCAGATGGGGATCGTGGAGACCCATGGGGTTAACTATGTGCCCTACCAGTTTCGCTACGACGCGAAGACTTAGTGGAGGTATTTCTTGGCTTGTAGACCTGAGGGTTCCCCTCCCCTAACTTGGACTCAGTTTTATCGGGCCTTCCTTGAGAAGTATGTGCCTCGGTCTTTGAGAGAGGCGCGTAGAAGAGTTTTTACATCTTGAGTAGAGGGGTATGTCATCGGAGACCTATGTGACTTGTTTTCTATATCTGGCCAGTTATTCCACTCATTTGATCCCTACTGAGGCCAACAGGATTAGGCATTTTGTTGGTGGGCTATTTGGCTCTCTATAGGTTCCTTGCCTTCAGATGGAGGCTATGAGGGCTTCCTTCCAGTCCATCATCGAGCATGCTTCTATGGTTGAGGGTGCTAAGGCCCGTGTATTTGGTGGTAGTGACAAGAGGCCGCGTCAGACTGAGAGTTATGGCGGTTCTAGTTTGAGGGTCACCGATCCGTTTTCTAGGCTGCATCAGCCATATTTTGGCTATCCTGTGCATTCAGATTTACAGGCTTCCCCCAGTGAGCCACCCAGACAGAGAGCTTCTGAGAGTTCGGTTTCCAGACCAGTAGACAGGGTTGTTTCCTCCAGGTCTTCAGCTTTAGTTTATCAGCCTTCGTCCCCTCTGATTTTTTTTCTTATGGAGAGGTTGGTCATATTGCTAGGAGGTGCTCCCGACCCAGACGACATTATCAGCCACGGAGGACTTCGACATCGGCTGGTGGTCGAGGTGGTGCTTCTCAGAGGATCGGCGCTCAGTCAGGCCACAGTAGTTCTCAGGGTTCCAGAGGTGGATCCCTTGCAGCTAAAGGTAGGTCCCAGAGTGCAAGAGAGGGATCTTAGACTGGGCATGGCGGGGCCCGTTGTTTCTCATTTTCGGGTAGGCCTGAGGCAGAGGCCTCAGATGCTGTTATTGCAGGTACCATTTTTGTTTGTCATAGAGCAGTATCTATGTTATTTGATCCTGTATCCACCTATTTGTATGTATCTACATATCATGCCGTTGGTTGGGATTTGCCTTGTGAAAGCATAGACATACCTGTTCATGTGTCTACTCCGTGTGGAGATTCTGTGATTGTTGATCGAGTCTACCAGTCTTGTTTTGTTACTTTTATGGGATATGACACTTGGGTAGATTTGATGATTCTCGATATGGTGGACTTTGATATTATATTGGGGATATCCTTAATTTCTCTTTATCATGCGATCTTGGATTGTCATGTCAAGACAGTCACCTTAGCCATGTTGGGCATTCCCAGACTCGAGTGGAGGGGCATTCCTAGTCTCGTCTCGAAAAAGATCATTTCCTTTCTTCAGACGAAGAAGTTAGTCAATAAGAGGTGTCTAGCCTATTTGGCTCATGTTCGTGACACAACTTTTGCATCTCCACCCCTTGAGTCCATCCCTATTGTGAGCGAGTTTGTGGTGGTGTTCCTATCTGATCTGCCTGGTATGCCACCCGATCGTGACATTGATTTATGTATTGACTTGGATCTGGGCACTCGCACTAGTTCTATTCCGCCATATCGGATAGCATCTGCCGAGTTGAGAGAGCTTAAAGAGCAGTTACAGGATATATTGAGCAAAGGTGTCATTAGATTGAGTGTTTCCCCTTGGGGTGCTCGTATGTTATTTGTGAAGAAGAAAGATGGGACCATGGGGATGTGCATTAATTATCGCCAGCTGAATATGGTTACCATTCTAAATAAGTGTCCTATGCCTCGTATTGATAATCTGTTTGACCAGCTTCAGGGCGCTTTGGTGTTTTCGAAGATTGAGTTGCGTTCAGGCTACCACCAGTTGAAGATCGGGGTGGAGGATATTTCAAAGACAACCTTTCGAATGAGATATGGATACTATGAGTTTCTGGTGATGTCTTTTAGGCTTACCAACGCTGCGACTGCATTTATAACTTTGGTGAATGTCATCTTTAGGCCATTTCTTGATTCTTTTGTGATTATGTTTATTGATGATAGCTTGGTGTATTCCAAAAGTAGAGCGGAGCATGAGAGCCATCTTCGTTCTGTTCTTGGGTTGTTGAAAAAGCATAGCCTGTTTGCTAAGTTTTCTAAGTGTGAGTTTTGGTTGGAGTCTGGTGCATTCTTGGGCCATGTTGTGAGCGGGATCGTCACAGTGGTCGGTGGGGACAGAATCTCGGGTTTTAAACTCTTAGTTTCGAATTCTTTATTCATAAAACTTCAAAACAGTTCCCCACAAGCACCTAGGGCGAAATTCTAAGCAGGGCAAGAATATCCTTTGAGAGGTAAGTTTCAACCATTCCTTCTATCATTACGCCTTTATCTCTGTGATTATCATCCCTTTTATGGGTCTACAATGGTGAATTGGGAATAGTAACCCTAGAACGTAATAGACTTTCAATAGTTGGTGGGTTATGATTGTTATTGTGTGTTTATCATCTAATGGCTTGGGTTATCACTTTCTAATAAAGAATTGAACCATTAGAGACATGAATTAAGTGAATTGAGACTCAGGGTTTCATAATGATGGTAGCTTGACCATATAAACTTCTTATCAGAGATAATTTGATTAAATAGCCTTGTAAACAGATAGTTCATGGTTGCTATAGTCAATGTTAGATTGATTTACACCAAGAAATCATTCACCATAAAATGGGGTAAAAAGGAAGGGTGTTCATTGAATGATTTTGTGACTAGAGTAATTGTGACTTATTTAGCATCTTAATTGCTAGACTTTGAGCATTCCTAAGCGTTACGGAAGGGAAAGGCTATAGTGGATTAATCTGCATTGTTCGAACTCTACAGTTGAGGTAGGTTATTATCTACTTGAGTTAGACTTTAGTTAGTTGATTGTATGCGTTTTGAAATTGATAGGAGAAAGCATGTCTAGTCTTCAAGCATAATGTGTGGTGTTGAAATTCCTACATGCTATTGATTGAGATATTATGTGGGCTTAGTGACACTATTCGATATGTTGGGAACTACAGGTTGATGATGTTGTGGTGAGAAGTTAATATGATCTTCTTGGTGAAATTGAGGTACAAAATGAGAAATCGATTATTGAAAGAGATCTGACAATAAATTTGTCTATATATATATATGAAAAGGCTCATTTGACCAGGGGTGAGGATGAGACCTATATATGAACAGGCACATTTGACCGGGGGTGAGGATGTGGCCTAGTTGTAAGCTCGGGTCTGAGGAGTGAATCCGAAATGAGTGGTACATAGACACCATGGGTCCCCTGCAGGTCATGTCTATTAGGCAATGACACCAATTCGCATGTGTGTACACGAGTGGTCAGTGATTGGGTATTGAGATTGTTGTCGGTACACTTATTTCCGTTGTTTCCTTCTGTTGACTTGATTCTTGATATCATTTGGTGACTTGATTCTTAATATCCTTGGTTGATTTATTGTTAGGTTACTTGATTATGTGTTGTTGACTGGTCTGTCTATTTTATTGATTTTATGATTCATGCATTAGACTAATCTTAGTCGTCCTATGATATCTACCGGTACATAGTGTTTGTATTGATACTACCTTGCTGCATTTTTTTAGTGCAGATTGTGATCCAGAGACTGCTACCTGACCTCATATTTAGCATTGAGGCCATTTGCTGATAGATTGAGGGTGTGATTTTATCCATGCCAGGCTGCCCGAAGATCTTCTTTTTCCTAATGTCTATTTCCATTCCAGGCATTGATGGTTATTTATTTCAGACAGTACATATTTCTTAGACATGATTTGGATTAGAGTCCTTGTACGGTGACTTTTGAATTTTGGGGTTCTAATAGTTAGGACTTCCGCATTTACGTTATTATTTTATGGCATGACTATTTATTGATCTATCTTGTGTTTAACTATTATGAATTGGTTAACTAAAAATGGATTGAACGAGTAGGTGGTTAGGTGTATTTGTTCGCCCACTAGGAATTAGTGTGGGTGCCAGTCATGGCGGGTTGGGTCGTGATAGAGTTGGTATCAGAGCTTTAGGTTTATCGATCTCGTGGTATAAGGACATGTCTAGTAGAGTCTTGCGGATCGGTACGGAGACGTCTGTACTTATCTTCGAGAGGCTACCGGGCACTAGGAAAATTCCCTTTTCTTTCTTTCTTTCTTTCTTTCTTTCTTTTGTGCTACTTGATTCCAATTGGCTTCTGGATGATTCAAATTGGTATCTGACGATCCTTCATTCTCTCACTGATGGCGAGAACACATGCGGCAGCAGCCAGAGGTAGAGGTGGAGGTAGAAGAGCAGGTAGAAGGGCAGTACTGGTTGGGGTCGGAGTCCCAGCAGCTGATCCCGTGCCTCCTGTGGCTCCTAATGAGGCCGTGGGAGATGCAGCCACACCAGCTCAGCCATTGGAAGTGCCAGTACTACCAGGGGCTGTAGCTGCTCCAGGTGTACTAGATGCGATGGTTTAGGTACTGAACTGGTTGCATGGATTGGCATAGACCGAAGCAATATCGACCGTTATAGCAGGTAAGGGGTGCCGAGACTATAGCCCCAGGTCTAGACAGAGTTCAGGCTCCGGGAGTTCATCATGCTGCAATAGTGGCACCTCGCTTGGATGAAGTTTTGTTTTTTGAGGCTTTTCCGAGGCCATTTGCAGAGCCGGTGATGATCGGTGAGGAGCATGATTTATTTTAGAGGTTCACTAAAATGAAGCCTTCGGTTTTCTATGGTGGTGAGTCAGAGGATGCGTACGAGTTCATTATAGATTGTCATGAGAGGCTTCATAAGATGGGGGTTGTGGACAAATATTGTGTTGAGTTTGTGACCTTCCAGTTCTTGGGTGATGGCAAGTTGTAGTGGAGGGCATATGTGGAGTGCAGACCAGTGGGGTCACCTCAATTGACTTGGGTTCAGTTTTATTCATTGTTTCTAGATAAGTATGTTCCGCATACTCTGAGGGATAGGAGGAAGGATGAGTTTGCTAATATCGATCAAGGGAACTCATCTGTTGTTGTTTATGAGTCCCGTTTCCATTCCTTATCCTGATATGCTTTTCCGTTGCTGCCTATTGAAGAGGAGAGGATCAGGCGTTTAGTGAAGGGATTGAACACTAGACTTTAGCTCTTTAGCTTATAGCCACTGGGGCTTCATTCCAGGAGGTAGTGGAGCATGTCTATGTTGTTGAGGGGATTAGACAGGAGAATTATGCAAAGTAGGTAGAGAAAAAAGCCCGAAGGGGTAGAAATTTCAGCAACTCCTTCTCTATGGGTCAGAGTTCGCAGGTGTATTCAGGGCGTCCGGTTCAGTCCGTTATGCAGGTGCCTGTTGGGGGCCCATCAGGGGACCATTATTTATCTTCGGGTCAGCATGGGGGTTATACCGCTTCATCAGCTTCTGTTCAGCGACCTACGCTAGACTGTTCTTGTTACGAGTGCGGTGAGCCAGGGAATATTAAGAGATTTTGTCCCAGACTTAGACAGGGTGGTCAGGGGACTCAGTATCAGGCTCCCTGAGCTCTATTTGCACTAGATAGAGGAGGTAAGGACCATGCACCGGCCGGGCAGGGCGGCCACACCGAGGGTAGGGGTAGCGCCCAGCCTAACCGAGCCGGTCCTCAGACAAGAAGAGGTGGACAGCAGCCCGGGAGGGGCGGGGCTCAGACTGGATAGGGTAATCCTAATGGTTCATAGGCTATGAGAGGGCGCAGTCACTTGTACGCTTTCCCAGGTAGACCCTAGGCTGAAGCATTCGATGTTGTCATCACAGGTACTATCTCAGTTTATGACCGGGTGGCTTCTGTTTTATTTGATCCGAGTTCTACCTTTTCATATGTGTCTTCATATTTTGTTGTGGGTTTGGATATGATTTGTGATATTCTTGATGCCCCTATCCATGTATCTACTTCGGTCCGGGATTCTGTCCGATCCAGGTATGCCACCTGACCGTGACATTGACTTCCAGATTGATTTAGACCCAAGGACTCTTTCTATCTCTATTCCACCTTATAGGATGGCGCCAAGAGCAGCTGCAAGATCTCATAAGTAAGGGATTTATTCGCCAGAGTGCTTCTCCTCGGGGTGCTCCCGTGTTGTTTGTCAAAAACAAGGACGGGTTAATACGCATGTGTATTGATTACCGTCAGCTGAATAAGGTCACTATCCGAAACAAGTATCCCATCCTCGTATTAATGATTTCCCATCCCCGTATTAATGACTTGTTTGATCAGTTACAGGAAGCTTCCATGTTCTCTAAAATTGACTTAAGGTCAGGGTATCATCAGTTAAAAATTCGGGCAGAAGATGTTCCTACGACAGCCTTCAGGACCAGGTATGGACACTATGAGTTCTTGGTTATGTCTTTCGATCTTACTACTGCCCCGGCTGCATTCATGGATTTGATGAACAACGTGTTTAAGCCCTATTTAGACTCTTTTGTGATAGTGTTCATCGATGATATCCTGGTGTATTCTAGAAGTAAGGAGGAGCATGAGAAACATTGGAGGATTTCTCTTGGGGTACAACGGGAGGAGAGGTTGTATGCTAAGTTCTTCAAGTGTAAATTTTGGATGTCTTTTGTGTCCTTCGTGGGGTATGTAATTTTGAAGGAAGGTATTATGGTAGATCCGCAGAAAATTCAGGCAGTCAAGGAATAGGCAAGGGCCACATCAGTGACTGAAATCTGTAGTTTCATGGGTCTGGCTAGCTATTACCGTCGGTTTATGAAGGGGTTTGCCTCTATTGCTTCTTATTTGACCCATTTGACTCAGAAAGAGTTACCATTTCAGTGGTCTGACGAGTGTGAGGAGAGCTTTCAAAAGCTCAAGACATTATTGATGACAACTCCTATTCTAGCATTACCTGTGGAGGGTAAGGATTTTGTTGTTTATTGTGATGTTTCACGCTCTGGTTTGGGTACAGTTTTGATGCAGGAAAATAAGGTAATTGCTTATGCTTCTAGGCAGTTGAAGGTGCATGAGAAGAACTATCCCACTCATGCCTTAGAATTGGCAGCAGTGGTGTTTGCGCTTAAAATTTGGAGGCACTACTTGTATGGTGTCCATTGTGAGGTGTACACTGACCATCGCATGTGTTCACCCAGAGGGATCTGAACTCTAGGCAGCGGAGATGGATGGAACTGCTGAAAGATTATGACATCACCATTTTGTATCATCCTGGTAAGGAAAATATAGTGGCCGACGCGTTAAGAAGGAAGTCAGCTAGTATGAGAAGTCTGGCTCGTTTGATCTCTTCGGAGCGTCCGTTAGCTAGAGAGGTTGAAACTCTGGCTAACAGTTTTATGAGGCTGGATATTTCTAACACTGGCAGGGTGTCTGCTTGTGTTGAGGCTCGGTCATCATTTCTAGAGCAGATTAATGCTAGACAGTTTGAGGATACTAAGTTGTGTAAAATTCATGACAAGGTGTTACGTGGTGAGGCTAAGGAGGCTGTGATTGACAAAGAGGGGGTGTTACGGATTAAAGGGGGAGTTTGCATGCCATATGTCGGTGATTTGATCAAGACTATTCTGGTAGAGGCTCACAGTTCGAGGTATTCTTTTCATCCTAGCGCTATTAAGATATATCGCGATATGAGACAACACCACTAGTGGACTTGGAAGAAGCGTGATATAGTGGAGTTTGTTTCTCAGTGTTTGAACTGCCAACAGGTGCAGTATGAACATCAGATACACCTCAGACGATGCCCATTCCTGAGTGGAAGTGGGAAAGAATAGCTATGGATTTCGTAGTTGGTCTTCCGAACACGTTGGAAAAGTTTGATTCTATCTAGGTTATAGTTGACAGATTAATAAGTCGGCTCACGTTATTCTGTGTGGATAACTTATGATGCGGAGAAATTAGCCAAGATTTACATTCGTGAGGTTGTTAGGATACATGGGGTCCCTATTTCCATCGTGTCCGACCGGGGCATAATGTTTACATCTAGGTTTTGGGAGCATCTGCATGAGGAATTGGGTACTAGGTTAGACCTTAGTATAGCTTTCCACCCTCAGATGGACGGGCAGTCCGAGCGAACTATTCAGGTTCTGAAGGATATGCTTCGAGGTTGTGTGATAGACTTTGGTGGTCATTAGGATCAGTTCTTACCATTGGCTGGGTTTGTTTATAATAACAGCTACCACTCGAGCATCAACATGGCTCCATTTAAGGCATTGTGTGGGAAGATATGTAGGTCTCCTATTAGTTGGTTCGATGCGTTTGAGGTAATACTTTGGAGTACAGACCTTCTAAGGGAGTCATTAGAGAAGGTAAAGTTAATTCAAGATAAGCTTCTGGCATCACAGAATAGGCAAAAGGAGTATGCGGACCGTAAGGTCCGAGATCTTGAGTTTGGGGAGGGAGAACAAGTGTTGTTGAAACTCTGACCCATGAAGGGTGTGATAAGGTTTGGGAAGAAGGGCGAGCTTAGCCCGAGATTCATTGGGCCATTTGAGATTCTTAAGCATGTGGGGGAGATAGCTTATGAGTTGGCTTTACCTCCGGGCTTATCAGGCGTTCATCCGGTATTCCATGTTTTGATGTTGAAGAGGTATCATAGCGATGATTGGTACATAATCCGTTGGGACTCAATTTTCCTAGATGAGAACTTGACATATGAGGAAGAGCCTGTTTCTATCTTAGATAGAAACGTTCGTAAGCTGAGGTCGAAGGAAATAGCCTCCGTAAAAGTTCAGTGGAAGAATCGCCCAGTTGAGGAAGCTATTTGGGGAACAGAATCGGATATGTGTAGCAAGTATCCTCAGCTTTTCGTCGAGACAGGTACCTTTTTCCTAGATTCCTCATCCTTGTCTGTTTGGGGACGAACAGTGTTTTAATTGGTGTCACAACTCAACCAGAGGGCCATGACGGGCAACCGGAGCTAACCTACCGAGCACCTCTGAACATACATCATCATAATCATTTCTAGCTGGGCCACAAGCTAACTCATAGGCGTCATACTCTATAAGGGCATCTATTATAAGATATTGGCACATCTCTATATAATCATCAACAACTATGCCCATAACATAAGCCAACAAGGATGCCAAAGTGTTACATCTCAGAAAATTTTCCGTTGATGCACAGTGAATAGACTAACGAAGAGCACGAAGTATACGGTATTTCGATAAGTAAGGAATGACATTTGATGACCCTAATTAAAATTTCAAAGACGTTGGAGATAAGGGCAAAATGTTTCCTAAGAGAAGGCAAGGCTTACGATAGGTATCGAAAAGGAATTACAAGTAACAAGTTAACGAGGACTTAATAATGCTTTAGAGAAGAGTTACAACGTCCCTTAGATTGTTAATGAGGTGATAAACAAGTGCTAAGAAGGTTCCATAAGGATTGGAGATCAAACGAGTCGACGAGAACGAACTTTGAAAAACTGGGGATTATACGGCCAAACATACTGGCCGTATAAAACATACGGACCGTATGTTGGACCGTATAATCAGCCCAGATTGGCACCCCTCTCTAGACCAAATCTACGGCCAGACATACGGTCAGTATAATTTATACAGACCGTATGTTGGTCCGTAGAACTGGTTGGGACAGATTTGGTGTATTTAATAAGGGATCCAAGTCTTATTTCATTTCATTTCCTTTCACACCCGTTCTCTCTAAATCATCTCTCTACACTTCTCCCACAAGAATTCAAGAGATATTAGTGATCAACAACATCAATCTAAGTGAATCAAGTGTAAGAAACCCATTAAATTTCATCCAAGGCAAGGAATCCAAGTGAAGTTGAAACTAGGGTTTTGCTCAAGTGAGGTGTTTTCACCAAATGTTCATCCCTACACTATCTAAGATAAGATTTATGGTATTTACATATTGTTTAAGGTATTTGAAAGTTGAAACACTTGGATTGTAGAAGGATATAGAAAAATGGGTAATGAATGTGGAAATAGTGCCATTTTGAGTAATGGCTTGAATTGAGTCATGAATCTTGATGTGTTATGATATTGTGAATGTATTATTGACGTTTGGGAGTTGATTTACGATATGGAGGAATGTCGTATAAATAAAGGAGATGTTGTCCAATTATCTCTAGCCTTAGTCATGTATGCTAGCTATTGGTTTTCTAATGATAGTATAACTCTAATGAAGGTAGAAACGTGAGCATTGAAGGAGAACATGCAAGTGATAAAATAGTTGAACGGAAAGGTATGTAAGGCTAACCCTTCTTTCATAAGGCATGGTTCTTTGGCCAAATATCTATTCTTCTATGAGCCTATGATGCGCTCCAAATGATTCTATCTTCAAAAAGCTACAAAGCTTATAATCCTTGATATGTATTACGATTGTACTAAATTCCTCATATGACGAATAATCCTATAAGGATAGACGTAATGAATGACGATAAGGGTAATGATGATAATGATGACGACGATAATAGCGATAACGATAATGATGACGATGCTAAAGATGCCTATGAGCTTATATGTATGTGTGCCTATGTATGGCTATTATGAAACCCCGAGCTTATATGGCCGAGTAGAATATATAGATGTATATTAAGATGCGCGCGCTCCACTGCAGTTAGATACGGATAACATTGAGCCTTGGTAGGGCCAGGTATGTGTAACACTGAGCCTTGGTTGGCCAGGTATGTATGATCACCGAGCCTAACCATGGTCGGGCACGTGAAACACCGAACATTCGTGGTCGAGTATGCTATGTAAATGATATGTATATGATATGGATATGTATATGATATAGATATAAGTATGAATACGGACATGATACAAATACGAATAAGAATGTGTATAAGAATACGATTATGGATATGAATGTAAATGAGTACGGTTATGAATACGGATACGGATGTATGTACACAATCACGCACTAGAAATGGAAAGTCCCTATGAAAGGAAGGTAAGTGCTTATGATGATGATACTACTATCTCCCATCTTATGTTATTTCTTTTGTTGCTTATTATGCTTCAATATTGATATTGATCATACTTTACATACTCAGTACATTCTTCGTACTGACGTCCTTTTGTTTATGGACGCTGCGTCATGCCCGCAGGTAGCCAGGGAGATAGGCTTGATCCATAGCTATATTTCTCAGGGACTACATAGCGGAGCTCCACCTCATTCGGAGCTATAGCTTTTGGTATTGATTCTTTTGTGTACATATTTATGGGCATAGCGAGGTCCTGTCCCGCCAATATGAGGCATACTCTCCTTAGAGGCTCGTAGACATGTGTATATGGTTAGATGTATTTGGCCTTGTCGGCTGGTCTTGTATACATCATTTTGTTAGCCTCGTCGGCTTACGTACATTGATATGGACATAGTTGCTAATGATGATTAAATGTATTGATTGTCCAATGGGATTAGTATGATTGATGGATAGAGTGTATGATTTAATATGTGACTCACCTAGATGTAAATGTAAAGGTATGTTAAGAGGTGCCCGGGTGGGCTAGCACCGGGTGCCCGTCGCAGCCCTCCGGTTGGGTCGTGACAAAAGTGGTATCAGAGCAGTTCTGTTCTAAGGTGTGTCTACGAACCGTGTCCAGTAGAGTCTTGGTTATGGGTATGTTGCACGCCACACTTATAAACAAGGGGTTGCGGGCATTTTAGGAATGATTGACCCTCTTTCTTCATAACATCGTGCGATAGTGCTATGATATAAGAACTTCCTTCTCTTTAACCGTGTATTGTGTATTTCAGAGATGCTTGTAAAGAGAAAGGCTACAGCAACCCAAAAGGGCAACAAAGTGGCAGAAAAGCGAGCTGAAAGAGCACCGCCAACAGTTGTAGAAGAAAGTGAGTCCCAGAATGCGGCTCAATCTTAGTCCTCCCAGTCAGTGCCTATTTTTGAGGAGCGTGAGGGAGCCTCAGCTCCAGCTACAGCACCTTCGGCTCCTCCACCGGATGCTTCAGGCCAAGATGTAAAAGAGGTCATTCATTTGCTTACTCAATTGGTTGCTTCCCAGACTCAGCGGCAAAGTACAAGGCAAGGTTATAGGGTTGTTAGTGCAAGGGCCCGTGACATCATTAGTTTGAACCCTCCAGAATTCTTAGGATCAAAGCCGGATGAGGACCCTCAGAATTTTATTGATGGAATGTTAAGGACGCTTCCCTTGATACATGCTTCGGACACCGAATCGGTGGAGTTAGCGTCCTATAGATTGAGGGATGTTGCGGTTCATTGGTACACGGTTTGGATGGCTTCACGAGGAGCCAATGCGCCTCCCCCGATATGGAAAGAGTTTGTTGATGCTTTCCTCTGACATTATTTGCCTCCAGAAGTTCGGTGAGCTAGAGACGATAAGTTCTTGAATTTGAGGCAAGGAAACATGAGTGCTCTAGAGTATAGTCTCCGCTTCAATTCTATGGCCAGGTATGCTTCGCCCATGGTAGCAAATATGGGAGACCGAGTGCGCCGATTTGTGAAAGGCCTAGGGCCACATTTGACGGATAGGTGCTTGACCGCGTCCCTTCAGGACAACATTGATATTTCACGCATTCAGGCCCATACTCAGAATTTAGAAGAAAGCCTACAACAGCAAAGAAGTGAGCGTGAGCAAGATAGGGGACATAGCAAGAGGGCTAGATCTTCGGTTCCGATGAGTGAGTATAGAGGCGGGCACAGACAACAGTTTTCTAGGCATTCAGGCCATTCTATGACTAGTGTGCCTCCACGGTTTTCAGGCCAGAGATTTGATAGATCCACTCATTCCGGGCCGAGTCAGAGCTTTTCGGGATCTCAGTTCAGAGGTGATTCGGGTCAGGCGAAGCTGCCCGTACCATGATGTTCTGAGTGTAGGAAGTTACATTGGGGTCAGTGCCGATCGGGTTCAGAGGCTTGCTATTCATGTGGTCGACCGGGTCATATTATGCGTAATTGCCCCTCAATTGGTGGTAGAGGTAGGACCCAGTCTTCGGGGTTGGTAGCCGGATCTTCATCATCTGTACGCCCTATGGGGCCAGGTTCACATGCGCCAGTCGGCCATGGTAGAGGTAGAGGGAGAGTCCCCAGTTCTAGCAGTCCTCAGCACTGTATTTATGCTTTGGCTGGATGCCAAGATCTTGAGTCTTCTCCTGATGTGGTCACAGGTATATTATCGGTATTTTCTCATGGTGTATATGCTTTGATAGATCCGAGCTCCACATTGTCATATGTTACTCCGTATATTGCGGGTCGGTTTAGAGTCGAACCGGAGTCGATCAAACCTTTTGAGGTGTCTACACCCGTTGGTGAATCGATAGTAGCTAGCCGAGTATATAGAAACTGTATAGTTGTGGTTTGTGACCATCGTACTATGATTGACTTGCATAAGCTAAAAATGGTAGACTTTGATGTTATTATGGGCATGGATTAGTTGGCTTCTTGCTATGCCAATGTTGATTGTAGAATGAAAATGGTTCGTTTCCGATTTCCGGGAGAACCAGTTTTAGAATGGAAAGGGAATGCTACGTCACCAAAAGGTAGGTTTATTTCCTATCTAAAGGCAAGGAAAATGATTACAAAAGGAGGTATTTATCATCTAGTTAGGGTTCAAGATATAGATGCTGAACCACCGACTCTTCAGTCAGCTCCCGTAGTAAATGAATATCCGGATGTGTTCCTGCAAGAGCTTCCAGGCCTCCCTCCTAAGCGGGAGACTGATTTTTCTATTGATGTGTTGTCAGACACTAAGCCTATATGTCACGACCCGAATAGGGGCCGCGACGAGCACCCGGTGCTACCCCACCCGAGCACCCCCTTATCTTACATAACATAACATCTAGGTGAACCATAAGTCAATTCATGCTTTTCTTATCGTTAATCATATTGGTCCCATTAGACGACCATCATCATTTAACATATCATAGGCATCTGTCCCACATCATAAGTACAAGGCCGACGTGGCTAACAAAAGATATACAAAACATGGGCCGACATGGCCGAACATCTCTACCCACATACACATGACTATGAGCCTCTAAGAGTCTGACATATCGTATGAGCGGGACAGGACCCCGCTATGCCCATAATTATATACACAAAATAATAAGTACCCAAAAGCTACAGCTCCGAAAGAAATGGAGCTCTGCTATGCAATCTCTGAATAAGCAGCTATGGATCAAGTCTGTCTCCCTGTGCACCTGCAGGCATGACGCAGTGTCCACAAACAAAAGGACGTCAGTACGAAGAATGTACTGAGTATGTAAAGCATGATCAACATCAATATAGAAGCATAATAGATATCATATGAAATAGCATAGGAGGGGAGACAGTAATATCATCATCATCATGTCGCTTACTTGCACACATCGTCGTTCATATCCCATAATAATACTCGTACCATACTTGTGCTCATATTCGTATACATGTCCTTATTCGTATTCTTATACATAGTCTTATCACATTCATATTCATATTATATACATAGTCATTTCATATACATAGCATTTACATAGTATACCCGACCTCATAGGATCGGTGTCTTATACATGCTTGGCCAACCAAGGCTCAAGGTCATACATACGTGGCCCTACCAAGGCATCAGGGTTATCCGTACCATCTGCAGAGGTGTGCGCGCGTTTCGTAATCATATACATACATTATACATAGTCATATACATATAGTCTTGCCCGGCATCATAAGCTCGGGGTCTTATCATAGCCCTTCATATGCATACATATACATATCTCATAGCTCGTAAGTATCTCTAATCTCATTTTACTCTCATCATCATTACTATCCTCATCATTATCGTTACATCTACATTATGGACTTACTCGTCATGCGAGGAACATAGTATAATCATAGTACATATCAAGGGTCGTGAGCTTATGAGCTCGGAATGCCAACCATTTGAAGACAACATACTCATATAGAGGAATTAGAAATTTGGCCAAGAACCATGCCTTATGAAAGAAGGGTTAGCCTTACATACCTTTCCGTAGAACTATTCTACACTTGCACGTTCCCTTCCAATGCTAGCGCTTATACCTCATCAATATTATAACAATGGCCATTGGTCATTCACATTATCCACATTATCTAGATTCCTCAATTTGCCTCTAATTCACCCACATTCATGGTCATAACACCCAACTTCGTCCATTCGTCTAAAGTGTTTAGTTCATGATCTTAATACCATTTATAACACATTCATATCACAACACAACAACATTCATAACTCAATTCAAACTATTTCTCAAAATGTCACTATTTATCATTCATGACCTAGTTGACCACATTTTCAACAATCCATGTATTTTAATTCTCCAATACCTTAACATCTTGTAAAAATCATGAATCTTACCTTAGAAGTTGTAGGAACAAGCTTTGGTCGATAATACTCTTCTTTGAGCAAAACTCTAGTTTTTCTCCATTTGGATTTCTTGACTTGGATGATCCTTGATTCACTTGTCTTAATGTTATTGATGGCTTATAATCCTTGAAAACTCATATAATAAATGTATAGAGAAGTTCTAGAGAGAAGTGGTGTAATGTTGTAATGAAATAAAATAAGTCTTGATCCTCATATTTAATGAATTGGAAAATCTGTGCTGGGTGAACAGTGGTCGTCCATGGAGGTTTACGGTCCGTATTCCACTTTACGGACCGTCCCTCGTGGTCGTCTTCAAGCTTAAGCAGGACCAGAGACTTTGGCCTGCATGCCTGGTGATTTACGACCATGGTTTACGGGCCGTAAATCACTTTACGGTCCGTCCACCAGGTCGTATTATACCTCTTTCTCAGTTGGCAGAAAGTTGAAGTTTGGCATGCCAGTTTACGACCTGGCAGATTATGGACCGTATACCAGTTTACGGTCTGTATTTGCACTTTACGACCACTGGCAGAAGGCTGAAGCTTTTGCATGGCAGTTTACGACTGCCAGTTTACGGATCGTATTTCACTTTACGGTCCGTATTTTGCAATATACGACCACTGGGCAGTTTTGCCAACTATCAATTTTTCTCATTTCTCGACTTTTCATTCTAATCATCCACATCCCTTTTCATACATTTCCCATGAAATATTATACACTCGCACTCCTCGCACACATCATTAGTTCACTTACTTGCGTACCAACGGGAAATTTTCCGAGGTGTAACATTCTACCCCCCTTAGGAACATTCGTCCTCGCATGTTAAAGGCTTGGGGAATTCTATAAAAATTTCGCCAGAGTTTACTCTGTAATGTGGCACTACCACCCTGTCACAACAACCCACAATAACAATGCCTCACAGGGCAATAATACAACAGCACTAGAAATTTGGCGACACACGACCTGAATGTATAAAAGGGAAAACATGCATACCTTATGATTTTGACGTCTCATCTTGGACTTCTTCCAAGGGCTGAAATAAATGTGGGTATTTGGATCGCATATTCTCTTCTGCTTCCCATGTCATTTCCTCTCGATTGTCATTTCTCCACAGAACTTTAATTGAGGCCACTTCTTTGTTTCTAAGCCTCCGTACTTGCCTATCTAATATGGCAATGGGTATTTCATCATAAGTTAACTTTTCTGTCACTTGAATATCATTCACTGGGATGATCCTCGTAGGATCTCCAACACACTTCCGAAGCATCGAGACATGAAATACTGGATGGACTGACTCCAAATCTGGAGGTAGATCTAGCTCATAGGCCACTTTGCCTATTTTGCGCACAATTTCGTATGGCCCAATATATCGGGGACTGAGCTTCCCCATTTTTCCAAATCTCATCACGCCCTTCATCGGCGACACTTTCAAGAATACCCAATCTTTCACTTCGAACTCTAAATCTCTTCGACGATTATCTGCATAGGACTTCTGACGACTTTGAGCCGCTAGCAACCGATCTTGTATGAGCTTAACTTTCTCTATTGCTTGCTGGACCAAGTCTGGCCCTATCAACTTAGTTTCTCCGGTTTCAAACCACCCAACTGGGGATCTACACTTTCGCTCATATAGAGCCTCATATGGTGCCATTTGAATGCTAGAATGATAACTGTTATTGTAAGCAAACTCAATGAGTGGCAAATGGTCATCCCAATTTCCTCCAAAATCTATCATACATGCCCGTAACATATCTTCAAGAGTCTGAATAGTACGTTCAGCTTGCCCATCGGTCTGTGGGTGAAATGTCGTGCTTAGGCGCACTTGGGTCCCTAAACCTTCTTGGAAAGACCCCCAAAACTTGGCTGTAAACTGAGTTCCTCTATCGGAGATAATAGATACCGGAACGCCATGGAGTCTCACTATCTCTTTAAGATAAAGCTTGGCATAATCTTCTGCCATATAGGTTGTTCTGACCGGTAAGAAATGCGCTGACTTTGTGAGTCTATCCACGATCACCCATATAGAATCATATTTACGACGAGAACGGGGTGACCTTGTAATGAAATCCATATTAATCACTTCCCACTTCCAAGTTGGGATTTCTATAGCTTGCAATAAGCCACCCGGATTTTGGTGTTCTATCTTCACTTGTTGGCAATTAGGACACTGAGCTACGAATTCCGCTACGTCTTTCTTCATCCCATTCCACGAATATATATTCTTAAGATCATGATACATTTTCGTCGCTCCGGGGTGAACGGAGTAACGGGAACAATGAGCTTCTCTCAAAATCTGATGGCGTAGACCTGCCACATCGGGAACACATAACCTCCCTCGACATCGGAGAACTCCGTCATCCGAAATGTCAAATGATGACCCCTCCTTCTGAGGGAGTGTATCTCTGTACTGCATTAGCATGGGATCCTCATATTGTCGCTCTTTTACTTCCGCTACTAACGATGAAACTGCTGAATTCTGAATAGTAGCTCCGCTGCTACCTGAGTCCACCACTCGGACTCCTAGGCTAGCTAACTGCTGAAGATCACGGGCCATCTCTTTCTTTTCTGGTCGTACCTCACTTAGACTTCCCATCGACCTACGGCTAAGAGCATCAGCCACAACATTTTCCTTTCCGGGGTGGTACAGGATTTCAACATCATAGTCTTTTAGCAACTCTAGCCATCGTCGTTGCCGCAAATTCAACTCTTTCTGCTTGAAGATGTACTAGAGACTCTTATGATCTGTATAAATATCCACGTGGACACCATATAAGTAATGTCTCCATATCTTTAAAGCATGGACCACTGCGGCCAATTCTAAGTCATGGGTAGGATAATTCTGCTCATGTTTCCGTAATTGTCTAGAAGCATACGCAATCACCTTACCATTTTGCATCAATACACAGCCTAGCCCGACGCCTGAAGCATCACAATAAATAACATATCCTTCCAATCCCTCTGGAAGTGTCAAGACTCGGGCTGAAGTCAGTCGGTCTTTCAACTCTTGGAAACTACGCTCGCAAGCATCTGTCCATTGAAACTTAGCTGACTTCTGAGTCAACTTGGTGAGCGGTGCAGAAATAGAAGAGAAATCCTCAACAAATCTTCTGTAATAACCTGCTAAGCCCAAAAAGCTACGAACCTCCGTAGGGGTCGTGGGCCTTGGCCAAGTCTTCACTGCCTCAATCTTTTGGCTATCCACTCAAATACCGTCAGCTGCAACAATATGGCCCAGAAATGCCACTGAGTTCAACCAAAACTCGCATTTGGAAAACTTCGCGAATAACTCTCGAGTTCGAAGAACTCTAAGGACAATACGCAAGTGATCCGCATGTTCTGCCTCGGATCTAGAATACACTAGGATATCATCGATGAATACAATCACGAATAAATCCAGAAAAGGCCTGAATACATTGTTCATTAAGTCCATAAACACTGCCGGTGCATTAGTTAGCCCAAACGACATTACTCGGAACTCGAAATGGCCATATCTTGTTCTGAAAGCTGTCTTAGGGATATCTTTCTCCCTAACTCTTACTTGGTGATACCCGGACCTCAAATTAATCTTTGAAAACCACTTGGCACCTTGCAATTGGTCGAATAAATCATCAATCCTCGGGAGGGGATACTTGTTCTTAATCATCACTTTATTCAATTGCCGATAATCGATGCACATTCTCAAGGAGCCATCCTTCTTCCGGACGAACAATACGGGTGCTCCCCACGGGGATGAAGTAGGCCTAATGAAGCCTTTTTCAAGCAAGTCTTTCAATTGCTCCTTCAACTCTTTCAACTCTGCGGGTGCCATCCTATAGGGAGGAATAGATATGGGTTTAGTGTCTGGCAACACATCAATCGCAAAATCAATCTCTCGTTCGGGAGGAAGGCCTGGAAGCTCTTCCAGGAACACATCCGGAAATGCATTCACTACCGGAACTCACTGAAGAGTCGGCGACTCAGCTTCTACATCTCGAACTCGTACTAGGTGATAAATACACCCTTTCGTGATCATCTTCCTTTCTTTTAGATAGGAAATAAACCTACCTTTTGGTGATGCCGCATTCTCTTTCCATTCTAAGACTGGTTCTCCCGGAAACTGAAAACGAACCATCTTCATTCGGCAATCAACATTGGCATAACAAGAAGCCAACCAATCCATGCCCATAATGACATCAAAATCTACCATCTCTAGCTCATGCAAATCAATCACGGTACGACGATCACAATTCACAATCACACAATTCCTCTATACTCGTCTAGCTATTACCGAGTCACCCGCGGGTGTAGACACCT
This sequence comes from Lycium barbarum, assembly GCF_019175385.1. Taxonomy (NCBI): domain Eukaryota; kingdom Viridiplantae; phylum Streptophyta; class Magnoliopsida; order Solanales; family Solanaceae; genus Lycium; species Lycium barbarum. The sequence continues at coordinate 89,042,864 of NC_083346.1, read as the reverse complement.
CAAAAGGTTTGATAGACTCCGGCTCAATTATAAATCGACCCGCAATATATGGAGTAACATATGATAATGTGGAGCCTGGATCAATCAAAGCATATACATCACGAGAGAATACCGATAATATACCTGTGACCACGTCAGGAGAAGACTCAAGATCTTGGCGTCCAGCCAAAGCATAAATACGGTGCTGAGAACCGCTAGTACTGGGAGCTCTCCCTCTGCCTCTACCATGGCCAGCTGGCGCATGTGAACCTGGCCCCGTAGGGCGTACAGATGCCGAAGATCCGGCTACCGACCCTGATGGCTGGGTCCTACCTCTACCAGGTACTGTGGGGCAATCACGCATAATATGGCCTGGCCAACCACATGAATAGCAATCATCTAAACCAAATCGGCATCGACCCCAATGCATCTTCCCACACTGGGAACACGGTGGTACGGGTGGCCTTGACTGGCCCAAATCACCTCTGAACTGAGGTCCTGTATAACTCGGACTCGGCCCTGAACGAGCAGATCTATCAAAGCCCTGGCCTGAAAACCGTGGAGGTGGACTGGTCATAGAATAGCCTGAATGGCTGGGAAGCTGCTGTCTGTGTCCACCCCTGGACTCGCTCCTCGAACCCGATGGTCTGGCCCTCTTGTTATGGCCCCTATCCAGCTCACGTTCATTTCTCCGCTGCTATAGGTGTTGCTCTAATTCCTGAGCATGTGCCTGAATGCGTGCAATATCCATGCCATCCTGAAGGGACGCAGTTAAACATTTATCCATCAAGTATGGCCCTAGGCGTTTCACAAACCGGTGTACCCGATTGCCCATATCCGCTACCATGGCCGAAGCATACCTAGCCAAGGAATTGAAGCGGAGACTATACTCTGTAGCACTCATGCTACCTTGCCTCAAATTCAAGAATTTATCGGCCCTAGCTCGCCCAACTTCCGGAGGCATATAATGATGGAGAAAAGCATCAACAAACTCTTGCCATACCGGTGGAGGTGCATTGGCTCCCCGCGAAGCCATCCAAACCGTATACCACTGGATTGAGACATCCCTCAATCTATATGACGCTAGCTCCACCGATTCGGTGTCTGAAGCATGTATCAACCGGAGCGTCCTTAGCATACCATCAATAAAGTCCTGGGGATCCTCCTCCAGTTTCGACCCAAAGAATTCTGGGGGTTTCAAAGCAATGAAGTCACGGGCCCTGGCACTAACAGTCCTGTCACCTTGCCCTGCGCTTGGCCTCTGAGTCTGGGCCGCAACCAACTGAGTCAAAAAATTAATGGCCTCTCTCACGTCTTGGCCCGAAGCATTCGGTGGAGGAGCTGGATTTCAGGCTGAGGCTCCCACGTGCTCCTCAGTAATAGGCACTGTCTGGGAGGACTGAGATTGAGCCACACTCTGGGACTCATCTTCCTCTACTACCGTTGGCGGTGCTCTTTCAGCCTGCTTTTATGCCACCGTCTTGCCCTTTTGGGCTGTTGTAGCCTTTTTTTTTTAGGCATCTCTGAAATACACAACACACGATTTAGGAACAAGAATTTCTTACATCATAGCTCTATCGCACGATTCTTATGAAGAAAGAAGGTCATATATTCCTAAAATGTCCGCAGCTTCTCGTTTATAAGGGTGGCGCGCAACACACCCATAACCAAGACTCTACTAGACACGGCTCGTAGACACATCCTAGGACTGAACTGCTCTGATACCACTTTTTGTCACGACCCGGCTAGGGGCCGCGACGAGCACCCGGTGCTACCCCACCCGAGCACCCCCTTATCGTACATAACATAACATCTAGGTGAACCATAAGTCAATTCGTGCTTTTCTTATCGTTAATCATATTGGTCCTATTAGACGACCATCATCATTTAACATATCATAGGCATCTGTCCCACATCATAAGTACAAGGCCGACGTGGCTAACAAAAGATATACAAAACATGGGCCGACATGGCCGAACATCTCTACCCACATACACATGACTACGAGCCTCTAAGAGTCTGACATATCATATGAGTGGGATAGGACCCCGCTATGCCCATAATTATATACACAAAAGAATGAGTACCCAAAAGCTACGGCTCCGAAAGAAATGGAGCTCTGCTATGCAATCTCTGAATAACCAGCTATGGATCAAGTCTGTCTCCCTGTGCACCTGCGGGCATGACGCAGCGTCCACAAACAAAAGGACGTTAGTACGAAGAATGTACTAAGTATGTAAAGCATGATCAACATCAATATAGAAGCATAATAGATATCATATGAAATAGCATAGGAGGGGAGACAGTAATAGCATCATCATCATGTCGCTTACTTGCATACATCGTCATTTGTATCCCATAATAATACTCGTACCATACTTGTGCTCATATTCGTATACATGTCCTTATTCGTATTCTTATACATAGTCTTATCACATTCATATTCATATTATATACATAGTCATTTCATATACATAGCATTTACATAGCATACCCGACCTCATAGGATCGGTGTCTTATACATGCTTGGCCAACCAAGGCTCAAGGTCATACATACCTGGCCCTACCAAGGCATCAGGGTTATCCGTACCATCTGCAGAGGTGTGCGCACATTTTGTAATCGTATACATACATTATACATAGTCATCTACATATAGTCTTGCCCGGCATCATAAGCTCGGGGTCTTATCATAGCCCTTCATAGGCATACATATACATATCTCATAGCTCGTAAGTATCTCTAATCTCATTTTACTCTCATCATCATTACTATCCTCATCATTATCGTTACATCTACATTATGGACTTACTCGTCATGCGAGGAACATAGTATAATCATAGTACATATCAAGGGCCGTGAGCTTATGAGCTCGGAATCCCAACCATGTGAAGACAACATACTCATATAGAGGAAATAGAAATTTGGCCAAGAACCATGCCTTATGAAAGAAGGGTTAGCCTTACATACCTTTCCGGCGAACTATTCTACACTTGCACGTTCCCTTCCAATGCTAGCGCTTATACCTTCATCAATATCATAACAATGGCCATTGGTCATTCACATTATCCACATTATCTAGATTCCTCAATTTGCCTCTAATTCACCCACATTCATGGTCATAACACCCAACTTCGTCCATTCGTCTAAAGTGTTTAGTTCATGATCTTAATACCATTTATAACACATTCATATCACAACACAACAACATTCATAACTCAATTCAAACTATTTCTCAAAATGTCACTATTCATCATTCATGACCTAGTTGACCACATTTTCTACAATCCATGTATTTTAATTCTCCAATACCTTAAACATCTTGTAAAAATCATGAATCTTACCTTAGAAGTTTTAGGAACAAGCTTTGGTTGATAATATTCTTCTTTGAGCAAAACCCTAGTTTTTCTCCATTTGGATTTCTTGACTTGGATGATCCTTGATGATTCCCTTATCCTTGATTCACTTGTCTTAATGTTATTGATGGCTTATAATCCTTGAAAACTCATATAATAAATGTAGAGAGAAGTGGTGTGATGTTGTAATGAAATCAAATAAGTCTTGATCCTCATAATTAATGAATTGGAAAATCTGTGCTGGGTGAACAGTGGTCGTCCATGGAGGTTTACGGTCCGTATTCCACTTTACGGACCGTCCCTCGTGGTCGTCTTTAAGCTTAAGCAGGACCAGAGACTTTGGCCTGTATGCCTGGTGATTTACAACCATGGTTTACGGGCCGTAAAGCACTTTACGGTCCGTCCACCAGGTCGTATTATACCTCTTTCTCAGCTGGCAGAAAGTTGAAGTTTGGCATGCCAGCTTACGACCTGGCAGTTTACGGACCGTATACCAGTTTACAGTCTGTATTTGCACTTTACGACCACTGGCAGAAGGCTGAAGCTTTTGCATGGCAGTTTACGACTGCCAGTTTACGGACCGTATTTCACTTTACGGTCCGTATTTTGCAATATATGACCACTGGGCAGTTTTGCCAACTTTCAATTTTTCTCATTTTTCGACTTTTCATTCTAATCATCCACATCCCTTTTCATACATTTCCCATGAAACATTATACACTCGCACTCCTCGCACTCCTCGCACACATCATTAGTTCACTTACTTGCGTACCAACGGGAAATTTTCCGAGGTGTAACACTATATCTATTCCTCCTTATAGAATGGCTCCCGCTAAATTGAAAGAGTTGAAGGAGCAATTGAAAGACTTGCTTGAGAAAAGATTTATTAGGCCTAGTTCATCCCTGTGGGGAGCACCCGTATTATTTGTCCGAAAGAAAGATGGCTCCTTGAGAATGTGCATTGACTATCGGCAATTGAATAAGGTGACGATTAAGAACAAATATCCTCTTCTGAGGAGTGATGACTTATTTGACCAATTACAAGGCTCCAAATGGTTTTCCAAGATAGATTTGAGGTCCGGGTATCATCAGGTGAGAGTTAGGGAGAAAGATATCCCTAAGACAGCCGTTAGAAAAAGATATGGCCATTTTGAGTTCCGGGTAATGTCATTTGGGCTAACTAATGCACCGACAGTATTTATGGATTTGATGAACAACGTGTTCAGGCCCTTCCTAGATCTATTTGTGATTGTATTCATCGACGATATCTTGGTGTATTCTAGATCCGAGGCAGAACATGCGGAACATTTGCATACTATCCTTAGAGTTCTTCAAACTCGAGAGCTATTCGCTAAATTTTCTAAGTGTGAGTTTTGGTTAAACTCAATGACATTTTTAGGGCACATTGTTTGAGCCGATGGTATTCGGGTAGATAGCCAAAAGATTGAGGCCGTGAAGACTTGGCCAAGGCCCACAACTCCTACGGAGGTTCGTAGCTTTCTGGGCTTAGCAGGTTATTACAGGAGATTTGTTGAAGGTTTTTCTTCTATTTCTGCACCACTCACAAAGCTGACCTAGAAATCAGCAAAGTTTCAATGGACAGATGCTTGTGAACGTAGTTTCTAAGAGTTAAAGGATAAATTGACTTTTGCCCCAGTCCTGACACTTCCAGAGGGATTGGAAGGATATGTTGTTTATTGCGATGCCTCAGGCATTAGGCTAGGCTGTGTGTTGATGCCACATGGTAAGGTGATTATGTATGCTTCAAGGCAATTATGGAAACATGAGAAAAATTACCCAACCCATGATCTAGAATTAGCTGCAGTGATTCATGTATTAAAGATGTGGAGACATTATTTATATGGTGTCCATGTGGATATTTATACAGATCATAAGAGCCTTCAGTATATCTTCAAGCAGAAATAGTTGAATTTGCGGCAACGATGATGGTTGGAATTGCTAAAAGATTATGATGTTGATATCTTATATCACCCCGGAAAGGCAAATGTTGTGGCTGATGCTCTTAGCCGTAGATCTATGGGAGGTTTGTATGATGTGCGACCAGAGAAGAGAGAAATGGCTCGTGAGCTCCAGCAGTTAGCTAGCCTAGGAGTTCGAGTAGTGGACTCAGATAGCAAGGGAACTACCATTCAGAATTCAGCAGTCTCGTCGCTAGTAGCGGAAGTGAAAGAGCGACAATACGAAGATTCCATGCAGAGGAGTCATCATTTGAGCTTGCAGGAGACGGAGTTCTCCAATGCCGAGGTAGATTATGTGTTCCTAATGTGGCAGGTTTACGTCACCAAATATTGAGAGAAGCCTATTGCTCCCATTATTCTGTCCACCCTGGAGCGACGAAAATGTACCATGATCTTAAATCTATGTATTGGTGGAATGGGATGAAGAAAGATATAGCGGAATTCGTAGCTCAATGTCCCAACTGTCAACAAATGAAAATTGAGCACCAAAAGTCGGGCGGATTGTTGCAAGATATAGAAATTCCAACTTGGAAGTGGGAAGTAATTAGCATGGACTTCATTACAGGATTACCCCATTCTCGACGTAAGTATGATTCCATATGGGTGATTGTAGACAGACTCACGAAGTTAGCTCATTTCTTACCAGTCAGAACGACATATATGGCGGAAGATTATGGAAAGCCTTATGTTAAAGAGATAGTGTGACTCCATGCTGTCCCAGCATCTATTATCTCTGATAGAGGGACTCAGTTTATAGGTAATTTTTGGAAGTCCTTCCAAGAGGGTTTAGGGACCCAAGTGAGCCTTAGCACGACCGATGGACAAGTTGAACGCACCATTCAGACTCTTAAAGGTATGTTACAAGCATGTATGATAGATTTTGGAGGTAATTGGGATGATCACTTGCCACTCATTGAATTTGCTTATAACAATAGTTATCATTCTAGCATCCAAATGGCACCGTATGAGGCTTTAAATGGGCGAAAGTGTAGATCCCCAATTGGGTGGTTCGAGGTAGGAGAGACTAAATTGATAGGGCCAGACTTGGTCCAGCAAGCCATAGAGAAAGTCAAGCTCATACAAGATCGGTTATTAGCAGCTCAAAGTTGTCAAAAGTCCTATACGGATAATCGTCGAAGGGACTTAGAGTTCCAAGTGAAAGATTGGGTATTCTTAAAAGTGTCACCAATGAAGGGTGTAATGAGATTAGGAAAAAAGGGGAAACTTAGTACCCGATACATTGGGCCTTATGAGATTGTGCGCAAAATAGGCAAAGTGGCCTATGAGTTAGATCTACCTCCTAGTTTAGAGTCAGTTCACCTAGTTTTTCATGTCTCGATGCTTCATAAATGTGTTGGAGATCCTACTAGGATCGTACCAGTAAATGATGTTCAAGTGACAGAAAAGTTGACTTATGAAGAAGTACCCATTGCCATACTAGATAGGCAAGTACGGAGGCTTAGAAACAAAGAAGTAGCCTTAGTAAAGGTTTTATGGAGAAACAATAAACGAGAAGAAATGACATGGGAAGCGGAAGAAATTATGAGATCCAAGTACCCCCATGTATTTCAGCCCTTAGAAGAGATCCCAGATGAGACGTCAAGATCATAAGGTATGTATGTTTTCCTTTTATGCTTTTGGGTCGTGTGTGGCCAAATTCTATTGCTATTATGTTGTGGCCCTGTGAGGCATTGTTATTATGGGCTGTTATTACAGGATGGTAGTGCCATATTATAGGGGAAACTCTAGTGAAATTTTTATAAAATCCCCGAGAACCTAACATTCGAGGACGAATGTTCTTAAGGAGGGAAGAATGTTACACCTCGGAAAATTTTCCGTTAATGCACAGTGAATAGACTAACCAAGAGCACGAAGTATACGGTATTTCGATAAGTAATGAATGACATTTGATGACCCTAATTAAAATTTCAAAGACGTTCGAGATAAGGGCAAAATGTTTCCCAAGAGAAGGCAAGGCTTACGATAGGTATCGAAAAGGAATTACGAGTAACAAGTTAACGAGGACTTAATAATGCTTTGGAGTAGAGTTATAACATCCCTTAGATTGTTAATGAGGTGATAAACAAGTGCTAAGAAGGTTCCATAAGGATTGGAGATCAAACGAGTCGACGAGAACGAACTTCGGAAAACTGGGGATTATACGGCCAAACATACTGGCCGTATAAAACATACGGACCGTATGTTGGACCGTATAATCAGCCCAGATTGGCACCCCTCTCTGGACCAAATCTACGGCAAGACATACGGTCAATATAATTTATACGGACCGTATGTTGGTCCGTAGAACTGGTCGGGACAGATTTGGTGTATTTAATGAGGAATCCAAGTCTTATTTCATTTCATTTCCTTTCACACACCTTCTCTCTAAAACATCTCTCTACACTTCTCCCACAAGAATTCAAGATATATTAGTGATCAACAACATCAATCTAAGTGAATCAAGTGTAAGAAACCCATTAAAGTTCATCCAAGGCAAGGAATCCAAGTGAAGTTGAAACTAGGGTTTTGCTCAAGTGAGGTGTTTTCACCCAAGGTTCATCCCTACACCATCTAAGGTAAGATTTATGGTATTTCCATGTTGTTTAAGGTATTTGAAAGTTGAAACACTTGGATTGTAGAAGGATATAGAAAAATGGGTAATGAATGTGGAAATAGTGCCATTTTGAGTAATGGCTTGAATTGAGTCATGATTCTTGATGTGTTATGATATTGTGAATGTATTATTGACGTTTGGGAGTTGATTTACGATATGGAGGAATGTCGTATAAATAAAGGAGATGCTGTCCAATTTTCTCTAGCCTTAGTCTTGTATGCTAGCTATGGGTTTTCTAATGATAGTATAACTCTAATGAAGGTAGAAACGTGAGCATTGAAGGAGAATGTGCAAGTGATAAAATAGTTGAACGGAAAGGTATGTAAGGCTAACCCATCTTTCATAAGGCATGGTTCTTTGGCCAAATAGTTATTCTTCTATGAGCCTATGATGCGCTCCAAATGATTCTATCTTCAAAAAGCTACAAAGCTTATAATCCCTGATATGTATTACGATTGTACTAAATTCCTCATATGACGAATAATCCTATAAGGATAGACGTAATGAATGACGATAAGGGTAATGATGATAATGATGACGATGATAATTGCGATAATGATGACGATGATAGTAGTGATAATGCTAAAGATGCCTATGAGCTTATATGTATGTGTGCCTATGTATGGCTATTATGAAACCCCGAGCTTATATGGCTGGGTAGAATATATAGATGTATATATATGTATATGACGATGCGCGCGCACCACTGCAGTGAGGTACGGATAACACTGTGCCTTGGTAGGGCCAGGTATGTGTAACACTGAGCCTTGGTTGTCCAGGTATGTATGATCACCGAGCCTAACCATGGTCGGGCACGTGAAACACCGAACCTTCGTGGTCGGGTATGCTATGTAAATGATATGGATATGTATATGATATAGATATGAGTATGAATACGGACATGATACAAATACGAATAAGAATGTGTATAAGAATACGATTATGGATATGAACGTAAATGAGTACGGATACGGATGTATGTACACAATCACGCACTAGAAATGGAAAGTCCTTATGAAAGGAAGGTAAGTGTTTATGATGATGATACTACTATCTCCCATCTTATGCTATTTCTTATGTTGCTTATTATGTTTCTATATTGATATTGATCATGCTTTACATACTCAGTAGATTCTTCGTACTGACGTCCTTTTGTTTGTGGACACTGCGTCATGCCCGCTGGTGGCCAGGGAGACAGGCTTGATCCATAGCTATATTTCTCAGGGACTACATAGCGGAGCTCCACCTCATTCGGAGCTATAACTTTTGGTATTGATTCTTTTGTGTACATATTTATGGGCATAGCGGGGTCCTGTCCCGCCTATATTATATGACATACTCTCCTTAGAGGCTCGTAGACATGTGTATATGGTTAGATGTATTTGGCCTTGTCGGCTGGTCTAGTGTACATCATTTTGTTAGCCTCGTCGACTTACGTACATTGATATGGACATAGTTGCTAATGAAGATATAAATGTATTGATTGTCCAATGGGATTAGTATGATTGCTGGATAGAATGTATGATTTAATATGTGACTCACCTAGATGTAAATGTAAAGGTATGTTAAGAGGTGCTCGGGTGGGCTTGCACCGGGTGCCCATCGCGGCCCTTCGGTTGGGTCGTGACATAAAGTATTATACAACAATATGAACTGATAACGATATGGGACTTCTGGCTACACACATCTGCCTACGAGACTCTATATGAAATACAGGAATCCATAAAGACGGGGCAGGACTCCTCCATGCCAAAGTATATACACAAAGAGTAATACTAATAAACTGCAGCTCCGAAGCAAGTAGAGCGCTTTCAAGACTCCGCTGATGAAGCTCCTAGGGGTCCGATCCGTCTCCCTATCTACCTGTGGGCATGAGCGCAGCGTCCACAAGAAAGGACGTCAATACGAACAATGTACTGAGCATGTAAGGCATGAATAACAACATAACAAGAGATATGGAACATAACATGAGATAAAGAGATAACCTGTACGTCTGATTGCCTCTTAAGGCGGATGCCATGCATGCTTACCCTTTTTAAAAAAAAACATTTTTCATACATATATAACATAGTAGTGCTGCGGAACGTGCAGCCCGATCCATAAATATATTGTATTGCTGCGAAACGTCCAGCCCGATCCATATATCATATCCTCATTATATATGTTGTCGCGGAATGAACGGCCCGATCCATACCTATAGATCTCGCGTCCGGGACGATGTTATAGTATACCAGCTGATCAGGTGGTTATGCGTATCTAACGCCATCACCTTTCCCCATATCCCATATATATATATATATATATATGGGATGCATGAGAGACCAAATAAATGATATAAATCATATCCTCATTATATATGTTGCCGCGGAACGAACGGCCCGATCCATACCCATAAATCCCGCGTCCAGGACGATGTCATAGTATACTAGCTGATCAGGTGGTTATGCGTATATAACACCATCACCTTTCCCCATATCCCATATATATATATATATATATATATATATATATAGCATGCATGAGAGCCCAAATAAAAGCTATAAATCTATCGGAGTGACGTAAGGTCGGTAACCTCCGATTTATATTATGGAGCAATCATCATCGCTATATCTCATCTTGAAGGAACAACTATCATAAGGTGAGATCAACAGCAATGAATAAAATCAAGAAAATCATCAAATAAGCTTAATAATCTCATAATAGCATCAAAACCATAAACTTTGGAATCTCTAGAATGGGATTATCATCATCGTCATTATCATCATAGCAAACATTTATCTCTAGTATCATAAGAACCTTGAGAATCATGAACTTCTAGCTTTTTGGGAATAAGGATGTTATTGGAAACATATTTGGGTTCATAAGAAAAGAATCATGCCTTTAGAAAGAAAGGGACAGCCTTAACATACATTTTTGGTCTCCTACTACTTAATGCTTATCCTCCCCAAGCTCCTAAATCTACATTTAAGAGAATTCATACTATTGTTAGGCTTATCATCATATGCTTCTCTTAAGCCTTCAAATTAAATCATTTTAGAATCCATCGAAATTCGGGCAGCATCTCCCCTATTTACTGTCACGACCCGTCTAGGGGCCGTGACGAGTACCCGATACTTGTACCGAGCACCCCTTGTCTATCGTTTTACCTTTACCTCTTAGCAAGCCATGTAAACAGAGCCATTTTTTTTTTCTTTTGAACATTAACATTAGCGGCGTCATTCTGAACATAGACTAATAAACTTCGTTATCACTTATACATCAACATTAGCATGCCAAAACACCATATACCTAACTATACTTAACTGAATGTACATATCTGTCTACGAGCCTCTAGACATAGTACACTTATACATAGAAAGGTCTGAGTACTGCCATGCCCGAATATATATACACAAAATAGTACCAAGGAAGTGAGGCTCCGGAATAACTGGAGCACTGTCAACACTGCTAGTAGAGCTTCTAAGGATCAAATCCGCCTGTCTGCTGACCTGCGCGGCATGAAACGCAGCGTCCACAAGAAGGGACGTCAGTACGAATAGTGTACCGAGTATGTAAGGCATGAATAGTAATATACAGAAAATATGAATCATGTATAATGACATAAGAGAGTTACAACACATGTCCTGGGATAGAAACATAACCTGTATATATATATATATACCCTTGGCAGGTGCTATGCGTACTTAGCTTTCCTTTAAGAATCTTTCCTTGTTCATATACATATACATATAAAATAGGACATCTCATATTGCCGAGGCGTCGGCAGCCGATCCATTTAACCATAAATATACACATCCCGCGTCCGGGCATCCCGCGTCCGAGACGATATCATATCATGTAATGCCAACTGATCAGGTGGATATGCGTTCATAACGTTCTGCCCTTACCTCCATTTTCCCCGTATACACATGCATATATCATGTACATATATCAGCGTCTATAGCGCTCTAGCTCTTTTATCATATACATATACGTGTGTCGTGTAGGTACATTAGCGTCTATAGCGCTCTAGCTCTTTCGTCATGTGCATGTTTTAAAAAAAAATATATACACATATCTTACATACATTTACATGTCTTATATGCATTTACGTATCCTATATACATATGTCTCATAGGCACGCAGGAAAGCCCAAAGAAGAATCATGTAGTCATCGGAGTGACGTAAGGTCGGTGACCTCCAATTATATTATAGAATACTCGTGATCGCTTTGTCTCACCTTGAAGGAACGAGTATTTTAAGGTGAGACTACCAACGGGGAATAATATTAAAGTAAACGTAGAATGAAATCGGGGCATCATAGATGACGGTTCATAGACTTTGAAATCTTTTAGAAAATAAAGTCATAGCTAGGAAATATAAATAAGATTCAAAAATTAGTTTATCATTTTCATGTTTACATAAGATACTTAGCTTAGTCATCTTAGTCATAGAGTCGTTCCGGTAGTACGTATCATAGGCATATTCTCTTATCTAACATCATTGTTATCATTATCGTCATGGAAGTGCCCTCGTTAGAGGAGTCATAGTATTTATCATTTGGTATCGAAATCGGGATCAAAGGTTCCCTTTGGATTCACTTCAAGTAAGTCAAGCAAGACTGTAAGGAAACATCCGAGAGTAGCGGGCCCACCTCGGGCCGGATGAGGTAGCGTATACGATTTACGTATGTTTCGTGTCATAGCGTTACTTGTGAGGGTCTTAGGGTAATCGGGTACCATTTATACAAGTTCTAAGGGTGTAGGAGGTTTTTCCAACAATTGACACACTTTCTAGTTCAATTCTATTGAACAAAAAGTGAAAAACTTTAGGTGCGGATTCCGGGGAACCGAGTTGTCCCCGAGGCTCGTACCCAACTTATTTCAACTAAGACATGCCATAGAAAGAAGGGTGAAGCCTTACATACCTCTTTCCGCTTCTTTTGCTATTCCGAATTCACGTTGCAATCTCGTCAAAATCTGCAAATCGGTCACATTTACCCAAACTTTCATTAGGGTACTTAGAGTAAGAATCTTAAGGAACCACTTGGCTACCGAAATTTCGGCAGCACTTCCTCTGTAAATATACCATCCTCAACATTCAACATAGCCAAATTCTCATCAATCACAATCCGGGAATTCAAACCCGGCCAAACTATTAACATAATTCAACAATCACACTAAAAATTCACATATTCCATTCAAGGTGCATTCCAACACTTCAATTAACATTCTACCTCCTTCAATACTCTCCAATTCCAATGAAACAACAATAACCTTATAATACATATATTCCAACAACATCATAGTAATACCATTACATGTCTTCCATACAAAAACATTATTTTCAATTTACACAAACTTCCAATTGCCAATACTTCACCAAACTTGTCAAGTCTTTATTTGCGATATAACATCTACAACACAACGATTAAGATATTAATTACAACTCGTTCATTATTCTTTCACAACTCACCAATATACACGACTATACATCAAGTATACACGGCCACATATACCATGCACACTCACACGGCTCCAACATGTATACACCACTACAATCTCTCCAAACTCATTCAACTTCCATTTTCCACATATCATTCACAACAATAACAACTAAACACTAATTAAAATAATTGAAGCATGACTCCCACACACATATATATATACACGGCCATATACTATATTTCTCTCCTTCATGAATTTCATCCATTTTAGCATACTACAACACATATAAACCATATATAACACATAAAACAAGATCAAAACTCACCTTTCTTCTTCAACTTCTCACTTGACTACAACTTGACAACTTGTATGATTTTGAATTTTTGTTGCTCCAACAACAACTCCTCCTTGTTAATCACCCTTTACTTGGTAGAAAATGATTTTTGGAGAATTTTTGCAAATTTTTCTTGTGAAAATTGCTGTTGGCCGAAATGGCCTTAAGTTTTTCTCCTCTCTCTCTTGTTCTTGCTTTTCTTGAAATTTCTAGAACATTATGTGGAATAAGATGACTTAGTCATCTTATTTATTGACCAAATTTTATTTAATATGGGCTTGGACCATAACCATGGCCGGTTGGGCCTCACAAATTTGGGCCTTATTATTTGTTTTGATTTTTTTGGGCCAACTCGGTTTGGTCCCGAGTTGGGCCTAGCCCACTGACCTTTTGACCTTAAAACGTTCATATCTCCTTGTACCGACGTCACCTGGGCACCCACGACCTATGGTTGGAAAGCTAATTCAATTATATACAACTTCTAGTTCTTGGTACTTTTCCAAATTCCAAACTTATAATACCGTTTTTGCCCCTTGAAGTCAGGTCACCCGAAAACGTTTTCTTAAAATATTCGTTTGGAGGACTTCCACTTTGATTTGGCCCAAGGGTCCTTCTTGAGTTGTGTTTAACTTCTCATATGTGATTCATATGAGTTTTCAGATGTCCCAAAAAAATCTCGATGTGTGGGTCTCATCTCAGCAAATAATCTGACGTTCAAAAATACGGGATACAACATTCTCCCCCCCTTTAGAACATTCGTCCTCGAATGTTAAACTGCCCTCATAGTGTATCATAATACTTCGGGGAGGTCTCCTTCGTAGACATCTCACATGTCGCTTAGGTCGCTTTTATGTCGTAAGTCCATTGAGTAAGCTCTGAACGTTGGCCCTACGTTAATAAGTCCCCTTTCTGTCACGCTTTCTCCTCTTCCGTTAGTCTTGTCCGTCTCAGCCTACATGACTTTTATAGGGTTTGTAACCACTCCACACACTCTAATTTACATTGGACTACCTAGCTTCACATTCGTCTCTTGTTCCCACATTTGTGAAAATTTCAGCATATTTCCCAGGGGGTCACCCATCATGAAATTACTCTCACCCTAGCACGCTTAACCTTGAAACTTTAGTGCATTTCAGCGTCTTAGCGTTAGTATTTTCGCCCGCACTCCCTCGCACTACTTATATCACATTTTATGGAACGAGTTGGGGTCTTAGCAGTTTTCGAAATGCCGCGTAACACATCTCTTCTTTTATTTACGGTTCTAACCTCCGCAATCTCTAGTATTCATCTTTTTTACCTGTGCGTATGGCTACCTTTCGTCCTAATTTCTGAATTCTTAATATGATTAGCAATATAAAGGCAACGTAGGATAGGATAGAATCCGAATCAATTAACATACACATCATAGAAGGTGCTGAAAAAGTACCTGTGGCCGCGTCTGCGGAAGGCTCAGGGTCCTGTCATCCTGTCAATGCATATAGGCGGTGCGGAGGACCAGCTGAACTAGGTGTCTCTCCTCTACCTCGGCCGCGGCCCGCTGGAGCTTGGGAGGTCTGTCCAAGAGGGCGTACGGTCGACGATGAACCAACCGCGGACCCGACGGGCTGGGCTTGGTCTCCCTCATACCTCAGTGGGCAATCACGCATCAAATGGCCAACCCGCCCACAAGTATAACATGCACCTGTACCTGCGCGACACTCTCCATAATGTGGTCTACCATATCGCGCACACCGTGGCGGGGGTGGCATCATCCTGCTAGAATCAGCTCTATACTGGGATCCTGACGCCTTAGTACCCTGATCTGGTCGTGAGTGAGTAGAACGGTCAAGTCCCCTATCCGTAAATCGAGGCGGTGCACTGGCCGCCGGTAGTTCTGAATGCCTGAATAGCTCTTGTGCCTGTCCCCCTCTGTACTCGCTTCTAGTCCTGGAAAACCTGCCCCTTTTTCTGGAACCCCTATCTGGGTAACGCTCCTCTCGCCGTGGCTGATATTGTTCCTCCAGATTTTGGGCGTGGGCCTGGATTCGAGTAATAGTCATCTCGTCCGGGAGTGAAGTTGTCAAACATTCCTTAACCAAATGTGGCCCTAGCCCACTCACAAATCGGTGTACATGATCTCCCTTATCCGTTATCATGGCTGGGGCATACCTGGCTAATGAATTAAAACGGAGGCTGTATTCTCGAACGCTCATATTTCCCTGTCTCAGGTTCAAGAACATATCGGCTCGAGCCCGTCGAACCTCTGGCGGTAGGAAATGTAGCAGGAACTCCTCAGTGAACTCCTGCCAAACCGGAGGGGGTGCATTTTCTCCTCTCGATGATATCCAGCTACTGTACCACAGAACTGCCACATCCCGCAGCCTGTATGAAGCCAACTCTACGGACTCCGTATCCGAAGCATGTATGATCCCAAGAGTCCTCAGCATCTCATCTATAAAACTCTGCGGGTCCTCCTCTGGTTTTGATCCATAAAACTCTGGAGGCTTCAGGGTGATAAAGTCGCGGGCCCTTGCACTTATCGCTCTGCCTCCCAGGTCTACATCTTGCCGCTGAGCCTGTGCGGCAACGAGCTGGGTTAATAACTGGATGGCCTCTGCCATCTGCTGGCCCGGAACTGCTGGCGGTGGAACTGGAGGTGCGGGGGCTGGAGCTGGAACTCTTTCCTGCTCTGCTGGTGCAGGGGGAGCAGGAACAGTCTGAGGGGGAGCCTCATTATGAGATTCTTCTTCTTCTAACTCCCGTTCAACTCTTCTGGCCGCCACCCCCTTGGCTTTCTCGGCCATCGTAGCCTTTTCCTTCGGCGGCATTACTGAAACCATAACACAGGTTTAGGAAAAGGAATATGGAAGCCTGGCAACTTAGCTCTATCGCACGATTTCAGAATGCAAAGAAGGTCACATTTCCTAAATGCCCTGTAGCCTCCTGTTTATAAGTGTGGCGCGCTACACACCCATAAACAAGACTCTACTGGACACGGCTCGTAGACAAACCCCTAGGACCGAACTGCTCTGATACCACTTCTGTCACGACCCGTCTAGGGGCCGTGACGAATACCCGATACTTGTACCGAGCACCCCTTGTCTATCGTTTTACCTTTACCTCTTAGCAAGCCATGTAAACAGAGCCATTTTTTTTTTTCTTTTGAACATTAACATTAGCGGCGTCATTCTGAACATAGACTAATAAACTTCGTTATCACTTATACATCAACATTAGCATGCCAAAACACCATATACCTAACTATACTTAACTAAATGTACATATCTGTCTACGAGCCTCTAGACGTAGTACACTTATACATAGAAAGGTCTGAGTACTGCCATGCCCGAATATATATACACAAAATAGTACAAAGGAAGTGAGGCTCCCGACTAACTGGAGCACTGTCAACACTGCTGGTAGAGCTTCTAAGGATCAAATCCGCCTGTCTGCTGACCTGCGCGGCATGAAACGCAGCGTCCACAAGAAGGGACGTCAGTACGAATAGTGTACCGAGTATGTAAGGCATGAATAGTAATATACAGAAAATATGAATCATGTATAATGACATAAGAGAGTTACAACACATGTCCTGGGATAGAAACATAACCTGTATATATATATATATACCCTTGGCAGGTGCTATGCGTACTTAGCTTTCCTTTAAGAATCTTTCCTTGTTCATATACATATACATATAAAATAGGACATCTCATATTGCCGAGGCGTCGGCAGCCGATCCATTTAACCATAAATATACACATCCCGCGTCCGGGCATCCCGCGTCCGGGACAATATCATATCATGTAATGCCAACTGATCAGGTGGATATGCGTTCATAACGTTCTGCCCTTACCTCCATTTTCCCCGTATACACATGCATATATCATGTACATATATCAGCGTCTATATCGCTCTAGCTCTTTTATCATATACATATACGTGTGTCGTGTAGGTACATCAGCGTCTATAGCGCTCTAGCTCTTTCGTCATGTGCATGTTTTAAAAAAAAATATATACACATATCTTACATACATTTACATGTCTTATATGCATTTACGTATCCTATATACATATGTCTCATAGGCACGCAGGAAAGCCCAAAGAAGAATCATGTAGTCATCGGAGTGACGTAAGGTCGGTGACCTCCAATTATATTATAGAATACTCGTGATCGCTTTTTCTCATCTTGAAGGAACGAGTATTTTAAGGTGAGACTACCAACGGGGAATAATATTAAAGTAAACGTAGAATGAAATCGGGGCATCATAGATGACGGTTCATAGACTTTGAAATCTTTTAGAAAATAAAGTCATAGCTAGGAAATATAAATAAGATTCAAAAATTATTTTATCATTTTCATGTTTACATAAGATACTTAGCTTAGTCATCTTAGTCATAGAGTCGTTCCGGTAGTACGTATCATAGGCATATTCTCTTATCTAACATCATTGTTATCATTATCGTCATGGAAGTGCCCTCGTTAGAGGAGTCATAGTATTTATCATTTGGTATCGAAATCGGGATCAAAGGTTCCCTTTGGATTCACTTCAAGTAAGTCAAGCAAGACTGTAAGGAAAAATCCGAGAGTAGCGGGCCCACCTCGGGCCGGATGAGGTAGCGTATACGATTTACGTATGTTACGTGTCATAGCGTTACTTGTGAGGGTCTTAGGGTAATTGGGTCCCATTTATACAAGTTCTAAGGGTGTAGGAGGTTTTTCCAACAATTGACACACTTTCTAGTTCAATTCTATTGAACAAAAGGTGGAAAACTTTAGGTGCGGATTCCGGGGAACCGAGTTGTCCCCGAGGCTCGTACCCAACTTATTTCAACTAAGACATGCCATAGAAAGAAGGGTGAAGCCTTACATACCTCTTTCCGCTTCTTTTGCTATTCCGAATTCACGTTGCAATCTCGTCAAAATCTGCAAATTGGTCACATTTACCCAAACTTTCATTAGGGTACTTAGAGTTAGAATCTTAAGGAACCACTTGGCTACCGAAATTTCGGCAGCACTTCCTCTGTAAATATACCATCCTCAACATTCAACATAGCTAAATTCTCATCAATCACAATCCGGGAATTCAAACCCGGCCAAACTATTAACATAATTCAACAATCACACTAAAAATTCACATATTCCATTCAAGGTGCATTCCAACATTTCAATTAACATTCTACCTCCTTCAATACTCTCCAATTCCAATGAAACAACAATAACCTTATAATACATATATTCCAACAACATCATAGTAATACCATTACATGTCTTCCATACAAAAACATTATTTTCAATTTACACAAACTTCCAATTGCCAATACTTCACCAAACTTGTCAAGTCTTTATTTGCGATATAACATCTACAACACAACGATTAAGATATTAATTACAACTCGCTCATTATTCTTTCACAACTCACCAATATACACGACTATACATCAAGTATACACGGCCACATATACCATGCACACTCACACGGCTCCAACATGTATACACCACTACAATCTCTCCAAACTCATTCAACTTCCATTTTCCACATATCATTCACAACAATAACAACTAAACACTAATTAAAATAATTGAAGCATGACTCCCACACACATATATATATATACACGGCCATATACTATATTTCTCTCCTTCATGAATTTCATCCATTTTAGCATACTACAACACATATAAACCATATATAACACATAAAACAAGATCAAAACTCACCTTTCTTCTTCAACTTCTCACTTGACTACAACTTGACAACTTGTATGATTTTGAATTTTTGTTGCTCCAACAACAACTCCACCTTGTTAATCACCCTTTACTTGGTAGAAAATGATTTTTGGAGAATTTTTGCAAATTTTTCTTGTGAAAATTGCTCTTGGCCGAAATGGCCTTAAGTTTTTCTCCTCTCTCTCTTGTTCTTGCTTTTCTTGAAATTTCTAGAACATTATGTGGAATAAGATGACTTATTCATCTTATTTATTGACCAAATTTTATTTAATATGGGCTTGGGCCATAACCATGGCCGGTTGGGCCTCACAAATTTGGGCCTTATTATTTGTTTTGATTTTTTTGGGCCAACTCGGTTTGGTCCCGAGTTGGGCCTAGCCCACTGACCGTTTGACCTTAAAACGTTCATATCTCCTTGTACCGACGTCACCTGGGCACCCACGACCTATGGTTGGAAAGCTAATTCAATTATATACAACTTCTAGTTCTTGGTACCTTTCCAAATTCCAAACTTATAATACCGTTTTTGCCCCTTGAAGTCAGATCACCCGAAAACGTTTTCTTAAAATATTCGTTTGGAGGACTTCCACTTTGATTTGGCCCAAGGGTCCTTCTTGAGTTGTGTTTAACTTCTCATATGTGATTCATATGAGTTTTCAGATGTCCCAAAAAAATCTCGATGTGTGGGTCCCATCTCAGCAAATAATCTAACGTTCAAAAATACGGGATACAACATTATGCAGCTCAATTGGTGAAAGGCGATTCCCTTTGGGGAATGTAAAGGAGCCAGAGGTTCCGGGTTCGATACCCCGTAGCGCTGCAGCGTGAAGAGGGATAATGGGGCAAGCCCCTGTGCGGACTGGCAGTACCCTGGCATAGACAATACCTTGAGTAGTGGGACCCAAAGGGGATCGTCACATTTACATCCCTAGCCCGAAATCACAATACCATCAACAACAACAACACTAACATCAACAACATCATCTTTACTACCAAAATACTCCATAAAATATCCCACATGATGTTTATCAGATTTCTCAACCAACTAATTTATTATACGACCATTTAACAGCTCTATCTTCGTAAGTAAACCTAAATCAATATAAATAAGGAGAGATTCATACCTTGTTCTCACTAGAACGACAATATCTTCCGTACTCACTTTGAATCCAAGCTATAATCCACCGCAAAACGATACTATAATCGCAACTATACGCTATCCGAACCTAAATCCCAAGATTTCACTTGATTTGGGCTACAATTTTATGGGTGGAAGTTGGGAGAAGGTTCCAGAGGGTTGGAGGCATGTTGGAGGGGTGGATAAGTGAAAATGAGGGGCCAATCCCCTTTTTATCTTGTTTTAGAGTAGGTTTGCACCGACTTAATTTTTGCTCTACGCGTTCGCACAAAGTTACTCAGTGCTCCTCTGCGCGTTTGTGCCACTTCCAGGCGTGTTCACGCAGGGTTAATTCCTGCTCTGGCAGTCTGTCTTACAATGCTCATAACTTTTGATTCTAATGCCGGATCGACACGCGGCTTGTTGCGTTGGAAACTAGACTTCCTGAACTGCAATTTAGGCTTTTGTTTTGCTTCAAAACACCTGATATACTAAGAGATATTCCTTTCTCAAGTTAGACCAAGATTATCGCCCGAAACCTTGCCCGTCCTTTCTCCAAAGTTCCAACAAACTTAATTTCCTTGATTCACTTGTTCTCCAATCCTTCTGTAACTCACCAAATATGAATTTAAATACTCATAGACACAACTTAAACATTTCCAACCTCATATATCCTTGAAACCAATCCCGGTGTCCAAAATTAAGACAGCTGACGTACGATGAATCTTAATGTAGAAAACTACGAGGTGTAACAATTGGTATCTGATGTAACGACCCTCCCGATAGTTATGAAAAATCTAGGATCACCCTACCAAATAGAACCCCTCCAAGGGTAGAACGAGCTAATATAAACTCGAATGTATAAGTCTAAGAACTGAAAATTTGACTTGTTTGTAGTCTAGAGACTGCTACCTTGCTGCATCTTTTGAGTGCAGATTGTGGTCCAGAGACTGCTACCCGACCTCATATTTAGCGTTGAGGCCATTTGTTGACAGATTTAGTGTAAGCTTTTATCCATGCCAGGCCTCCCGAAGATCTTCTTTTTCCTAATGTCTATTTCTGTTCTAGACATTGATGGTTATTTATTTCAGACTATACACATTCCTTAGACATGATTTGGATTAGAGTCCTTGTATGGTGACTTTCGGATTTTGGGGTTCTAATAGTTAGGACTTCCGCATTTACGTTATTATTTTATGGCATGACTATTTATTGATCTATCTTGTGTTTAACTGTTATGAATTGGTTAACTAAAAATGGATTGAATGAGTAGGTGGTTAGGTGTATTGGTTCGCCCACTAGGAATTAGTGTGGGTGCCAGTCATGGCGGGTTGGGTCGTGACATCTTGAAGAAAGTCCCTTTCTTTTTCGACTACTTCTAGCTTAAGTTCCCAGTCACTATTTTCTCTTTTAAGTTTCCTATATTCATCAAAGACTTTATTTAAATCTTCTAGAGTTTGATTAAGCAATTCTTGAGTTCCACTATAGTTAGAACAGGGATAAGGTCTTGCCTTGCTCGTTTCACCAATGGCCATGAAACAAATGTTTCCTATTCCTTCATCATCATCTTCAAAAGCCTCATCTTCACTCCAACTGCTAAAAGCTCTTTGCTTTTGATTGTTTTTTGAGGGTCTTCTTTTTGCCTCAGGACACTCAGATGCAATATGGCAATATTTTCCACATTCATAACATTTTCCGCCATTCCTTGTTGAACAGTGGAAGACTTACCTTTCATGAAATTTGAACTTCCTTTTCTATTGTTCCTTGATCTTCTCATGGCTTCTATCACATGTCTAAAAATCATGGCTACTTCTTCTTCTTTAATGTCATCATTAGATTCTTCAACTTGATATTTGAAAGCAACCACTTTTTTCTTTTCATCCTTCTGATATCTTTGAATATGATTCTTTTCAAAGGCCATTAGATTTCCTCTCAGTTCATCATAAGTGAAGTTGTCCATATTTCCATCTTCCAAGACAATCGCCTTGGTTTCCCAAGTATTTGATAAAATTCTAACAAGTTTTCTAACCTGTTGAGAGTTGGTATAAGTTACTCCAAGGGATTTGAGTTCTTCAATAATCTTGCTAAATCTGGTGAACATTGATTCAATGTTCACATCATCCTTCCGTATAAAAGCTTCATAATTATGTCTCAGCACATCAATTTTGGTTTCCCTTACTTTTGGCGTTCTTTCATGGGTGACCTCAAGCTTATCCCACATTTCTTTAGCAGTGTCACAGTTGGATAGTTTTGCGTACTCTTCTCCACTGACTGCATAGTAAAGCAAAGGTATTGCCCTAGCATTTGTTTGCAGTGTTTCCTGTTGTTCTTTAGTAACATCATGTGATTTCAAATCAATTTTTTGTGTACCTGCGTCCTTTTTATTACTAGTATCAACCTTTGGAACAGGTTTAGGCCCTTTCTTAATCACAATCCAAGCTTGATAATCTGTTGACTGCACAATGATTTTAAACCTTTCCTTCTAGTGACAATAGTGTTCACCATTAAAGTATGGTGGTCTTGTTGTGGAGTGCCCATCTTGCAAGATTGCTCTAGGAATTTTATATCCAACCATTTGATCTTTTCTCACGTGTGATTAAGCAACTAAATGTGAGACCTTGCTCTGATACCAATTGAAAGTGCAGGAGAGGGGGGGGGGGGGGGGGGGAGGGGGGGTGAATTGTAACTTTTTGGCTAAGGTAGTCGACTATCTGAACAAACTAGTCAACTCTAAAGTAATGTAGAAATTAAATGACACCAGATATTTTATACTGGTTCAGATTCAATGTGAATCCTAATTCAGTCCCCTTGGATTGCAAGGGTGTTCTTTGCAGCTCTTTTGTGAAAGGTTTGGTGCAATGGTTGTTTGAATGGAGCTCCTACGTCTACACTCAAAACACTCGTAATCTTTTGATACTCCTCACAAACTATATTATATCTTTTTTTCACACTATAGATCACTCAGAAATACAATGTTTATGAAAAGTAAGCTGAGAACTTGAGAGAATGAGACAAAGGTATAGTTGGCTGCGTCTCTAGAGTCTTGTATTTATATTCCTCAATTTTGTAGTTGTTAGACTTTTCCAATGGAGAAATCAACCCAAGAGAATTGATCCTTATAAATTAGGAATATTGAGGATCCTAATTTCCAAGAGTAAAGTAAGAGCTATTAATGTTGTACGACTTATTTCCTTGTTCTTCATATGGCTAGTATTCGCCTTGTTGGAATGGTTCAACTTTAGTACTTGTTT
The DNA here is from genome assembly GCF_019175385.1 of Lycium barbarum. Taxonomy (NCBI): domain Eukaryota; kingdom Viridiplantae; phylum Streptophyta; class Magnoliopsida; order Solanales; family Solanaceae; genus Lycium; species Lycium barbarum. The sequence goes on along the minus strand of NC_083346.1, from coordinate 89,019,100 downwards.
CCTTGTTGATCCTGATTTGATTAAACTTGAAATCTTCATGATTGACACTAATTGATCTCTTGACTAATTCCATTTCCTTTGACATAGGGCAAGATTCTGTAATCTTACTTGATTGAAACCTTGGCTTGATCTGGTAATTTGTTCCCATAAATAAGCATGGGCTCATTTTCTTTGCACTTCGTGGTTGTTTCCCTTTGTAGCCATTACTTGTCAAATGGGCTTTGTATGTCCAATGGGCTTGCTGCATCTTTGGGTTTCTTTGAGTATTGTACCTACATAAAAATAGTTTGTCATCATTAAAATCATAGCACTAACAGAGTTTGCCTGTAAACTATGCCTTAAGGTAGAGTTTTGCAGTCAAACTATACCTTAGCAAACTCTACCTGATAAGGCATAGTTTGCCGGCAAACTCTACCCCACCAGGTTGGTGTAACTGTTTTGTTTGGCATGCAAAACTCCGCCTTAAGGCAGGATTTTGCAGTTTTGCATGCAAATTCTGCCTGCGAATCCAAACCTCTGCCTTGCGAAATTTTTTTTTTTTTTAAATATTGAGCTAGTGTTCGAACCCAAAATCTTAGGATATTAGACGAAGAGCAAAAATTAAAGACCACCAATTTGAGGGGCAAAAATTAAAGACCACTGCTTTTGAAGGGCAATCCACACAAAAAAAAATAAAAAATGAAAGTCAGATAAGCATCTTTGGTAGTAGCATCTTTGGTAGTATATAAGTAATTAATATTACACAGAAGTACATGATCTAAATAAATTATAAGTTGTAAACTAACAGATGATTAACCCAAATGTGTATCGTTTATAAGCATTATTATATTTCTCTAATAAAAAAGTTTAATTGAATCTAAATTCATTATTGATTTGTTAATTCTCTTTATACATTTGCCATGTTTTTACGATCGTGCAAAGCGCGAACAACTTTACTAGTTATCAGATAAATCTGAGCTTGAAAGCATAAAGTTCATTATTTTATTTTACATCCATTCCACTTAAATTTTTATGAGGTTACACACTAATTCACTATCTACTTCTTTTATTCTTCATGATTCCAAATTACTGATGCAGGTGTGAAGGATCATACATAGCTTTTGTGAATAAAACAAAATAACGAATGTATTATATTAGCAAAAGAAGGAAGCCAATAATCTAGCAAAAAAGTTTTATATAAGTAAAACAGCTAATAAAATAAATATTGCTTCCATTAATTTTAGTCTTTGAGAAGTCATCACAAAAGCAACGACTTCCTCACAAATGATTGCAAGTAGAGTCAGTTGACCAAGACTTTAATTACTAGGTCTACGAGACGCACAACACACCTACCCCCGCACCCCACCCTCCGCCTCAAAATTTGAATAATATATTAAAAGGTTTATCTCCTTATTACGTATTAATTCATGTTCCTATCATTTATGTTTCCTTCAATTCTTTATTTTTTAGTTTCCCAGCCAATGTCCGGTACTCACATTAAAGCCTAAATATATCTGGATTTGCCTCGCGTAGGGCCCCATTTAGAGAAAGCGCTCGCTACCAAGGATGTTTTCATACCCAAGACTCGAACCCGAAACATCTGCTTAAGGGAGGAACAACCCCATCCGATTCCTTCAATTCTTTAATTCCTAGTTTTGTAAGAAGTATTTGTATCTTGTCATGACAAGTTGTTTTTCATCGCGAGATTAGACTTGCAACCATTGCAACTACTCATACTCTTTTTTAAGTAGTTCAGAATTTGGCAGTTTCTAGATTTAAATTTAATAAATTCAATCTTCAGGTTTTTCTCATTGAACTAAATTATGAATTAAAAATTTAATATTCTTTAAATTTTTTAGTGATATTTAACTTATAGAGAGTATTGTGTTTAGTTGAACCCGATAACTATATATTATATCTATCATTATTTTCAAGTGCATTTTTCTCTATTATCTCGCCTTTTCTTACTTTACCAATCAGTCTTCAAAAATATATTTAATTAAATTTAAAAAATTGAAAGACGAATATTTTTTAAATAAAAGACGAGTAAATGAGAGAAAACTTTAATACTTCATTAATCAAGATTTAATTTATGATATAATGATATCGATGAGAAATTGATTATTCCACATAAATGTTAGTTGAATCATGTAAATAAAAAGTTAACAAGAGCACTAACGTGTCCAAGACGAGTGCCTACTAGAATATTCAACGAGTTACTCCAAATTAGTGTACACGCTTTAGAAGTGATGGGCTATGTGTAAACTGGAGTGGGTTTACGGATTGGGAACACAATTGTGAATGGACTAGGGAATTCAGTTACTTTACTTTTAAAAGACATGACACGTTCTCTATATTTCCTATTTCTTACTCGTTCCGTCCAGCTCAATAGATTAGGACATAAAGTCAAATTTCATAAAAAGGCCTTAATTGTTTTTTAAAGAAAAAACAGATCATCATATATATTGTTAATTATTTTTTTTTGAATGTGAAGTTATTCACTACTGTTATAACAATCTTTTTTAATTGATAATATAGCTATCAAAAGCTCCTTTTTGGTATTTAATTAATTCTTAAAAGAAAAAAGTTTAAAATGCCCCTCTAGTTCTAAAAAGGGCTAAAAACATCCTCTATTACAAATATGGATCAAAAATACTTCTTCCGTCATTAAAATTTTTAAATATACCCCAGTCTTAACGGAAATCTCAATATAACTGAATTTCATTTTTAAACCCGTTTCATTTAAATCCGACTCAATTAAATAAAAAATGCATATGTGTTTCCCGCTCTCTTGCCTATGGCTCCAGATGTTGGACTCGGGAACAAGTTGGTGGCATATGGATTTTTTTTATGTAGTTAGGTCGGGATTTGGGATTTCCTCCTCAATTCTCTTTAAGTGGATTTTAGGCAGGTTGCCGGAAATGGCACTTTCCTTGTATTTCCTTCTAAATTCCCTAACTCTTTCTATTGCATGTTTTCAAAAGACAATCTTGTATACGGTGAAAACGGGTCAATGTAAGACCGGTGAAACCGGGGGCCGAGGGTAGGTCCAAATGAGCACGAGTATGTTCGGTCTTTTCTTCATACCCAGGTGATTACACCGAATGCGGCTGACCCGAGATAAGAGAAGTGTATCCATTGATCCGGTGTCTCCGAACCAAACTCAACGTGGCCAGTAGTCTAGTTTCTCCAAGTCAAACTCACAAGGCCGTTAGTTCGGTTACTCCATGTCCGAACTGAACGTGGCCGTTGGTCCGGTTAACCAGTTGCAGTGCTGCCACGCGTCAAGACCGTTCTGTCATTTTGTACTGATGACCATACGAGTGTCAGACCGTATGATCCTACCTTATCCTTTTAGGGTTTCTTTATTCTAAAAGGTTTTGTATTGTATTCAAGGCCCATAAGGCAAACCTATAAATAGAGGACATTTTCCTACTTTTAGGGGTTGGCTTTTTCAGATCTAGAACATTGTAATAAAAAAATATATTGAATCTCTCTCTCTCTCTTTCTTCGATTTTAGTCTGGATCTGTAGTATTCTTTGACTTTGTTCATCCATTCAATATATATATTGCCCCCCCCCCCCCCCACACACACACACACTATTAGCACATATATCTATATATATTATAGCAAACAAATCTATATATATTTCGTATCAACCAAAAATAGATTAAAATTCATCCACATATCCTATACCTCACTTACAAATGTAATTGTTACCGAAAATAGGGGTAAACAGTTTGGCGCCCACCGTGGGGCTATGATATTAGTGGTTTTTTAGTCTTTCCTTCTACCTCATTTTATCCGTTTGATAAAGGAATCTTCTGCCAATTCCTGCAAAAAATTGACCAAATGGCACGCAGCAGACAGTCTGGTCATATCAACAACAACGATATTGTGGCCGAAAACAAGAACAACGGGTTACGGAACCTACCAGCAGATCCAATCGAGCCAAACTCTGTTGATTCGAAGGAAGGCCTCAACCGGCAGAACACGGAGAACCAGGAGAATGCCACCTTACCGGACACTGATCCCTTGAATACTCATAATTCAATTACTTTATCTCGGGCCCAAGGCCGGAAAGCACCGGATACTCCGGATGAGATTAACTTACATTTAATTTTTGAAATGTTGCAGGAACAGGGAACCGCCATAGCCGAATAGGGAATTGCAATAGCTCAGCTGCAAAGCAAAAATGATAAGGCAGCTCCGGAGAAGTCGAAGGGTGTCACCGAACCGATGAGGGACGAAACACGGATAGTCGAGAGTAAAGGATCGAGAGCCCGTTCATCCACCGAAGTTCCGAAGATGCTCGAAACCTTAGCAAAGCGGGTAGACTCAACTGATAAGAGGGTGGAAACGTATAACTCTCGGGTGGATCAGATCCCGGGGGCTCCGTCGATTCTAAAAGGGCCGGATTTGAAGAGGTGCATTCAAAGACCTTTCCCTCCAAGTGCGGCTCCGAAGTTGATCCTGAAAACATTCAAGATGCTGTATATCCAGAAATACGACGATACAACAGACCCACAGGAGCACGTCACTTCGTACACCTGCGCCATAAAAGGCAATGATATCGAAGAGGATGAAATTGAGTCTGTTTTGTTGAAAAAATTTGGAGAAACACTATCGAAAGGGGCGCTGACCTGGTATGACCATCTGCCCGAGCATTCAATCACTTCCTTCGAAATGCTCGCAGATGCGTTCATAAAAGCCCATGCCGGGGCTAAAAAGGTACAGGCACGGAAGGTGGACATCTTCCGCATAGCCCAAAGGGATGATGAGTTGTTGCGAGAATTTGTGAACCGTTTCCAAAGGGAACGAATGGAGCTCCCTCCTGTTCCGGAGGAATGGGCTACACAAGCTTTTACCAAAGGGCTTAATCCTCGAAGCTCGACGGTCTCATTCAAACTGAAAGAAAACTTGTTGGAATATGAGGCCGTAACTTGGGTTGATGTTCATAACAGGTACGAATCAAAAATTCAGGTAGATAATGACCAACTCGAGCTTCTCCCGGGACCCATAAATGCGAGCAAAAGCTCTAAAAGGTCGAGGAAATTTTACGAGCCGGAGACGCGATCATCGAGGGAAAGATACCGGCCATACTCTCATTCGGAAAAATCGAGCTTCGGATCGGAAAGATCAAGGGTTGGCCCCAGCCACTTCTCTGGTCGGGGTGATAAACGGGCCGAGCGCCGATCGAACAGTCGAGGTCTATCATTTAGAAGCGATCCCAGGAGTTCAGCTAGCAACAAAGACCCGCCAAGGATATCGGAGTACAACTTCAACATCAATACCTTGGATCTCGTCTCGGCTATCGGCCGTATCACGGAAGCAAGATGGCCAAGGCCATTGAGGTCAGACCCGGGTCAACGGGACCCGAGCGTGGTGTGTGAATATCATGAAACCTATGGGCACAGAACTGAAGACTGTCGCCAACTAAGGGAGGAGGTGGCTCGCTTATTGAGGAATGGCCACCTTCAAGAATTCCTGAGTGAACGAGCTAAAAGCCACTACAAGGAAAGGGAATCTCACAAACGGGCTGAAATGGTGGAACCACAACATATGATCAGCATGATAATTGGGGGAACAGATGCTCCTCGGGGGCCGGTTATGAAACGAACAAAGGTTTCAGTTGTGCGTGAGAAGCGCAACCGGGATTACGTACCCGAGGGTTCCATCTCCTTCAGCAACGAGGATGCAGAAGGCATCATTTAACCGCACAATGATGCATTGGTAGTTTCTATTCTTATTTTCAAATCACAAGTTAAATGTATTTTGATTGACCCAGGTAGCTCGGCCAACATCATCCGGTGGAGAGTGGTAGAACAGTTAAGGCTACTCGACCAGATTGTGCTAGTAGCTCAAGTACTTAGTGGGTTCAATATGGCAAGTGAAACCACGAAGGAAGAGATTTCTTTACCGGTCAACATTGACGGCACCATACAATAGACGGTATTCTATGTCATCGAGGGGGATATGAAGTATAATGCTTTGCTCGGTAGATCGTGGATTCATAGCATGAGAGCAGTGCCATCGACGCTACATCAGTTGCTGAAATTCTCGACCCAGAGGGGATAAAACCCATCCAAGGTGAACAGCCCGTTACAAGGGAGATGTTCGCGGTCGAGGAAGCGCCACTTTTTCCAAAAAAGCCGGATCCAAGAGATGATGAATCAATCGGAGGCAAGGATCCCAAATAGCAACTAAAGAATACGGGTTCGAAAATGGAGCAGAAAGGGTCGGACCCGGTGGGTGAAGAGGACGATTTCGAGATACCCAAATCGTTCGTATTACTGGATGACTCAGATGTAACCAAATATACCGTGAAGGAGCTGGAACAAGTCATCTTGTTCGAATATCTACCGGATAGAAAGGTATACCTGGGCACGGGGTTAACCTCGGAGCTCAGGAACAAGTTAATTAAATTTCTTCAAGCTAATACCAATTGTTTTGCATGGTCCCATATAGACATTACAGGTGTGCCACTAGAAGTGACGACTCATAAGCTCAGCCTTGATGGGAGATTTCCCCTGATGAAAGAGAAAAGGAGGCCCATGGCAGAACCGAAACACGCCTTCATAAAAGATGAGGTAACAAAGATTTTAAAAATAGGCTCTATCCGGGAGGTAAAATACCCAGATTGGCTACCTAACGTAGTTGTGGTGCCAAAGAAAGGTAACAAATTTAGAATGTGTGTTGACTATAAGGATTTGAACAAAGCATGCCCGAAGGATTCATTTTCGCGGTCGGGCATGAAATGTTAAGTTTTCTCGATGCTTACTCCGGGTACAACCAAATCCAGATGCACCCGAAGGATTAAGAGAAAACATCCTTTATTATCCGTTACGGGACTTACTGTTACAATGTCATGCCTTTCGGGTTAAAAATTGCCGGAGTGACTCACCAATGCCTGGTTAATAGAATGTTCGAAGAACAAATAGGGAAAATAATGGAAGTTTATATTGATGACATGGTAGTCAAGACCCTGGAAACAGAGGGCCATTTAAAACATTTGCAGGAAACCTTTAATGTACTTCGTAAATACAACATGAAGCTTAACCCAGAGAAATGTGCCTTCGGTGTCCGATCTAGAAAATTTTTGGGTTTCATGGTGTCGAACCGGAGGATTGAAATTCACCCGGACAAGATCCAAGCTATCGAGGATATTGAGGTGGTGAATAACGACAAAGAAGTGTAGAGGCTCAGCGGAAGGATAGCGGCACTGAGCCGTTTCATTTCAAGGTCTTCGGATAAAAGTCACCGTTTCTTCTCATCATTGAGGAAGAAGAATGACTTCGCCTGGACACCGTAATGCCAAAAAGCTTTGCAGGAATTAAAAAGATACTTATCGAGTCCACCTCTGCTACACACACCGAAGGCAGACAAGCAGTTGTTCCTATACCTTGTCGTATCCGAGGTAGCGGTAAGCGGTGTTTTGGTCCGAGAAGAAGCAGGTACGCAATTTCCAATATATTATGTGAGTAGGACTCTAGGGTATGCGGAGACTCGTTATCCCCAAATCGAAAGGTTGGCCTTGGCATTGGTAAGTGCTTCAAGAAAGCTGAAATCTTACTTTCAATGCCATCCGATATGCGTAATAACTACTTACCGGCTAAAGAATGTCATGCATAAACCGGAATTATCGGGTAGACTGACCAAATGGGCCGTAGAGATTAGCAGATATGATATCGAATATAAGCCTAGGACAGCCATTAAGTCTCAAATCTTAGCCGATTTTGTGGCAGATTTTACCCCCGCCATGATCCCCGAGGTCGAAAAAGAATTATTGCTAACCTCAGAAAAGGCTTCGGGTATCTGGTCTCTACACGCAGATGGGGCCTCGAACCTAAAAGGTTTCGGGTTTGGCATCGTCCTTAAAACCCCTGCCGGTGATGCCATTAGGCAGTCGATTAGGACTATTAAATTGACTAACAATGAAGCCGAGTATGAGGCTATGATTGAAGGTTTGGAATTGGCTCGGAGCCTGGGGGCCGAAGTAATCGAAGCAAAATGCGACTCTCTCTTGGTCGTTAACTAAGTGAATGGCGTTTTCGAGGTTAAGGATGAACGTATGCAAAGATATTTGGAGAAAACTCAGGTGATACTGCACCGGTTTAAAGAGTGGACCATGCAGCATGTACTCAGGGAGCAGAATAACGAAGCCGACGCATTGGCCAATTTGGGTTCTTCAGTCGAAGGGGAGGAAATCAACCCCGGTACCATAGAGCAGTTGATGAATTCGGCGGTAGAAAACGGGCATGCTGAGATAAACACGATGGGTCTAACTTGGGATTGGCACGACAAATACATCGACTACTTGCAAGATGGAAAGCTCCGAGTGACCCAAAAGAATCACGGTCGCTAAGGACCAAAGCAGCACGGTTCTGCTTAGTAGACGATCAATTGTATCGACGGTCCTTCTTCGAACCGCTGGCCAAGTGTTTGGGTCCCGGAGAAACCGATTATGTGATAAGAAAAGTCCACGAGGATACCTGTGGTAATCACTCCGGTGCAGAAGCCTTGGTTCGAAAAATTATCAGAGCCAGTTATTACTGGAACCGGATGGAGGAGGACGCGAAGAATTTTATCCGGAAATGCGATGGGTGTGAAAGGCATGCCCCGATGATCCATCATCCCGGAGAGTTGCTACACCCAGTGATATCACCTTGGCCTTTCATGAAGTAGAGAATGGACATCGTTGGTCCTTTATCATGGGCACCAGGTAAGGCCCGTTTCATTTTGTTTACGACTGACTATTTCTCAAAATGGGTTGAAGCACAGGCCTTCGAAAAGATAAGAGAAAAGGAGGTTATTGACTTCATATGAGACCATATTATCTGTCGTTTCAGCATCCTGGCTGAAATAACTTATTCAAGGCATTAGCACATATATCTATATATATTATAGCAAACAAATCCATATATATTTCGTATCAACCAAAAATAGATTAAAATTCATTCACATATCATATACCTCACTTACAAATTCAATTGTTACCGAAAATCGGGGTAAACAAATCTTTCTTGATTTATGTAGTTGGTACTATGAATCTCAGATTTGTTTTCCTGTTAAAATTAGACTTTTTGCTATTGATTTTGGTGAGTCCATTCTACAAATTTCTTTGTTAATTGGATATCGTTCCTCATTATTGCATGTTGGCTATTGTTTTTCTTCTTCTTTTGATGAAAAATCTGTTAGTTTTCTATTAGTTTTGGTGATTTTATTCTGCTGGGTTTTGTTTTTTCCTCTTCTTTTGATGAAAAATCTGTTAGTTTGCTATTAGTTTTCGTGTTTGTTACTGAATTTTTAAATGTGTGTTAGTAAATGTGGTCTGTTTTACTCTTGCGTGCTTGGAAATAGACATACAAAGCTGATGTTTTTGAGCAGCAGGTGGATGCCAATATGAATTTTGTGGACACTGAAACCATTTCAGTGACAAAGCCCTTCCATCATTGTCATTCTGATGGGTTAAATTGCCTTTGCTTCATCAACCAGTTAATTCTTTGTTTTAGTTCTCTAAGTGTTTGTATTATGTGCTTATTTCCATGGGTTTTGATTTTTCGTTTTCTGCATGCTAATTGTACTGATATACATATCTTATTGTGCGTATTTATCTCAAAAAATGAAAAATTCTCCTCGATTAGTGGAGCCTATGTTGTTTATGGAGTTCAAACTATGATTTACGGGAGTTTCTAACTTTTAATTTTGATGATTTTCCTTTCTTAGGCTATTGAAATGGTATACTTCCATTTGTTGTCTTGGTATGGCTATCTGAATCATTGGGTTCAGCGGTTACTTTTCCTACAAACGGGTCGAGCATGCTTTCATCTCACTGTACGCATGGATTATCTGTTCAGGTGAGGTGCATTTTAAACTTTTATCTGATTGACTTGGTGGAAAAAAAAATCTTTTGGGTTTTAGGTTCTAAAAATATTCTTGCTTATGCTTGGTAAATGATATATCATCGTATAACATAAAAAACACATACCTCCTTATGTTTACCCCGAATTTAGATAATCAATTGAATTTGTAAATGAGGTATAGAATATGTGGTTGAGCTTTAATCTATTTGTTTGGGAGAAAATGGATTAGGATCTGCTATGAGCAAGTGAATAATAATCGATGGTTTACACTAAATGTATGTATTAAATAATATATGATATCGTTTAATTGAATAAAGCTAAAGAAGAACACACTAAATCCGGACCAAAATCAGAGAATGAGAGGGAAAGATTTTATATATTTTGCTATTACAATGTTCTAGATCTGAAGAAGCTAACCTTTGAAAGTAGGATAATGACCCTTATTTATATTTTTGCCTTATGGGCCTCATACAACATAAAACCCTTTTGCATAAAGAAAAACCCTAAAAGGATAAGGTTGAGTCGTACGGTCTGACACCTATACGATTGGCAGTACAATGTACCAGAACGGTCTTGACGCGTGGCAATTGTGTAACGGATCACCCGGACCAACGGCCACGATTAACCGAGCCAACGGCCACGATCATCTCGGCTATGGAGAAACCGGACCAAACGATTTCCTTCGCTTTCTTTGGATCAAGCACTCCTCCGGTCTGAAAGAAAGTCTTCTTGCTCATGCTTGTTTCTTTCTTCCCTCGATCCCCGGTCTAACCGATCTAGCATATGTCCGATTTTTACCGTATACAGATAGTCCCCACACTTTCCGGACCGTAGTTTTACTGGAGTAACGGGAAGTGGACGAATCAATAAACCGGCGGTTCCATATGCTCGTTATTATCTTTTCATTTTGGCGGGAACAGTTGCATCACGTCCCTCTGTCATCAGCCACGTGTCTCGTCCCGGATGGTCAGCTCTGACAACAGCCGTAACGTACGTCGTTTCAAGTCGCTTCTCATTAATTGTGGGACACGTGGCATTCCCCGGTTGGCTGGGATCTGTAACCGCCTCGATCCCTATATCTATATAATGCCTTCCACCTCTTCATTTTTCCATTTCACGTCTTCGTTTCATTTCTCCCCCATTTTATTTCTTCACTTCTCCATTTTATTTTCTCTTCATTTCATCACTTCTAATCATCCTCCATCTCATATTTCTTGCTGATTCAACCGTTTTATCCCCTTTGATTCATTGCTTATATTGCGTGAGAGGAAACTAGCTCCACCAACTTCTTCATTAGCTGTTTTATTTTAGAGAGTGCTGCTGCTTTTTCTTCTTACTCTTACCGTTTTGAATTTTTTCTTGACTGCTGCTTCACTCTTATTTTTTAACTTCCTTTTCAAATTCGCCAAATCTCCTTTTCCATAACTTCCAAATGTCTGCTAACACCGAAACCACCTCCCATGATGTTCCCTCAGTTTCTTCTCAAGGAACCGAGCCTACTTCTCAACCCAAGGGAAAAATCGCCTTCGAGCCCACTGCTTTGGACATTGTACCATCCAAACCCAACTATAACAAGGATTTCGAGGTTGAAAAACCTTCTCTAGTTTCTGATAGAGGGCTTGATGTAAGACGGTACCCCTAATCCATTACCGAGGACAAACTCGATCTAGTCCGGGCCGATTGCGGATGGGATAACCGTCCGGTTCATGTTTTTCCCCCGGACCTGATGAACCAGTCACCGACCATCGGGAGGGCTTCTTATATGTTTACACCTATCCTTTCACCCTCAAACTCGATCCCCCGATAGATCCGGTTATTTTAGATATGTGCCGGACTTACAATGTAACCCTGGCCCAGATTGGTCCGATTGTTTGGAGGACCGTGGCCTGCCTCCGGCTGTTGGCCAATAATACGAAAAAGGAGTTCACGCTGGCTCACTTCATCCGGCTATACTCCCCGAGTTTGTTCCGGGGTGGTGTAATAAAGCTCGCTAAGCGAAGCCGGAACCTAATCTTTTCGAAGATGGACGAAGGTAGAGACCGGGGTTGGTTGGAGCGTTACGTCTGGGTGAGGACCACGGACATTATTTCGGCCAGCTACATGCCCTTTCCGGAGAGGTGGAATGATAATCGTAAGTCTCAGTTCTTTTAATAATTGCTTTTGAATGCTTTGTCAAACACTAGTCCTTTCACATTCTCACTATTTGTCCCCTTCTTTATACCAGCCGTGGGTTGGATTCCTCCGGCTGTTCGGAACATCAACAAATGGGTTAGTGCTCTCCTCAGCCAACACACCCACGAAGCACGGACATGGGGACTCCTGTCGCGTGGCTGATGGGTCGCTCAAAACCACGGTAATACTTTGCTCCTATCGGTATTCATTGCATTTTCTACCTTTCCTTTTTGTAACATCTTCGGCATTCAGGACCCAAGGGCTCGGTGAACCCAAGACCGGAGTCAACGGCGGAACCCGCTGCTGTTATGTCCCGTGTTTTCGTATAATTGGAAATCGTGAAATAATTACGACTTGTGGATTATAAGGACATATGTTGATTTTAGTGAATATGACTATGTTGGTTATGGAATTATTAATGTTAAGACCTCGGGGTAGGCCGAGGATAAATTTGGAATTTCGGAAATTAGTTTCGGGAATTACAAAACGGACTTTTAAGGAATTGGGCCAAAGAATTGGAACACAAAAATTGGGCCCAAAGAGGTGAAGTGGCCGGCCATGGCATGGTCTAAGCCCACTTTAAATGGTCATGTGATTATCACATGACCTATATTGTGGATATATATCAACTAAATCTTAGTAATTATCAAGATCAAAAGCAAAAAAATCCAAGAACACCCCATGAAAAGGGCTCTCGGCCGAGAATAGAAAAGAGGAAAAAAAATTGTGCTAGCTTGTGTTGTGATCCAAAAATCTTAGTTTCTACATAGTTGTGAAGTGCTCAAGACCCTCTTCAACGGGGTATAATTAGTTTGGCACAAGAACTACGTTTGCGACAAGTCGGAAAATCAAGAAAAGGTAAGAATTTTGCCCCTCTAATGTTATAGAATTGATATGAATGTGTTAAGGATTGGTAATAGACGAGAATCCCGTAATTTTGATATAAATAGAAAGCCGTGGGTGTGTGTGGATAGTGTGTGTTGGCCGTGAGCCATAGAGAGGAAAAATTTATGTGAATTGATCTTGGTTTAGTTGGTATAATGGGTTGTTGTGACCTTTATGTCGTAAATGATTAATTGGTGAATGAAATTGGCGTTGAAAAACGAATTCGGATATTATCGGAAAGTGTACATCCTTGGTATTCTTATGTATATCAATGTATATTTTGGGGTGCTATAGACTTTAGATATGAATCTATAATGATATTGATGAATTCGGAATGAAACGACGTTAGTTAGAATGTTCGTCGTGAAATTTTGATATTTTGAAGAACTATGGAAACTAATTGATTTTGGTGCAATTTCGTGTATGTCTTAGGTTGTAATTGGAATGTGTTTGACTAATGTTGTATAGGTAAATTAATACAATTATGTGGATATAGAATTGGAGTTTTGAAAGTTTGAATGGAAGTTGCCAACTTAGATAACAAAGTAGAACTCTAAAGCTAGAATGGTGTGATTGTTGTTTATATTGTTTTGGTTGATGTGTGGGCTGTTGTGGTTGGTTAATTTGAGCCGAGCTACGCCTCGGGGATGTTAGGTTTATAGGGGAAATGCTGCCGAAATTTCGGTAGGCAAATATGGAGTTAAAGGCATTTTGAGCCTAAGAATCTCAATTGGTAACTTTGACCATTTGCAGATTTTTGACGAAACGGGGCGGGACTTTTGGAAGGGCTTATGACGTCTGTGAGGTATGTAAAGCTTCCCAATTCTTTATTTGGCATATCTTAGTGTGTTAGTTGAATATGAGACCTTCCGGAGCATTTCTGCTCCTCGAAACCCGATCCACAGGAAAGTTACTATTCATTCAATTTGATTGAAGCCTAAAGGCTCCCTTTTGGCTAGAATGCCATTATTCGTCCGAAACCTATCGAAATGTGGTCGGGTAACCTAGAAATGATTATGTATGACCCTTGGCATATTACTGCTCGTAAAAATATGTTCGCCACCTCACTTCGACTCGAGGTGGGTCCGCTACCCCAAATGCCCGATTTGCCCTTCGGGCCATCTTTGAGAATAGAGTTGAACGTACCACTTCTGATCTTTGGAACATCCTTCCACGGGGTATGTTTGGACTATTCTATGCACTAATCCAGGTTTTGAACTATATGGACCATTTTGGAATCGTTTTGCAAAATGAAACCTTATGTCGACTAAGTATTCGACTATTTTGTAATAGGATATGATTTATGAGTTTACTTTGTTTTGAGACACTATTTTGAAATACGATTTGCATTTGGTTGCTCACGACTCCGCTCGTGCCTTATTATGACTTCGTTCACCGGTTCCCGGGCCGGTTTTGATTCGTGCGCCTTATGACAATTCGGCCGTATGCTGTGTTACGGTTCCCGAGGCTTCGCCATAGGGCCGGGTTCCGTTTGGAGTTATGCTGTGATATGGCTCGTGATGCGATACGCTCACCGATGATTATGATTATGTTCGGGGATGTACGGAGATTTGAAACCTTCTGGTGTTATGCTGTGTGTGGCGCCAGCGTCGGAGTGGCGACCACGTTCTTAAGCGTTTGCATGATTTTGTTTGCATAAAATACATGTATATGATTTCGATACAGATTCTGACATACCAGTTTGTACCCCACTTTGACATTTGATTTGCTTTCGGTTTTGCTCTATAATTCTGTACTCCGTGCTTTACATACTCAGTACATATTTCGTACTGACCCCCTCTCTCCGGGGGCTGCGTTTTATGCCCGCAGGTGCAGATATCGGTGATCCTCCGCAGTAGGCTCCACTTCTTGCTATTCCGGAGTACTCTTATCCGATCCGGAGTCCACTTTTGGTACAGACTCTTTTGCTTTGTATATGTTTGGTATATCTGACTATTTGGGTACGGCGGGGCCCTGTCTCGCCACATGTCTTTGTTTTGAGTTCGTAGAGGCCTGTAGTCATATATGTGGGGCGAGGGTCCTATGTGTTTATTGTCTGATTTTGCTTTCGGGTCTTAAAGCGGTCTGTTTGATATGATGGCCCCAAATGGCCCTTTTGTATATATTTGTATTTTGACCGGCGATGTCAATTCCGCCGCTTTGTTTGAGTTTGATTTGATATGACCGCTTAAGACATATTCTCGATATAAATTATGTTTGATATAACTTCTTGAAAATTCTGAAATAAGTTTGGATTCGGAAATGAATATGCGATTTGGTCTGGGTACCCAGGTAGGGTGCCAGCCGCGGCCCACGGGGCTGGGTCGTGACAAAAGTGGTATCAGAGCGGTTTGTCCTCGGAATGTCTACAGGCCATGTCTCGTAGAGTCTTGTTTATCGATGTGTTGTGCACCACATCTATAAACGGGAAGTTACAGGGCATTTAGGATGTTACTTTCTTTGTGATCTTAGATCGTGCGATAGAGCTGTACTATTAGGATGATTTTGATCTGACTCGCCTTCGTGTTTGCAGTGATGCCTCCGAAGAAGGCAACGGCGGCCCAGAAGGGAAAGGCGAGGATTGGAGAGACTAGCCAGGCACAGCGAGCTACCCGGGCTCGTGTCTATGATTTGCCTGAGGATGTGCCTCATTCTGAGGGGTCTGCTACACCCCCACTAGTACAGCCTGGAGCAGGACCTTCGGCAGCTCCAGAGGTCCGTGTACCCGCACCTGAGACTCCAGCTCCTCAGCCAGGGGCGGAGGATCGGACCCTGAGAGAGGCTGTGCAGCTGTTGACTACACTGGTAGCAAGATAGGCTCGCAGGCGCGGGCGGAGGGACGACGATGATGATGACAGGCGGGACAGCCTGAGAGTTCGGGAGTTTTTGCTATGTGGCCCTCCAGAGTTCTTCGGGTCTAAGCCCGACGAGGACCCCCACGACTTTATTCGGGGGATGCGACGCTCACTGGACTTGGTCAGGGCTTCGGAGACCGAGTCAGTTGAGCTGGCTTCGTACCGGCTTCGAGATGTGGCTACCCACTGGTACGAGACTTGGGAGTTGTCTAGGGGAGAGGGTGCCCCTCCAGCCACTTGGGATCAGTTTGTGACAGCATTCACCCGCCACCTTTTTCCCCCAGAGTTACGGCGGGCACGGGCTGATCGATTCTTACGTCTGCAGCAGAGGGGTCGGAGTGTTCGCGAGTATAACCTTGAGTTTGATTCTCTGGCCCGATATGCACCGGCCGTGGTAGCAGATATGTCCGATCGGATGCACAGATATGTTATGGGATTGGACCGGTATTTGGTTGATAGTTGTATGGCAGTGTCATTGCAGGCAGACATGGACATTTCCCGGCTTCAGGCCTATGCGATGGGTATGGAGGACCGTCGCAGATCTGATCCTGTTGGCAGAGATCGAGACAGGAGGCCGCCCAAGAGGGCTAGATCCGTGGGTTATTCAGGGGATTCTCGAGGCGGACAGCCTCAGCAGCAGCAGCAGTCTGACAGATATTTTCCTCCTTCCTGCCGGGGTACTCAGTCAGGTAGCCGGAGATTCGATAGTACAGGACCGTCTGGGGCCGGTCAGAGCTCCAGAGTGGCAGGTTCACAGGTACCCAGGGGTCCCAGCCAGGCCAGACCACCCAGGCCCCGTTGTCCTCATTGCGGGAAGTCACATCCCGGGGAGTGTTACCGAGCGACGGGAGCTTGTTTTTCTTGTGGCGGTCAGGGCCACTTTATGAGAGATTGTCCATTGGCTAGCGGTTCTGGTAGTGCTACTCAGCAGACAGGGTCAGCCGCCGGTTCTTCTTCTGCTCCATCAGTTGCACGCCCTGGAGGGCGAGGTATTTCAGCACCGGCAGGACGCGGTCGAGGCCGCGGTGGCACTTCAGGTTCTAGCGGTCCCTCGAACCGCATATATGCTTTGGCCAGCCGCCAGGATCAGGAGGCTTCGCCAAACGTCGTCACAGGTACATTGCTGGTTTTCTCCAGATCTGTATATGCATTGATTGACCCTGGTTCTACTTTATCGTATATTTCCCCGCTCGTTGCTAGTAAGATTGGGATAGTGTCTGAGCTTATAGAACCGTTTGAGGTAGCTACGCCAGTTGGGGATTTTATTGTAGCGAGACAGATTTATAAGGATTGTTCTGTGACCATTTATGATCGTAGCACTAAGGCTGATTTGATAGAGTTAGACATGCTCGAGTTTGACGTCATTATGGGTATGGACTGGTTGTCTTCCTGTTATGCTAATGTCGACTGCCAGAAAAAGGTAGTCCGTTTTCAGTTTCCAGGGGAACCAGTCATAGAGTGGTTCGGATCTACTGCATCGCCGAGGGGTAAGTTTATTTCATACCTCAAGGCTAAGAAGATGATCCAGAAGGGTTATATCTATCATTTGGTTCGTGTGCACGATACTGCCGCGGAGGTACCTACCCTACAGTCTGTTCCGGTCGTCAGCGAGTTTCCAGATGTTTTTCCTGACGAGCTTCCTGGCCTTCCGCCTGAGCGGGAGATTGATTTTTCTATTGAGTTGATGCCGGATACGCAGCCTATATCTATTCCTCCGTACAGAATGGCACCAGCTGAGTTGAAGGAGTTGAAGGAGCAGCTGAAAGATTTGCTAGATAAGGGCTTTATTAGACCCAGCACATCACCCTGGGGAGCGCCGGTGCTGTTTGTCAGAAAGAAAGACGGGTCGTTGCGGATGTGTATCGACTACCGGCAGCTGAATAAGGTGACTGTTAAGAATACATATCCCCTCCCCCGGATTGATGACTTGTTTGACCAGCTGCAGGGTGCTAGACACTTTTCAAAGATAGATCTGCGTTCTGGTTATCATCAGGTGCGAGTACGGGAGTCAGATATCCCGAAGACTGCTTTCAGGACTCGGTACGGGCATTATGAGTTCAGAGTTATGTCTTTCGGGCTGACTAATGCTCCAGCAGTATTTATGGATCTGATGAACCGGGTATTTCGGCCTTTTCTGGATATATGTTTGTTATTGTGTTTATTGATGATATCTTGATTTACTCGCGATCAGCCGAGGAGCATTCAGATCATTTGAGGACGGTACTTGGCATTCTCCGTCAGCAGAAGTTATATGCTAAATTCTCTAAATGCGAGTTCTGGTTGACTTCTGTGGCATTCTTGGGCCATATTGTCGGCGCAGATGGTATTCGGGTCGACACGCAGAAGATTGAGGCTGTGCAGAATTGGCCTAGGCCTACTACACCGACAGAGGTGCGCAGTTTTCTGGGATTGGCTGGGTATTACCGCAGGTTCGTGGAGGATTTCTCTTCTATTTCAGCACCACTGACGAGGCTTACCCAGAAAGCAGCAAAATTCCAGTGGTCGGATGCCTGTGAGCGCAGCTTTCAGATGCTGAAGGAGAGATTGATTACAGCACCAGTTCTGGCTCTTCCAGAGGGATCTGACGGGTATGTTGTCTATTGTGACGCCTCTGGTGTTGGGATAGGATGTGTATTGATGCAGCACGGTCGAGTTATAGCCTATGCTTCCCGACAGCTCAGACCGCACGAGAAGAACTATCCCACTCATGATCTTGAGTTGGCCGCGGTGATTCATGCTCTGAAGATTTGGCGGCATTATTTATATGGGGTCCATGTTGATATCTATACGGACCATAAGAGTCTCCAGTATATTTTCAGACAGAAGGAACTAAATTTGCGGCAGCGGAGATGGCTTGAGTTACTAAAGGATTACGACGTTGATATTCTGTACCATCCGGGGAAAGCCAATGTGGTAGCTGATGCGCTTAGCCGCAAGTCCGTGGGCAGTCTGGCTGATGTTCCATCTGATAAGAGAGATTTGGTTCGTGATATTCATCAGCTGGCCAGCCTCGGAGTTCGTTTGGTGGATTCTGGAGATTCTGGGATTTCTGTTCGTCCAGTTGCTGAGTCATCTATTATTCAGGAGGTAAAGCAGCGCCAGTTTGAGGATCCTCTTTTGATTCAGTACAGAGATGTGGCCCTTAGTAAATCAAAGACTCAGTTTGAGATCTCGCCTGACGGAGTATTATTATATGACGGCAGATTCTGTGTACCGGACGTTGCGGGCTTACGGCGGCAGATTATGGGCGAGGCCCATAATGCACGGTATTCTGTTCATCCTGGTTCCACTAAAATGTATCGGGACCTCAGGTGTTTGTATTGGTGGGACGGCATGAAGAAAGATATTGCTGAGTTTGTTAGTCAGTGCCCGAACTGCCAGCAAGTTAAGATCGAGCATCAGAAGCCCGGTGGATTATTACAGGAGATGGAAATTCCAGCCTGGAAATGGGAGATGATTAATATGGATTTTGTTGTTGGATTACCGCGCACTCCACGCAGGTACGACTCTATCTGGGTTGTTGTTGACAGGCTGACGAAATCAGCCCATTTCCTTCCGGTTCGGACTACTTATTCGGCTGAGGACTCTGCCAGATTGTATATCAGAGAGATAGTCAGACTTCACGGAGTCCCTATATCTATTATTACTGACCGAGGTACCCAGTTTACAGCAAATTTCTGGAGGTCATTTCAGGAGGGATTAGGGACTCAGGTGAGTCTCAGTACAGCTTTTCACCCTCAGTCCGACGGGCAGGCCGAGCGCACTATTCAGACGCTCGAAGATATGTTTCGGGCCTGCGTTATTGATTTCAGGGGCAGCTGGGACGATCATTTGCCGCTTATTAAGTTTGCCTATAATAACAGTTATCACTCCAGCATTCAGATGGCTCCGTACGAGGCCCTTTACGGCAGGAGATGCAAGTCTCCTATTGGCTGGTTTGACGTGGGCGAGACTAAGTTGATCGGGCCAGATGTGATCCAGGAGGCTGTAGATAAGGTAAAGCTTATTCGAGAACGATTATTGGCTGCTCAGAGTCGGCAGAAAGCTTATGCAGACAGACGACGTCGACCGTTAGAGTTCCGGATTGGCGACTGGGTATTTCTGAAGGTGTCGCCCATGAAGGGTGTCATGAGATTCGGTAAAAATGGTAAGTTGAGCCCCCGGTACATTGGACCGTATCAGATCGTGCGAAAGATAGGCGAGGTCGCCTATGAGCTAGACTTACCATCCGACTTGGAGGCCGTACACCCGGTGTTTCATGTGTCTATGTTGCGGAAATGTATTGGTGATCCTTCCAGGATATTCCCAGTAGATGACATTCAGGTGACGGAGCAGTTATCTTATGACGAGCAGCCTATATCTATTCTGGATCGACAGGTGCGGAGACTACGCACTAAAGAAGTGCCCTCCGTCAAAGTCCTGTGGCGCAACAATAATCGGGAGGAGATGACTTGGGAGGCGGAGGACGAGATGAAGAAGAAATATCCCCACTTGTTCCCGACATCCGCAGGTAATCTAATTTCTTTTTTCAGTTTGTTGTGTTGATTGATAAAATGAATTATGTATGTCATCATTAAAAAGGGACACTCCTGCCTTGATCATAAGACCTTATAAGATTAATTTAACATTCGGGGACGAATGTTCTTAAGGGGGGGAGAATGTTATGTCCCGTGTTTTCGTATAATTGGAAATCGTGAAATAATTACGACTTGTGGATTATAAGGACATATGTTGATTTTAGTGAATATGACTATGTTGGTTATGGAATTATTAATGTTAAGACCTCGGGGTAGGCCGAGGATAAATTTGGAATTTCGAAAATTAGTTTCGGGAATTACAAAACGGACTTTTAAGGAATTGGGCCAAAGAATTGGAACACAAAAATTGGGCCCAAAGAGGTGAAGTGGCCGGCCATGGCATGGTCTAAGCCCACTTTAAATGGTCATGTGATTATCACATGACCTATATTGTGGATATATATCAACTAAATCTTAGTAATTATCAAGATCAAAAGCAAAAAAATCCAAGAACACCCCATGAAAAGGGCTCTCGGCCGAGAATAGAAAAGAGGAAAAAAAAATTGTGCTAGCTTGTGTTGTGATCCAAAAATCTTAGTTTCTACATAGTTGTGAAGTGCTCAAGACCCTCTTCAACGGGGTATAATTAGTTTGGCACAAGAAATACGTTTGCGACAAGTCGGAAAATCAAGAAAAGGTAAGAATTTTGCCCCTCTAATGTTATAGAATTGATATGAATGTGTTAAGGATTGGTAATAGACGAGAATCCCGTAATTTTGATATAAATAGAAAGCCGTGGGTGTGTGTGGATAGTGTGTGTTGGCCGTGAGCCATAGAGAGGAAACATTTATGTGAATTGATCTTGGTTTAGTTGGTATAATGGGTTGTTGTGACCTTTATGTCGTAAATGATTAATTGGTGAATGAAATTGGCGTTGAAAAATGAATTCGGATATTATCGGAAAGTGTACATCCTTGGTATTCTTATGTATATCAATGTATATTTTGGGGTGCTATAGACTTTAGATATGAATCTATAATGATATTGATGAATTCGGAATGAAACGACGTTAGTTAGAATGTTCGTCGTGAAATTTTGATATTTTGAAGAACTATGGAAACTAATTGATTTTGGTGCAATTTCGTGTATGTCTTAGGTTGTAATTGGAATGTGTTTGACTAATGTTGTATAGGTAAATTAATACAATTATGTGGATATAGAATTGGAGTTTTGAAAGTTTGAATGGAAGTTGCCAACTTAGATAACAAAGTAGAACTCTAAAGCTAGAATGGTGTGATTGTTGTTTATATTGTTTTGGTTGATGTGTGGGCTGTTGTGGTTGGTTAATTTGAGCCGAGCTATGCCTCGGGGATGTTAGGTTTATAGGGGAAATGCTGCCGAAATTTCGGTAGGCAAATATGGAGTTAAAGGCATTTTGAGCCTAAGAATCTCAATTGGTAACTTTGACCATTTGCAGATTTTTGACGAAACGGGGCGGGACTTTTGGAAGGGCTTACGACGTCTGTGAGGTATGTAAAGCTTCCCAATTCTTTATTTGGCATATCTTAGTGTGTTAGTTGAATATGAGACCTTCCGGAGCATTTCTGCTCCTCGAAACCCGATCCACAGGAAAGTTACTATTCATTCAATTTGATTGAAGCCTAAAGGCTCCCTTTTGGCTAGAATGCCATTATTCGTCCGAAACCTATCGAAATATGGTCGGGTAACCTAGAAATGATTATGTATGACCCTTGGCATATTACTGCTCGTAAAAATATGTTCGCCACCTCACTTCGACTCGAGGTGGGTCCGCTACCCCAAATGCCCGATTTGCCCTTCGGGCCATCTTTGAGAATAGAGTTGAACGTACCACTTCTGATCTTTGGAACATCCTTCCACGGGGTATGTTTGGACTATTCTATGCACTAATCCAGGTTTTGAACTATATGGACCATTTTGGAATCGTTTTGCAAAATGAAACCTTATGTCGACTAAGTATTCGACTATTTTGTAATAGGATATGATTTATGAGTTTACTTTGTTTTGAGACACTATTTTGAAATACGATTTGCATTTGGTTGCTCACGACTCCGCTCGTGCCTTATTATGACTTCGTTCACCGGTTCCCGGGCCGGTTTTGATTCGTCCGCCTTATGACAATTCGGCCGTATGCTGTGTTACGGTTCCCGAGGCTTCGCCATAGGGCCGGGTTCCGTTTGGAGTTATGCTGTGATATGGCTCGTGATGCGATACGCTCACCGATGATTATGATTATGTTCGGGGATGTACGGAGATTTGAAACCTTCTGGTGTTATGCTGTGTGTGGCGCCAGCGTCGGAGTGGCGACCACGTTCTTAAGCGTTTGCATGATTTTGTTTGCATAAAATACATGTATATGATTTCGATACAGATTCTGACATACCAGTTTGTACCCCACTTTGACATTTGATTTGCTTTCGGTTTTGCTCTATAATTCTGTACTCCGTGCTTTACATACTCAGTACATATTTCGTACTGACCCCCTCTCTCCGGGGGCTGCGTTTTATGCCCGCAGGTGCAGATATCGGTGATCCTCCGCAGTAGGCTCCACTTCTTGCTATTCCGGAGTACTCTTATCCGATCCGGAGTCCACTTTTGGTACAGACTCTTTTGCTTTGTATATGTTTGGTATATCTGACTATTTGGGTACGGCGGGGCCCTGTCTCGCCACATGTCTTTGTTTTGAGTTCGTAGAGGCCTGTAGTCATATATGTGGGGCGAGGGTCCTATGTGTTTATTGTCTGATTTTGCTTTCGGGTCTTAAAGCGGTCTGTTTGATATGATGGCCCCAAATGGCCCTTTTGTATATATTTGTATTTTGACCGGCGATGTCAATTCCGCCGCTTTGTTTGAGTTTGATTTGATATGACCGCTTAAGACATATTCTCGATATAAATTATGTTTGATATAACTTCTTGAAAATTCTGAAATAAGTTTGGATTCGGAAATGAATATGCGATTTGGTCTGGGTACCCAGGTAGGGTGCCAGCCGCGGCCCACGGGGCTGGGTCGTGACAGCTGCGTCGGCGCCCGAGTTCGATTCAGCGGGTACATCCCGCATCATTGTTTCCGCTGCCAACAAGAGAAAAAAGCCCTCGGACAAGGGGCAGAAACCGAAGAAGAGGGCGAGGAGCGTCGTTCGGACTCTAAGAGACGAAACAGAGCCCGAGCTCCTCGTTCGGAAGATCGGTGTGACCCCTTCCGTTGCTTCTATTCCGGAGGAGGGTACCACCATTTCATCACTTCCTTCAGCCGGGGAAGGACCGTCAGCTCCGGCATTGGACATAGGTGGGGAAGAAGTTCATTACCCGACTCCTCTAAGGTCGATTGAATTCGTTGACATTTCAGGTGATGCTTCATCCGAAGAAACCCCCCTGCAAAGGACCAGAAGGTCCAGGCATGCACCAGCTGCCGAAGCGGGTCAAAGGGCTGAGCCGGTCCCCAAGACCGAAGTTCCTATGGATGTTGGTCCACTGCCCGGCGATGAGACTGCTGCAACTTCCGAGATCCCTGCCTCTGCCGAAGCTGCTGAGGCCGCTCCGAGTTCTCCAACTCCAGCTTCAAGGTCGGATGATTTTGATGACATGTTCTCGGATACTCCTCCTGCTACCGGGGAAGCTGTTGATTTTGGACATCTCCCTATTCCTCGGGTCACGAGGGCGGCTAGCTGGTCCACCGAGACCGGTGCTAGGGATAGCCTGGTGCGCATCTTTCCGGCCCCAAGTGTGGAACCTAGGAGGACAAGATCGGCCGTGATCACTGTCCCCGAGGACTGCAGCTTTTTGTCTCGTCCGGTGGGTGTAGCAAGCTACCTGAGGCCTCTTGTCTCGGATTCGGACAAACGGAAGATGAATGAAGTCCCCTGGCAGAGTCTCATTAACGAGGGCATGCACGCGGGCAATCGAGTAAGTTTATCGACCATCCTTGCATAATTCATTGGGAATTTTAGTTTCTCGTTTATCCGAGTTTTAACTCGTTTCTTTTGCAGAGTGTGGTGCTTGTTAATGAAGCCTTCGTCCGTGCTCAGCAAGAAGTCGACGATCTTAAGGGACAACTGGATGCCCAAGGTCAAAAAACGGAGAAGTTCAAGCACCTTTTACGGGTGAAGGAGGATGAATTGAACCGAGCTGCTGCTCTTTCCAACCTTCAACCCGAGCTCGACGCGGCGAAGGCCGAAAACCTTCGATTAAGGAATGAGTTGGCCGAGATGGTTGCGAAGAACCGGCTTCTAGAAGCGGACAAGGTCGGCCGTAGCCAGGACAACACTCGTTTTTCCTCAAGGCTTGGTGAGCTCGAAACCACTATCTCTCAACTCCGGAGGGAGCTTGACTCAATCAAGTCCGATACCGTGAGCATGGCCGAAAGGCATCGGCTGCTTCAATCTGAGTGTGCTAAGTAAAAGGAGCGGATGAGGGTGTTTGAGCAAAAAGCAGAGGACAGGACCCGGATATGTGATGAGCTGAAAACTGAACTCGAGGAGACGGTCGATGCTAATGATTTTCTTAAGGCCGAGCTCGAGTCGGCCACTCAAATCCAAAGGGTCTTCGATGAAGAGCGGGATGGATTGGTGGCAAAGCTAGCCCAGGCTAAGGCCGATTTGGCAGAAGCCCTTAGGAGTGTGGAGGCTGCCGAGGCTCATACTACGATTGCGGTGGAGTATGAACGGTGAAAGTCTCGGAGGGTCACTCTTGAGCAAGCTGGGCATGGCTTAGCAGATCTTCCGGCCCTGATACTCAAAGCTAAAAGGGTCGAGGAAGAAGCTAAGAGAGCCCTCAATACTGGCTCCGAAGATTCCGAGCGGACAGTGTCTGAACACTCCGTATCTAGCCATACCGGATAGACCAGGGCTTGTATTTAGCCTTTATTTTGTTTGTTTTTTGCCTTTGTAGGGGTTTCCGGTGTAAAAACCTTGTATAAATGGAACATGCATTTTCTTGATTTTCTTTAGTCTTTTGCTTGAATGGTTGTTATGACTTCTGCCCGAATGGTTGGTCCGTTTTGAGGACCAGCAAAGACTCGGATCATTAGTTCGGACTGCTTGAATATTGGCTTTTCTCTTTGCCCGTGGGACTTATCTAATGCTCAGTGAATTCAGACGTCTCCGAATCACGTTAGGCATTTTTTAGGGTCGGTATTTTTCGGCTATTCATTTGTCATAGATTAGGTTCGGATACCTGAATCCCAGCCTTAGCAAATTTTAATGTAGCAGTCCCCATTCGAGGGTGTTAAAGATTTTGGCTTGGTTCATAGTGACCTTGTTGCCTTTGTTGAATTTCGATCGTAGTGCCCGGAATAGGGTATATGAATGAAGCGATGCTGAAGTACAGTGGTAATCACCGGGGTAGGGTGTTTTTACAAAGAGACATATCTGAAATACAGTTGTCCTAACTTTTGATAATCTTTGTATTGCAAGTATTTGTATGTACATGATATGAGGATTTTTTCCGTTCCCTTCTGTTTTTTGCCGCAGAAATACTAAATGGACACGATTCACTCAGATCGTTTGGTCCTTACATCGAAACATAATATAGAAGGTTCGATTTTGATTTTGCCGCAGCAAACACTAAGTGGACACGATTCATTCTAATCGTTTAGTCCTTACAACCTAATATAGAAGGTACGGTTTTGATTTGTTGAGCTCCTCCGTTTTCCACTAACCGGGGTAAACCTCGATGTGGGTACAATAGTCCCCTAGTGCTTATCCGAGCTACAAGATCGGGTAAGCGCTATCAAGTCCCCACTCGTAGGGTGTGGCCCCGAGTTTCCAGGCATTTGTCCTTGTCTTTGTCAAGTAACACGTTGTACTTGTTGCCTCATTAAAAACCTTGTCGGAAAACCCATCTTGGGACAAAACCGTACTAAGGAAAAGAGTGCAACACGTGTTTTCAGACCTATATCATAACTTTAATAGATAAACACGGGGGTCCATACCTTAGCAGTAGTATCTCTTCAAATGAGCCACATTCCAGTTATTGCGCAATCGTTGCCCGTCCATGGATTCCAGCTGATACGATCTTTTGCCCGTTACATCAGTTATCTTGTACGGTCCTTCCCTGTTCGGACCCCATTTTCCTTCGTTGGGATTCTTGGTGTTCAAGGTAACTTTCCGAAGCACCAAGTCCCCAACTTGGAAATGTCGAAAATTGGCCCTCCGATTGTAGTACGTTTCCATTCTCTGCTTCTGGGCTACAATACGGACCAACGTGTTTTCGCGAAGTTCATCCGTTAGATCGAGTTTTACGGCCATGGCCTCCTTGTTTGACTCCTCGGTGGTGTACCTGAACCGGAGACTCGGTTTACCAACTTTTATGGGAATGAGGGCTTCGGCCCCGTAGACCAACGAGAAAGGTGTTTCTCCTGTGCTTGATTTCGATGTGGTTCTGTAAGCCCACAATACCTCCGGTAGTACTTCCCTCCAGTGATGCTTTGATGCTTCAAGTCTTTTCCTCAGATTTTGAATTATTGTTTTATTCGTGGATTTCGCCTGTCCGTTCGCACACGGGTGATATGGAGTTGATACAATTTTCTTGATCTTCAAACCTTCGAGGAGATCATTAACTTTGCCGCCCACGAACTGAGGACCATTATCACAAGTTATCTCAGCCGGGATACTGAAACGACAAATAATGTGGTCCCATATGAAGTTAATGACTTCCTTCTCTCTAATTTTTTCGAAGGCCTGCGCTTCAACCTATTTGGAGAAATAGTCAGTCATAAACAAAATAAAACGGGCTTTACCTGGTGCCCATGGCAATGGACCAACAATGTCCATTCCCCATTTCATGAAGGGCCAAGGTGACACTACCGAATGCAGCAACTCCTCGGGCTGATGGATCATCGGGGCATGCCTTTGACACCCGTCACATTTCCGGACAAAATTCTTCGAATCTTCCTCCATCCGGTTCCAGTAGTAACCGGCTCTGACAATTTTTTGGACCAAAGCTTCAGCACCGGAGTGGTTGCCGCAGGTCCCCTCGTGCACTTCTCTTAAAACATACTCCGTTTCTCCGGTAACCAAACACTTGGCCAGGGCACTTGGCCAGGGGTCCGAAGAAAGACCGTCGATACAATTGGTCATCTACCAAGCAGAAACGCGCAGCTTTTGTTCTTAGTGACCGTGATTCTTTTGTGTCACTCGGGAGCTTTCCATCTCGCAAGTAATCGACGTACTTGTTGCGCCAATCCCAAGTTAAACCCATTGTGTTTATTTCGGCATGTCCGTTTTCTATCGCCAAATTCATCAAGTGCACCGTAGTCCCGGAGTTGATTTCATCCCCTTCGACTGAAGATCCCAAATTGGCCAATGTATCGGCCTCGCTGTTCTGCTCCCTCGGTACATGCTGCATGGTCCATTCTTTAAACCATTATAGTATCACTTGAATTTTTTCCAGATACCTTTGCATCCGTTCGTCCTTGACCTCGAAGACGCCATTCACCTAGTTAACGACCAAGAGAGAATCACACTTTGCCTCAATTATTTCGGCCCCCATACTCCGGGATAATTCCAGACCTGCAATCATAGCCTCATACTCGGCTTCATTGTTAGTCAATTTAACAGTTCTAATGGATTGTCGAACGGCATCCCCGACGGGGGTTTTGAGGACGATTTCTAGCCCGGAACCTTTGAGGTTCGAGGCCTCATCGGTGTGTAGCGACCAAATACCCGAAGCTTTCCCCGAGGTTACCAGAAGTTCTTTCTCAACCTCGGGGACCATAGCCGGGGTAAAGTCCGCCACAAAATCGGCCAAGATCTGGGACTTAATGGCCGTCCAAGGCTTATACTCAATATCATATCCGCTAATCTCTACGGCCCATTTAGTTAGTCTACCCGATAATTTCTATTTATGCATGATGTTCTTTAGGGGGTAAGTGGTTACTACACATATCAGATGACATTGAAAGTAAGGTTTGAGCTTTCTAGAAGCATTTACCAATGCCAACTTTTCCAAGTGGGGATAACGGGTCTCCGTATCTCCTAAAGTTCTACTCACATAATATATAGGGAATTGCGTACCTGATTCTTCTCGGACCAAAACACCACTTACCGCTACCTCGGAGACGGCAAGGTAGAGAAAAAACTACTCTTCCGCTTTCGGTGTGTGTAGTAGCGGCGGGCTGGATAAGTACCTTTTCAATTCTT
Organism: Lycium barbarum; assembly: GCF_019175385.1. Taxonomy (NCBI): domain Eukaryota; kingdom Viridiplantae; phylum Streptophyta; class Magnoliopsida; order Solanales; family Solanaceae; genus Lycium; species Lycium barbarum. The sequence goes on along the minus strand of NC_083346.1, from coordinate 88,990,649 downwards.
GCAAAGCTCTTTGACACTCTGTTGTCCAAACGAAGTCATTCTTCTTCCTTAGTAAGGAGAAAAAGCGGTGACTCTTATCCGAGGACCTCGATATGAAACGACTCAGTGCCGCTATCCTTCCGGTGATCCTCTGCACTCCTTTAACGTTATTCACCACCTCGATATCCTCGATGGCTTTGATCTTATCCGGGTGATTTCAATCCCCCGGTTTGACACCATGAAACCCAAAAATTTACCCGACCGGATAATAAAGGATGTTTTCTCTTGATCCTCCGGGTGCATCCGAATTTGGTTATACCCGGAGTAAGCATCGAGAAAACTTAACATCTCATGCCCGGCTGTCGTATCGATCATTCTATCGATGTGAGGCAACAAAAATGAATACTTCGGGCATGTTGTCATGACTCGGCTAGGGGAAGCGACGGGTACCCGGGGCTAGCCACCGAGCACCACTCGAGATACTACTCATCTTACTCACTTAATGCTCTTTTACCAACTTTATACACTAATTGTAGGAAAATCATATTTTATATGGAAACATAAATGCTTTATACACATTTGCCTCTCGGCCATCAAAATAATATATACACAAAATAGCATCTTGTGAGACCATCTAACCCACACTGCGTATCTACGAGCCTCTACTAACATACTAAACATATAGACGGAACAAGACTCCGCCGTGCCCAAAATATGCATATATACCAAAAGGAGAATCACAAGCACCTCCGAACGATGGAGTGCTCTCAATCAGCTGACAGCTACTAAGAATCTGGATCAAGCTCACCTCCCTGTCTACCTGTGGCCATGAACACAGCGTCCAAAGAAACGGACGTCAGTACGAATATTGTACTGAGTATGAGAGGCACGAACAATGAAGAAAGACAACAATAATATAATGAGGACATCAATATGAAACATCTGGATCTGAGTGACAATCATAAGAGAAGTAATGCATGTTATCTTACTTATACTCATCATCATATCATAAATGCATAATATGTAAACAGCCAGTCCATATCAGAACGCTGTGATAATCAATAACAATAGCCCGCGTCCAGGCCTCCCGCGTCCGGGGTACCATCTCATGCCGCCCACTAGTGGTGTCTGCCCATGCCAAATGGTCATGGTGTATCCGTATAGCTGCCCGCCTTAGCGGTGACTGCCCGGCCAACTAGGCGCGGTGTGATATTATCATAACATGCTCATATTATTATAGTACATGCATAAAGCTCAAGATCTACTATACTCTATCGGGGTGACGTAAGGTCGTGATCCCCCGATTTCATTATGGAGCAATGATTGACATTCTGCCTCACCTTGAAGGAATTAATACATAAGGTGAGTGTAAGCAATAAATAACATCATTATCAATATGGCATCATCATATCATATCTCTTGTCTTACATAGACGTTTATGGATATAGGCTTTTAGCTTTCCGAAATATAGGAACTCCTGGAGAGGAAAGGAACTTAGGCTATAGGATTCATGCCATTAGAAAGAAAGGACTAGCCTCACATACCTTTGTCGTTTAGCTGAGCTATCGTTCGCTTGCTCTCCTTAATGTCACGTCGCTACATTCACGAAAGAATCCGTATTAACGTTAGTTAGTCGACTTAAGGAATGCGTCACTATTTCTAGAGAAAGTTGGGCAGCACTTCCTTTATTGATACTACTTTTCCCATAGTCCATATCAACTCCCAACGTTCTCAACATCATCCACAATATTACAATCAACAACCATCATTTATATATTCACCACATTCCACCATTTTTCTCTAATTTCCCCACATTTGTCCTTATAACTCATTATTGTGTTTTCGCGCATTTAATACTTGTTTCATGATATAAACATCATTTATAACGTATTCATAATCACAACACATCACTTTCATGATTCCATTCCACTATCGTTCAATGGTGACACTATTCACCCATTCAAGATCCATTTCCCATGTCTTTCTACAATTCAAGCTTCTTAGGTTCCTAATTCCTTAAATAACATGATAAAGTCATAAAACATACCTTAGATGATGGTGGAACAAGTCTTGAGTAGCAATACTCTTTTATACTAAAAACCCTATTTCACTTCCTTTGCAATTTCTTGGTATAGATGAACTTTGGTGAGTTTCACACTCTTGATTTCATGGATTTGGGTGTTATTGATCTTGATTTTCACTTGTATTCTTATATTTGAAGAGTTTTGGAATGTTCTAGAGAGAGATTGGGTCGTGGAGAGAGAAGGGGAAATAAATAAAATGGACTTGGATCATTATTTTATAAAGTTGAAATCTGTCCCGACATCATTATACGGTCCATTATATGGTCCGTATAAATTTATACGGTCCATATAATCGACCGTAAAACTGCTCCAGTGATTACCCTTTTCCGTGTCAATTTGACGGTGCATTATACGGGCCGTATAATTTTATACGGTGCATTATATGGGCCGTATAATTTTATACGGTCCATATAATTGACCGTAAAATCATCCCTTCAGCAACCTCATTCTGTGACTCTTTTACGGTTCATTATACGGCCGTAAAAGAATTATACGGTCCTTATAATCGACCGTATAATCCACCAGTTCACTAAATCTCATTTCCATCACTTCGCTTCATCTCCGACCCTTATGGAACCTTCTTAACAATTGTTTAACACCTCAATACCAATCTAAAGGACATTCTCCCTCGTCAAAACACCATATACGTCATACCCTTCATTGGCCTAATCACTGTACGCTAGCGGGGGAAATTTCCAAGGTGTAACATTCTTCCTCCCTTTGGAACATTCGTCCCCGAATGTTGAACACTCGGGATTCTAGATAGGCAAGCGCGAAGGCAGCGCGAAGCACACATGCTCGTAGCATATCTTCCAAGGTCCGAATAGTACGCTCGGCTTGTCCGTCGGTCTGTGGATGAAACGCCGTGCTGAGCTTAACTTGAGTACCTAGACCTTCTTGAAAGGACTTTCAAAACTTGGCCGTGAACTGTGCTCCTCTATCAGTAATAATAGACAATGGAATACCATGAAGTCGCACAATTTCCTTGAGATACAACTTGGCATAATCTTCCGCTGAATACGTGGCTCTAACTGGGAGGAAATGAGCGGCTTTCGTGAGTCTGTCCACGATAACCCATATAGAATCAAACTTCCCTCGTGAACGGGGTAATCCCACGATAAAATCCATATTAATTATTTCCCATTTCCACGTAGGAATTTCCATTGTTTGCAACAAGCCCCCTGGCTTTTGATATTCGGCCTTCACTTGTTGGCAATTTGGACATTGTGCTACAAAATCTGCTATGTCCCTCTTCATGCCATCCCACAAATATATCAATTTGAGGTCATGATACATTTTGGTCGCACCAGGATGAATAGAATACTGAGAATAGTGTGCTTCCTCTAAAATCCGTTGGTGGAAATTTTCCACGTCCGGTACACATAGCCTGCCTCGATATCTAAGGATCCCATCTATGGAAACTTCAAATGGGGACTTCTCCTTTTCACGAGATAGGTCTCGGTAATGGATTAACTGAGAATCCTCATATTGTCGTTCCTTCAGTTCTATATTCAAATATGACACTGTGGGGTCATTAATGTTGATCCCTGTATCACCCGAATCCATCACACGTACTCCAGATTAGCTAGTTGGCGGAGCTCACGAGCCATCTCTTTCTTTTCCGGAGAAAATTCACATAGACTGCCCATTGATCGGCGACTAAGTGCATCGGCTACTACGTTTGCTTTGCCAGGGTGGTACAAAATGTTCACATCATAGTCTTTCAACAATTCTAACCACCGCCTTTGCCGCAGGTTCAACTCCTTCTGTTTGAAAATATGTTGGAGACTTTTGTGATCTGTGTAGATATCAACACGCACACCATACAAATAATGCCTCCATATTTTTAAGGCATGAATAACCGCGGCCAATTCGAGATCATGAGTTGGATAATTCTGTTCATGTTTCCGCAACTGTCTCGAAGCGTATGCAATAACTCTGCCATGCTGCATTAATACACAACCTAGTCCCATAGCGGAAGCATCACAATATACAACATATCCATCTGGCCCTTCTGGAAGTGTTAACACTGGAGCTGAAGTTAATCTATCTTTCAACTCTTGAAAACTACGCTCACAAGCGTCGCTCCACTGGAATTTTGCTGACTTCTGGGTTAGCTTCGTTAATGGGGCTGAAATGGATGAGAAACCCTCTACAAATCATCTATAATAGCCTGCCAAACCCAGAAAACTACGAACTTCTGTAGGCGTCGTATGCCTTGGCCAAGTCTTCACGGCTTCAATTTTCTGAGTGTCGACTCGAATGCCATCATTTGAAATAACATGGCCCAGAAATGTCACAGAGTTTAGCCAAAACTCGCACTTTGAAAATTTCGCATATAATTCTCGAGCTCGAAGAATGCCAAGAACAATCCTTAGATGATCTGCATGTTCTGATTCTGTGCGAGAATACACCAGAATATCATCAATAAATACTATCACGAAGAGATCCAAAAAATGGCCTGAATACATTATTCATTAAATTCATGAACACTGCCGGGGCATTCGTCAACCCAAACGACATCACACAGAACTCATAGTGGCCATACCTCGTTCTGAATGCTGTTTTGGGAATATCTTATTCTCTAATTCTCACTTGATGATAACCAGATCTCAAATCTATCTTGGAGAACCACTTGGCACCCTGCAGTTGATCAAACAAATCATCAATTCTGGGGAGGGGATATCTATTCTTTATTGTTACCTTATTCAGCCGTCTATAATCGATGCACATCCGTAGAGATCCGTCCTTCTTTTTCACAAATAAGACCGGTGCTCCCCACGGCGATGAACTGGGCCTTATGAACCCCTTTTCAAGCAAATCCTTCAACTGTGTCTTTAGCTCTTTCAATTCTGCCGGAGCCATTCGATAAGGAGGAATAGAAATGGGTTCAGTGTCCGGCAATACATCAATAGTGAAATCAATTTCCCTTTCAGGAGGAAGACCTGGAAGTTCATCTGGAAATACATCTGGGAATTCATTCACTACTGGAACAGATTGGAGAGTTGGCGGCTTTGCCTCGGTGTCATGAACCCGAACTAGATGATAAATATAGCCTTTAGCTATCATATTTCTTGCCTTAAGGTAGGAAATAAATCTACCCTTTGGAGATGCCGTATTACCCTTCCATTCAAGTACAGGCTCTCCCAGAAATTGAAATCGAACCATTTTCATCCGGCAATCAACATTGGCGTAACACGAGGCCAACCAATCCATACCTATAATTACATCGAAATCTATCATTTCCAGCTTAATCAAATTGGCTTTTGTCTGGCGATCACATATAACAACTACACAATTCTTATATACTTGCCTCGCTATTACGGGATCACCAACCGGAGTGAATACCTCAAAAGGTTTAATTGGCTCAGGTCTCACCCCAATACAATCAGCAACATACGGCGTAACATAAGAGAAAGCAGAACCCGGATCGATCAAAGCATATACGTCACGGGAAAATATAGTCAGTGTACCTATGACAACATCTGGGGAGGATTCAAGATCCTGTCGCCCAGCTAAAGCATATACGCGGGGCTGAACAACACCTGAAGTAGATGCTCCCCCTCTGCCTCTACCTGCTGTAGTCTGAGAAGTCTGTGCTGTTGGGCGTACTGAAGAGGACCCAGCTGCTGATCCTGTAGGCTGAGTCCCAGCTCTACCTCTCGCTGAAGGGCAATCCCTCATCATATGGCCAACTTGCCCGCAGGCATAACAAGCATTCGAACCCTGACGACACTGTCCGGAATGCAATCTACCGTACTGGCTACACCGCGGTACCGGAGGTCTCCGCTGACTAAAATCTCCCCTAAACTGAGAATCTGAGGCCCTCGAACTCTGGCCCTGTCCAGACTAAAAAGAACGATCAAACCTCCTATCTGAGAATCTGGGTGGCGCACTGGTCGCTGACTGACCTGAGTGCCTAGAATGCATCTGTCTCGGTCCCCCTCTATATTCACTGCTCGCTCCCATAGATCTAGCCCTCTTACCTTGTCTTCGATCATTATCACGATCACTTCTTTGCGGTTGTTGTCGTTCCTCAAGATTCTGAGCATGGGCCTGTATTCGGGAAATATCCATCCCGTCTTGCAAAGAGGCCGTCAAACATTATCTAAATAGATGTGGCCCCAAACCACTCACAAACCTATAGACCTGGTCTCCCATGTCAGCCACCTTAGATTGAGCATATCTAGCCAAAGAATTGAATTTCATACTATACTCTCGGGCACTCATGCTTCCTTGCTTTAGATTAAAAAACCTATCCGCTCTAGCTCGACGGACCTCGGGTGGCAAATAGTGACGAATATCCACGAACTCTTGCCATACCGGAGGAGGCACATTCTCTCCTCTTGATGCCATCCAATTTTTGTACCATAATACCGCCACATCGCGGAGTCTATAAGAAGCTAACTCCACGGATTCGGTCTCAGGGCATGAATAATCTTTAAGGTCCTCAACATCTCATCAATGAAGTTTTGTGGATCTTCATTCGGCTTCGACCCAATGAATTCCGGGGGATTTAAGGTCATAAAATCACGGGCTCTCGTACTAGCTGAACGATCACTCGGGCCCGCGTTCTGCTGCTGTGCCTGGGCGGCAACCAACTGCGTCAATAAATGAATAGCTTCGGTCACTTGTTGACCCGAAGCAACTGGTGGAGGAATTGGGGCTGAAGCCCCTTCTTGCTCCTCTACATCGGGTGAGGCCTCATTTTGTGATTCGCCTTCCCCTACATTCATCGGAAGCTTTCGTTCTGCCCGCCTTTTTGTCATAGCTTTGCCCTTCTGGGCGGCTGTAGCTTTTCCCTTTGGCGGCATTTTCTGAAATCACAGAACACTATTAGGGAGGATAAAATCTTACGGATGGCTCTATCGCACGATTTCATAAGAAGAAGGATGGTCATTTTCCTAAATGCCCTGTAGCCTCTTGTCTATTAGCGTGGCGCGCAATACACCATAAACAAGACTCTACTAGACACGGCTCGTAGACACTTCCTAAGACTGAACCGCTCTGATACCACTTCTGTCACGACCCAGCTAGGGGCCGCGACGGGTACCCGGGGCTAGCCACCGAGCACCACTCGAGCTACTACTCATCTTACTCACTTAATGCTCTTTTACCAACTTTATACACTAATTGTAGGAAAATCATATTTTATATGGAAACGTAAATGCTTTATACACATTTGCCTCTCGGCCATCAAAATAATATATACACATAATAGCATCTTGTGAGACCATCTAACCCACACTGCGTATCTACGAGCCTCTACTAACATACTAAACATATAGACGGAACAAGACTCCGCCGTGCCCAAAATATGCATATATACCAAAAGGAGAATCACAAGCACCTCCGAACGATGGAGTGCTCTCAATCAGCTGACAGCTACTAAGAATCTGGATCAAGCTCACCTCCCTGTCTACCTGTGGGCATGAACACAACGTCTAAAGAAAACGGACGTCAGTACGAATATTGTACTGAGTATGAGAGGCCTGAACAATGAAAAAAGACAACAATAATATAATGAGGACATCAATATGAAACATCTGGATCTGAGTGACAATCATAAGAGAAGTAATGCATGCTATCTTACTCATACTCATCATCATATCATATATGCATAATATGTAAACTGCCCGTCCATATCAAAACGGTGTGATAATCAATAACAATAGCCTGCGTCCAGGCCTCCCGCGCCCGGGGTACCATCTCATGCCGCCCACTAGTGGTGTCTGCCCATGCCAAATGGTCATGGTGTATCCGTATAGCTGCCCGCCTTAGCGGTGACTACCCGGCCAACTAGGCGCGGTGTGATATTATCATAACATGCTCATATTATTATAGTACATGCATAAAGCTCAAGATCAACTATACTCTATCGGGGTGACGTAAGGTCGTGATCCCCCGATTTCATTATGGATCAATGATTGACATTCTGCCTCACCTTGAAGGAATTAATACATAAGGTGAGTGTAAGCAATAAATAACATCATTATCAATATGGCATCATCATATCATATCTCTTATCTTACATAGATGTTTATGGATATAGGCTTTTAGCTTTCCGGAATATAGGAACTCCTAGAGAGGAAAGGAACTTAGGCTATAGGATTTGTGCCATTAGAAAGAAAGGACTAGCCTCACATACATTTGTCGTTTGGCTAAGCTATCGTTCGCTTGCTCTCCTTAATGTCACGTCGCTACCTTCACGAAAGAATCCGTATTAACGTTAGTTAGTCGACTTAAGGAATGTGTCACTATTTCTAGAGAAAGTTGGGCAGCACTTCCTTTACTTATACTACTTTTCCCATAGTCCCATATCAACTCCCAACATTCTCAACATCATCCACAATATTACAATCAACAACCATCATTTATATATTCACCACATTCCACCATTTTTCTCTAATTTCCCCACATTTGTCCTTATAACTCATTATTGTGTTTTCGCGCATTTAATACTTGTTTCATGATATAAACATCATTTATAACATATTCATAATCACAACACGTCACTTTCATGATTCCATTCCACTATCGTTCAATGTTGACACTATTCACCCATTCAAGACCCATTTCCCATGTCTTTCTACAATTCAAGCTTCTTAGTTTCCTAATTCCTTAAATAACATGATAAAGTCATAAAATATACCTTACATGATGGTGGAACAAGTCTTGAGTAGCAATACTCTTTTATACTAAAAACCCTATTTCACTTCCTTTGCAATTTCTTGGTATAGATGAACTTTGGTGAGTTTCACACTCTTGATTTCATGGATTTGGGTGTTATTGATCTTCATTTTCACTTGTATTGGAAGAGTTTTGGAATGTTCTAGAGAGAGATTGGGTCGTGGAGAGAGAAGGGGAAATAAATAAAATGGACTTGGATCATTATTTTATAAAGTTGAAATCTGTCCCGACATCATTATACGGTCCATTATATGGTCCGTATAAATTTATACGGTCCGTATAATCGACCGTAAAACTGCTCCATTGATTACCCTTTTCCGTGTCTTTTGACGGTGCATTATACGGGCCGTATAATTTTATACGGTCCGTATAATTGACCGTAAAATCATCCCTTCAGCAACCTCATTCTGCCTCATTCTGTGACTCTTTTACGGTTCATTATACGGCCGTAAAAGCATTATACGGTCCGTATAATCGACCGTATAATCCACCAGTTCACTGAATCTCATTTCCATCACTTCGCTTCATCTCCGACCCTTATGGAACCTTCTTAACAATTGTTTAACACCTCAATACCAGTCTAAAGGACGTTCTCCCTCGTCAAAACACCATATACGTCATACCCTTAATTGGCCTAATCACTGTACGCTAGCGGGGGAAATTTCCAAGGTGTAACACATGCTTTGTTTAGATCCTTATAATCAACACACATTCGAAATTTATTACCTTTTTTCAACACCACTACTACGTTAGCTAGCCAGTCCGGGTACTTTACCTCCCGGATAGAGCCTATTTTTAAAAGCTTCGTTACCTCATCCTTTACAAAGACGTGTTTTGCCTCTGCCGTGGGCCTCTTCTTCTGCTTCACCGGGGGAAACCTCTCGTCTAAGCTGAGCTTGTGGGTTGTTACTTCCGGTGGCACACCTGTCATATCTATATGGGACTATGCGAACAAATCGACATTAGCTCTAAGAAATTTAATTAACTGTCCGGTAGATATTCGAACAAGGTGAATTGCTCCAACTCCTCTACTGTTGACTTGGTTGCATCTGAGTCATCCGGCAAGACGAATGATCTAGGTACACGGAAATCATCCTCTTCATATCCCGGATCCAACCCCGTGTGCTTTAGTTGCTATTTGGTGTCCTTTCCCCCGGTTGAATCTTCTTCCTTTTGATCCGATTTTTTGGGCAGAGGTGTCGCTTCCTCGACCGCGAACATCTCCCTTGCAGTGGGCTGTTCACCTCGGATGGTTTTTATCCCCTCCGGGGTCGGGAATTTCAGCAACTGATGTAATGTCGACGGCACGGCCCTCATGCTATGTATCCAAGGTCTACCCAGCAATGCATTATACTTCATATCTCCTTTGATTACATAGAACACCATTTGCTGGATAGTGCCATCAATGTTGACTGGCAAAGAGATCTCCCCCTTCGTGGTTTCGCTCGCCATGTTGAACCCGCTGAGCACCCGGGATACCGGTACGATCTGATCGAGTAGCCTTAGCTGTTCGACTACTCTCCATCGGATGATGTTGGCCGAGCTACCTGGGTCAATCAAAATACGCTTAACGTGTGATTTAAAAATAAGTATAGAGATTACCAATGCATCATTGTGCGGTTGAATGATGCCTTCTGCATCCTCGTTGCTGAAAGAGATGGAACCCTCGGGTAAGTAATCCCGACTGCGCTTCTCACGCACAATAGAAACCTTCGTCCGTTTCATCACCGGCCCTCGTGGAGTATCGGTACCCCTGATTATCATGTTGATTATATGCTGAGGTTCTACTGGTTCGTCCCATTTATAAGACTCTCTTTCCTTGTAGTGACCTTTAGCTCGTTCACTTAGCAATTCTCGGAGATGGCCATTCTTCAGTAACCGAGCCACCTCCTCTCTTAGCTGGCGACAATCCTCAATTCTGTGCCCATGGGTTCCATGATATTCACACATCACGTTCGGGTCCCGTTGGCTCGATTCTGACCTTAGTGGTCTCGGCCATCTTGCATCTGTGATACGGCCAATAGCCGAGACGAGGTCCGAAGTGTTGACGTTGAAGTTGTACTCTGATATCCTCGGCAAGTCTTTGTTGCTGGCCGAGCTTCCGGCATCGCTCCTAAATGAGAGACCTCGGCTGTTCGTCGGGCGCTCGACCCGTCTATCACCCCAACCGGAGAATTGACTCGGGCCAACCCTCAATTTTTCCAACCTGAAGCTTGGCTTTTCCGAATGAGAGTATTGCCGATACCTTTCCCTCGATGGTCTGGACTCCGGCTCGTAATTTTTTTGGGATCTCTCCGAGCTTTTGTTCATATTCACGGGCCCCGGGGGAAGCTCTAATGGGTCATCCTCTACCCGAATCTTCGACTTGTATCTGTTATGGACATCCGCCCAGGTCACAGCCTCGTATTCCAACAAGTTTTCCTTTAGTTTGAATGAGGTCGTCGAGCTCCGAGGATTGAGCCCTTTGGTGAAAGCTTGTGCAGCCCATTCCTCCGGAACCGAAGGGAGCTCCATTCGTTCCCTTTGGAATCGGTTGACAAATTCAAAAGCAATAACTCATCATCCCTTTGGGCTATACGAAAAATATCCGCCTTACGAGCCTGCACTTTTTTGGCACCGGCATGAGCTTTTATGAACGCATCGGTGAGCATTTCGAAAGAAGTGATTGAATGCTCGGGGAAATGGTCGTACCAAGTCAACGCTCCCTTTGACAGAGTATCCCCAATCTTTTTCAGCAACACGGATTCAATTTCATCCTCTTCAACATCATTGCCTTTTATGGCACAGGTGTATGAAGTCACGTGTTCCTAAGGATTCATTGTGCCGTCATATTTCTAGATATCTGGCATTTTGAACCTCTTCGGGATCAACTTCTGAGCCGCACTCGGAGGAAAAGGCCTTTGGATGTACCTCTTCGAATACGGTCCTTTCAGAATAGGCAGAGCCCCCGGGATTTGGTCCACCCGAGAGTTGTATGTTTCTACCCACTTTTCGGTCGAGTCTACCCGTTTCGCCAATGTTTCGAGCATTCTCAGAACTTCGGTGGATGAACCAGCTCCGGACCCATTTCTCTCAACCATCCGCGTCTCATCCCTTCTGGGTTCAGCAACGCCTTTTGCCCTCTCCGGGGTCGTTTTATCACTTTTGTTTTGCAACTGGGCTATTGCGATTCCTTGTACGGCAATAGCTGCTCTCTGTTCCTGTAACATTTCAAAAATTAAACGTAAGTCAATATTATCATCCGGGGTATCCGGTACTTTCCGGCCTTGTGTCCGGGACAAAGTAATTGAATTGTGAGTATTTAAAAGATCGGTGGCCGGCGGGGCGGCATTCTCCTGATTCACGGTGTTTTGCCGGTTGGGGCCCTCTCTCGAATTAACGGGGTTCTGGTCGGCGGGATTTGCTGGTAATCCTCGTGGCCCACTGTCTTCATTTTCGACCACAATCTCGTTGTTGACGTGACCAGATTGTCCACTGTTAGCCATTTGGTCCGTTTTTAGACGAACAAAAGAATTTTTCGATCCTAACGGGTAAGTGATAGAAATCAAGATCAAAGACCACTATTATCCTAGCCCCACGGGGGCGCCAAACTGTTTACCCCGAATTTAGGTAATCAATTGAATTTGTAAATGAGGTATAGAATATGTGGTTGAGCTTTAATCTATTTAATTGGGAGAAAATGGATTAGGATCTGCTATGAGCAAGTGAATAATAATAGATGGTTTACACTAAATGTATGTATTAAATAATATATGATATCGTTTAATTGAATAAAGCTAAAGAAGAACACACTAAATCCGGACCAAAATCAGAGAATGAGAGGGAGAGATTTTATATATTTTGCTATTACAATGTTCTAGATCTAAAGAAGCTAACCCTTGAAAGTAGGGTAATGACCCCTATTTATAGTTTTGTCTTATGGGCCTCATACAACATAAAACCCTTTTGAATAAAAAAAAAAACCCTAAAAGGATAAGGTTGAGTCGTACGGTCTGACACTCGTACGATTGGCAGTACAATGTGGCAGAACGGTCTTGACGCGTGGCAATGGTGTAACAGATCGCCCGAACCAACGGCCACGATCAACCGGGCCAACGGCCACGATCAACTCGGCTATGGAGAAACCGGACCAAACGATTTCCTTCGCTTTCTTTGGATCAAGCACTCCTCTGGTCTGAAAGAAAGTCTTCCAGCTAGTGCTTGTTTCTTTCTTCCCTCGATCCCCGGTCTAACCGGTCTAGCATATGTCCGATTTTTACCGTATACACCTTATACTGCATTTTACTTCAAATTATTTACTATCGTTTAGTGTATCATATACTTTCTTAGATTTTCTGCGTAATGCAATATGAAAGAAGTCTTAATTGGTCTCAACCATATGGTAAATCAGTTAATTTAGTTTGCTATAAACGTATAGTTAAGCTATATTGATCATGTGCAAGGTTTTGGTAGCCAAAAGAACAACTCTTTGCTTAGCAACATGTCTGTGTATTATTTGGACTGCATGTGACTCAAAAGAAAGCTTAGCAACTTGAACCAGTAGCGTGCATAAGCTATTTTCCTACCTCTTTATTTGAGCTTTCAATGTAATTTTGTCCTTAATAAACTAAGGCTATTGGGGTTTGTTCATTCTTTATTTTGGGGAAGTTGATTCATGTAACAAGAAACACAGTTCTCTAACGTCAAATAGCTCCCATTTCATTTATATGTGCATCAGTTCATGTGTACTTTGAGATGTACTTTATGGTCTATGATCAAGAGTGAGTTTATATTTTCTATCAAATGATCTTTTCAAGCACTAAAGGTGAATTGTAAATGAAAATGATCATTCTGAGCAGCAAACTTGCACCTCCTCAATTGAGGGAGAGGAGTATATGATGCCAATAATCCGCAGCCAATGGAAAATGCAATCATTTTGTTCTTATGCTTTAGCATTTTAAAAAGGACTATGATGTTGTTCTATTAAGTGCTTAGTTTAATGCCTAAATATGTGTTGGTGAAAAATAGTGCTATAAACTTGCTCATGTGTAAAGAAAATTTCTTCATGCGAGCTCTTTATCTTTATATGTCATCTGGCTTGTAGATACAGCCATTGTATTTGAATGCAATAGCTTGTTTGAACTGTTACATCCTAAGTTGCGCGGACTCTCCATTTTTGGTGTTAATCCCGTCCCAACACGGGTCGGGAGCTGGAGTGGGATACGTTCGGGACATGGTCAAACAAGTTTTTGTCTCATTTTTGCTGCTTCGTATTTCAGAGAATATACATGTAAGTTTTTGATAGTCTCTCAACATTTATAGCTCTACTTTTTATAATTTTGAATTTTGAATTTTTCTTAGCCGAATTCTCGCACCCTTATCCATACCCAGATCCGCACCCCCGAATCTTAAAATTTTGATTTTTTCGAATCCGACACTCGGATCCGCACCCGTATCGGATACCACACCGAGTTCGAGAAACTTAGGTTACATCCGAATGAGAAAGGGTGCTCTGTTCTTTATTTATTGCACATTATATTTTTTGTCAGCCATCAATTTATAGTCTTATTTATATCTTCTAAAAGAAATATACAATATTTCCTAATTTTTGAACACTAGCCGTCACTTCTTGTTGCTGGCCCTCTCAAATGATGTCGAAGCGAATTGAAATGGATTTTTAGCAAACTAAAAGGTGCACATTTATAGTGCACTCTTGTAGGCACTATTAATTATCATAGATGTTTTCAGCTTAAGCTTCGTGTTATTCATTTATAATGTCTGGTCACATTGGACAACATAACACATTCTAAGAAATTATTTAGCACTTTCTAGGAAAGCCTATGAAGGTTTACCGGATGTTTTAGAGAATACAATCTTGAACCAGTCCTTTTCACCAAAACATACTAATTTATGAGTTAGATGAAGTCTAAGAAAAGCATACCTTCCTTCTGCATCAGAAAAAAGCCTTGAGGACTACTATGTGAATACATATGCTCTACAGGGAAGAATATAACACTAAAAGACATACTTATGGATGAGAAGGAATGAAGACAGAAGTCTCACTAATGGGACAAGTTCACAAATGCTAATTTTGAATGTTGGGTTCCAGAAAATATTTTTGAGAATTGAAGTTATCTTCTCACTGTTGAAAAGGAAAAAAAGGTTAGTTTCAACTGATAAGCTAATTTTAGTAGAGGTATTGGTCTTGCTTCATCGGTTTAAATCGTCTACCTACCAGACATTAGTTATTCACCATTACATGTGTCATTTTTTTTTTCAGTCCACGAACTTGGAGTCCTTTTTGAACTTCTACTACGGGAATACACTTTCAGGATTAACTTTATCTTCTTTAACTATATGAACCTTTTTATCCTCTCCTTTCATCAAAGATACATTTTTGCGCTTTTTATCGAGTCTCAGAGTGCCATTGACACGATTTGGTTTGCTGATTTTGGTATGCACAAGTGTTATGCCCCTTAAATCTTACTGCGAGTTTGTTTACCAGATTGTGAGTTTGATTGAGTTACGACTTATCTTGTTATAAGAGAGATTTGGAAGATTTTTGTGTAGTTTAACTTCGATTGCAGCACCAGGAATAAGTGCTCTTCTCTTGGAAGGAAATATGCGATATTTTAATATCACGATTCTTGGTTCAACACAGTCATGAAGGTATTTTGTCCAATCAATTATGCAAAGTAAATGAAAGTCCATGTTGCTGTGCTGCTATTATGCTTCTCTTGAACTGGTTATTCTCTGTGTGTAGTTCTTGGGTAGATGTTTGCATGTTTCACTGGTTTTCTTTTCGTTTTTCACGCTACAACTTTCATTTGCCTATCCAGTCCCTCTTTTTTGAAACATGTAGATTATGTATTTATGTTAAACATGATCTAGTAGAGGATGATATGTTGCAAATTGTGAAAGTTGGGTTTTCGAAAATCTTTCTAAGAATTGGAGTTATCTGATATGTTCGTCACTATTGGGAAGGAAAAAAAAAAACTTTGTGCTAGCTGATAAGCTAATTTTAGTAAAGAAAATTATCCAAATCCTCAAAATTAGAAGCTTTAACCCTTCACACTCTTTCATGTGTCAGTGTATTGTGAGTTAATTTTATTATTATTCTAAACCTTTTACAGAACACCACAAGCATGCGACTAAGGTGTCATTATGGTAGAATGTGATACGAGATAAGTTGGATTTGATGGAAGAGTAAAACATACTTTGAGATGCCATTGTGGTAGGATGTCTTATGGCACAAGCTGAATATGAAGGAAGAATTGACATACTTGAGAACTACAGCATAAAAGGAGTCTTCACCAGCCGAGAATACTAAATGCTTCCTTTTTACACTTTTGTTTGTAGCTTCTTTTTATCAGTCTTCCGGGAGACACTAGCAGTTTTATGCAAATGTATACAACTTCTATACTTTTTAGATTCTTCATCCGTATTCATTGTCTTTGAAATAATACTTGTTAGTGTATTTCTAATGTGATGATTTTTTAGATTTAATTGTTGCGAAATATGAGCAAGTATTGGATATGAGTGATTACACCTTGTTAAGAATTAAATGAGCGATGCAGCGGAACCGATTAGGATGCACCAACACAAGAAAAATAATGCAAGAAAGCAGTAAACGTAATGAACACAAGATTTACGTGGAAACCTAAGACGAGAAAAACCACGGGGCGCGAAACGCAGAGAGCTCAACTATAAGGTGACGAGTACAAAACTATCTCAACAGGGTGTCGAAGCACAACGAGACCAAAGGAAACGAAAGATTATAATCTCTCAATGAAAACTCTCTCTAACCTAAGTGTGGAATATAGTCTTGTGTGCAGTCTTGATAGTTGTTCTCTTTCTTTTGATGTTCTGGCAAAAAATCTCCTTTAAATAGGGGTTGAAGACGTTTAAAATCCGAGTTGGAATGGGACAAGCCAGTCGAATCCCAGTTGGAATGGGACAATTTCGATAAACCCTTTTGGGACATATTCTAACAATGTCCACCTTGGACCAAAATACATCAACATCAACATTTGTCACCCCATAAAGCCCCAAAGGGCAACTTAAGCATGAAGAACACCAACTAAGTCTAAGCAATGCTTAGACTTAGAGCCTGTTTGGATGGGCTTATGCCTATAAGTTGTTTGCAGCTTATAAGCTAAAAAACATAAGTTGGGGTAGTCTAACTTATTTTTTTTTTGGCTTATAAGTTGTTTTTAGCTTATAAGCTGCTTTAGATAAGCTAAATCAAATGGGTCTAATTATTTTTTTGAGCTTATTTTAAGCACAAAATGACTTTAAGCTGGCCAACCAAACACTCAAAAAAGCTGAAAACAGCTTATAAGCAACTTATAAGTCAATCCAAACGGGCTCTTAGTAATAACAAGCGGCTTGGTTAACATATCTGTGGGATTCTCTGACCTGTGAACTTTCTTTATCACAATCTCCCCTGCAACAATATTATCTCGGATAAAGTGGTATTTAACGCTAATATGCTTAGTCTTTGAGCGATGAGAATC
This sequence comes from Lycium barbarum, assembly GCF_019175385.1. Classification (NCBI taxonomy): domain Eukaryota; kingdom Viridiplantae; phylum Streptophyta; class Magnoliopsida; order Solanales; family Solanaceae; genus Lycium; species Lycium barbarum. The sequence continues at coordinate 88,973,401 of NC_083346.1, read as the reverse complement.
GGCCTTGGTAAGATGAATAGCACTCTGGCTATCAGAAAATACAACTGCAGTACCCTGTTGAACACCAAGATCAATAAGAAGACCTCACAACCATGTAGCTTCTTTAACACCTTTAATTGCAGCGATATACTCAGCTTCGGTAGTAGAAAGGGCTGCAATAGACTGTAATTATGCTTTCCAAGAGATAGCACCAAAGCACAGTGAAAAAATGTAACCAGAAATAGACCTCTTACGATCGAGATCACCACCATAATCAGAATCAACAAACCCAACAACATCATAAAACGATGCCTTGGCTCTACCAAATACCAAACTAATATCAACGGACCCTTTCACATGATGAAGAATCCACTTCACAGCATTCTAATGATCCTTTCCAGGATTATGCATGTATCAGCTCACTATGCTTACCGCAAAAGCTAAATCAGGTGTAACGATCCTTCCAGTCGTTATGGAAATTGTAGGATCCCCCCACCAAATATAACCTTTCCAAGGGTAGAACGAGCTAGTAGAAACTAAATCGTGTGAGCTTATGAGCTGAAATTTACTTGTTTGTGGTTGTTGCTTGATTGTCTTGAGCCCGTCGAGGGGTGACATAAAACAAATAGAACTCCGTTGGGAATTCTGAGGCCACGGGTGGATTCCTAGGGCGTCTTTATGTATATGTACATATTGTTTTTGTGTTTTTGAGGCCTCGAACAAAATGTTGAGTGATAGGGGCAAAAATTGGACAAAAGTTGGGTTCACTGCCCGGTACCGCTGTAACGGTGGGTGGACCGCTTCCAACGGCTTGCCAATTATCAGGTGGCCGCTGTGGCAGATGATTGACCGCTATGGCGGTACCGCTATAGCCCGAAGTCTACCGCCATAGCGGTGAGCGAATTTTCGTTGGGACCGCTATAGCGGTCACTTGGCCGCTATAGCGAGACGTGCTGCAGCGGCGTGATGACCGTTGTAGCGGTCGACGAAAAACAGTAGCCGGGATTTTTATACTTAGTCTTGTATTCTCTATTCACAAAACACCAACACACTTCCCAACAAACACCTAGGGTGAATTTCCAAGCTAGGGCAAGAAACCTTGAGAGGTAAGTTTCATTGATTTCCATTCTATTATTCCATTCTCCTTCATTATTGTTATTCACTTCATGGGTCTTTAATGGTGAAATTGAAATAGTAACCCTAGAATGTTGATAAACCTTCTAAACTTGATGGGTTATGGGTATTATCACTTAGTTATCATCTAAATGCTTTGGTTAGTTTATCTTATCATGAATCAAACATTTAGGGTCATTAAACTAAGTGATTGGAGACCTAGGGTTCTATAAAAATGGTGTCTTGACCCAAAAAACTACTTGTAGTGGGAATATTGATAGAATGTTGTTATAAATCGATGTTTAATGATTACTAAGGGCCTTGATAGGTTGTTTATCATCTAGAAACTCATCCATCCCTTGGAATGGGGTAAGGGGAAGGGCATTCTTGTATTGGTACTTGTGAATTGAGTATTATGACTTATTAAGCCTTCTATTTCTAGACTTTGAGCATTCGGAGGCGTTAAGGAAAGAAAAGGTTGTAGCCGAGTGACTTGCATTGTTCCAGCTCTACATTGAGGCAGGTTACGGTCTACTTGAGTTAGACTTTGGTTAGTTGATTGTATGTTCTGTGAATTCTTTAGGAGAAAGCATGTCTAATTTTCATGCATGATATTGTGTGGCTAAACTCCTATGTGAATGTGATTGAGTGATTGTGTAGGCTTCGTGCCGCTATTCCTGTGTGTTAAATCTGTAGTGGATGTGTTGTGATGAGAAGCTAATACGATTTTCTCGACGGTATTGTGACATGAAATGATGATTTGGATATTGATAATGAGAAGGTAAGAAACACTGTTCGGTGAAAAGGTATGGAAAGGCACTCATGTGACCTAAATTATGAACTCGTGGTCCGAGGTTAGTTCCGAAAACGAGAGGTACATTGATATGTCCCGCGTTCGAGGTTCGTTCTGGAGCGGAGGTTTGTGCTTGGGTCCAAGGAGTATTCCGGAACGAGTGGTACATGGACACCATGAGTCCTCTGCAGGTCATGACTACAGAGCAATGACATCAGTTAGCATGTGTGTACAGTGAGTGTGGTCATTGTGGTAAACTTATTTCCATTGTGGCTTACGTGATTGTGATTCTTGGCATTCTTGGTGATTTGATTGTGATTATCCTTGGTTGACTTGTTGTGTTTTATTGATATTCACGTCTGTTGACTGGCTTGTTTATTCTATTGATTTTATGAAATATACAGGATACTAATCCTAGTCGACCTATGATATCTACCGGTACATAGTGTTTGTACTGATACTACCTTGCTGCATTCTTTTGAGTGCAGATTGTGATACGGAGACTGCTACCCGCCTTCACATCTAGCGTGGAGGACGTTTGCTGACAGATTTTAGGGTGAGCTTCATCCCATGCCAAGCCGCCCTAAGATCTTCTTTCTATGATGTCTTTTCGTACTCTGGACATTATGGTTATTTATTTGTTAGACTTTATTCCTTAGACATGTTTTAGATTAGAGTCTTGTACGATGACTTTCGGATTTTGGGGATTTTGTAATAGTTAGAACTTCAACACTTATTTCAGTATTTTATGGCATGACTTATTTTGTTCATTTAATGTTTGAATGAGTAATAACTGATTAGCTTGGTTAATATAAAACTGGATTTGAATGGATAGATGTCTTGTGTGTTGGTTCACCCACTAGGATTTAGTTGGGTGTCAGTCATGGCAGGTTGGGTCGTGACATCAGGTCTAGTGCAAACCATAGCATACATAAGGTTACCAACAACACTAGCATACAGGATAGTAGACATCCTCTCAATGTCCTCCTCGGACTTAGGACAAGAGTCAGCAGATAGTTTGAAATAAGCAGCAAACAGAGTAGAAACAGGTTTACAATCAAACATATTAAACCTATCGAGGACTTTCTCGAAATACTTCCTCTGAGACAGGTAAAACTCCCCAGCTTTTCGTTCCTTGTGAATCTCCATACTAAGAATCTTCTTAGCTGCACCAAGGTCTTCATCTCAAACTCAGAATTAAGTTGAGATTTTAACTTATTGATCAAAGACTTGTCTTTAGAAGCAATTAACATATAACAACAAGTAAATGAAAGAACCACCAGAAAACTATCGAAAATACAAACAATTATCATACTTACTAGTAGTCTTGCCCAATCATAAAGGAATCAAACCTTTTGTACTAATGTCTTGGAGCTTATTTAAGGCCATAAAGATATCTTTTTAACCGATAAACAAATTGCTCCTCGCCAGGAACAACAAAACTCTCAGGTTGCTTCATATAAATTTCTTCTTCTAACTCTCCATGAAGAAACTCAGTTTTAACATCAAGTTGCTCCAACTCCAAGTGAAAAATAACAACAATAGCAAGTAACACTCTAATGGAGGTATGACGAAAAACAGGAGAGAAAACTTCATTAAAGTCAATACCCTCCTTTTGGTGGCAACCATGAACCACTGAGCGAGCTTTCCATCTTGCTTCTTCAACCCCAGGAATACAGGCTTTTAGTTTATATATTCATTTTGCAGTCAATACACGACGGTCTTTGGGCAGCTCACATAACTCCTATGTATTATTTTTGTGCAAGCTTTCCATCTCTTCTTGCATAGCCACTAACCAATTTGAGAAATTAGGACAAGAAATTGCCTCAGAGTAAGTAGAAGGATCAAATCCTTCGGGAATTTCTTGTGCAATTGCAAGAGCATAAGCAATAAGTCCATCATCATTAGTGTTAGCATATCGAGCGGGATTTTTTATAACTCATCTTGGTCTATCACGAGAAATAACATGATCATCCTCCACCTGTGGCTCGATGGGACGTGTTGTACTAGTATTTGGCTCATCAACAGAAGCCTCATCGCTAGCCTGAGGAATTGTAGAAGAAATAGGGCCAACTTGGTGAGCTTCACGGCTCACTTCTTCCTCTTCCTTCTCACTGGCATCTTTCATATCATCATTACCCGTAGAGGAAATAACAGACTCTTTCTAGAAGATAACATAATGGCCTCATTAAAAGTTACATCCCAACTCTGAATAATTTTCTTGGAGCTAGGACACCACAAACGATATCCTTTAGACTCAGAAGCATAACTAGGAAACATGCACTTAACAGCCCTGGTCCCATCATTAACATGAACAAAAACAGTGCATCCAAAAACTCTAAGAATAGAGTAGTCAACGGGATTACCAGACCAAACTTCTTCGGGAATTTTAAAGTCAATAGATGAATGTGGAGACAAATTGACGAGATAACAAGCCGTACAAACGGCTTCGGCCCAGAAATCACGGCGCTGCCATAAACCAGCATTTGAGAGCATACAACGGGCTCTCTCAAGTAATGTTCTGTTTATACGTTCTACAACTCCGTTATGCTGGGGATTATGAATGAGAGTCTTATGTCTAGCAATACCATAAATAGCGCAGAACTCATTAAACTCATTACTACAGAACTCCAAACCATTATCAGTCCTGAGCTTTTTAATTTTTCGGCCAGTCTGGATCTCAACAAGGGCTTTGAATTTCATGAAATAGGGAAACACTTCACTTTTCTATCTTAGGAAATAAACTCAGACCTTACGAGGAAAATCATCAATGAAAGTAAACATGTAGCATTTTCCTCCAAAGGAAGGAACTTTAGAGGGACCCCATAAATCCGAATGAATATAATCAAGAGTGCCCTGTGTACGGTGTTTTGCTATGGAGAAATTAACTCTCTTCTGTTTCCCAAAAATGCAATGATCGCAAAAGTCAAGTTTACCCGTACCAGTTTTACCAAGAAAACCTCTTTTGCTAAGAATGGTCATACCTTTCTCACTCATATGGCCCAGACGCATATGCCTTAAACGGGTGAGATCATCATCGGATAATGAAGTAGAAACTGCTACAGACCCCGTCATAATTGAACCCTGCAGGTAATAGAGAGTCCCACGTCTTGTTCCTTTCATCAAGACCAGAGCACCTTTTGAAACCTTGAGAACTCCACCTTCAGCTGAATATTTACATCTAAGAGATTCAAGAGTACCCAGAGAAATAAGGTTTCGTTCCAAGTCAGGAACATGACGAACGTTGGTCAAGGTCCTGATAACACCATCATGAGTCCTAATTTTTATAGTACCAATCCCAATAGCGTTGCATGGGGCATCATACCCCATTAGGACAATAGCACAAGCTTTCTCATATGTTGAAAACCAGTCCTTATGAGGACACATGTGATATGTACAGCTAGAATAAAAAACCCATTCAGAAGAATTTTTCTTATCAACAGAGACAACCATCAAAACATCACCTTCGGAATCACTTTAAAAAACTCCTGCTTCAGCGGTTTTCTGCAGCATTTTGTTATTTTCTTCTCTCTCTAGTTTATTCTTCAATTTATGACAATCACCAACTACGTGGTTTGTCTTCTTGTTGTATTTGCAAAATTTATCATTATTGAATTTACGGCCTCCAGACTTGGACCTAAAATTCTTTTTATTACTCCCCCTATCTTGGGATCTTCCTCTACCAGACAAACCTTGTCCTTTGTCTTCAGAACACACTTCAAAATCAAATTTTTCTTTGGACAACAAATTAGATTTGACATCCTCATAACTCAGTGTTTCATTACCACTATATAGCATGATTTCTTTAAAGTGCTTATACGTAGAGGGTAGGGAGGCCACCAACAATATTGCTTTGTCCTCATCTTCGACCTTAACATCTAATTTTCTAGGTAAAGAATAAAAGAGTTGAACTCATCAAGATGATTTTAAACGGGGGTACCTTCAGCCATAGAGAATGTGTATAACCGTTCCTTTAGACAAATTTTATTTGCGAGACTTTTCGTCATGCAGAGTGACTCTAACTTCAACCAGAGGTCTGCAACAATAGTCTCATGAATAACCTCACGAAGAACCATATTAGATATACATAGTTGGATATTTGAAAGCGCCTTTTCATCTAATTCCTCCTGTTGATCACCTGTCATAGACTCGGGTTACCTGGATTTCCCAAGAAGAGCCTTCTTTAATCTGTTTTGGGTGAGAAAGGCTTGCATCCGAACTTTCCAGATACTGAAGCTTATCTTGCCGTCGAACTTCTCGATATCAAACTTGGTTACGGTAGACATCCTGGATCTTGAACGCTCTGATGCCACTTGTTAAGAATTAAACAAGCAATGCAGCGGAACCGATTAGGATGCACCAACACAAGAACAATAATGCAAGAAAGCAATAAACGTAATGAACACAAGATTTACGTGGAAACCCAAGACGGGAAAAACCATGGGGCGCAAAGCGTAGAGAAATCAACTATAAGGTGAGGAGTACAAAACGATCTCAACAGGGTGTCGAAGTACAACGAGACCAAAGGAACGAAAGATTACAATTTCTCACTGAAAACTCTCTCTAACCTAAGTGTGGAATATAGTCTTGTGTGTAGTCTTGATAGTTGTTTTCTTTCTCTTGATGTTCTGGCGAAAAATCTCCTTTAAATAAGGGTTGAAGATGTTCAAAATCTCAGTTGGAATGGGACAAGCTAGTCGAATCCCAGTTGGAATGGGACAATTATCGAATCCCAGTTGGAATGCAACAATTTTGATAAACCCTTTTGGGACATATTCTAACACACCTTATTTTGTATTTTGTACTTAAGACACCCTAGGAAGCAAATTATTTAATTGAATGTTGGGCCCGTGCATCGCACGGACTTCCATTGCTAGTACAGAAATGTGTCATTTTTTTTTTGACTGACTAAAAAGGAATGAGTGTCATATAAATTAGGACGGAGGGAGTACTAGTTACTTCTACTTCTGCAGTGTGGAGACAAAGTTTCGGAATCAACATTTTTTTTTTATAATGTATGTTAAGTGATACAAGGTGTATAAGTATGACTAGTGTATTACTGACATTTTCAATACTAAAGTTTGCTAGTAAGTGTTTATTGAAACAAATGACGGAGCAGGAGTTTGAAATATGTGCATTTTCAAATTTGTTTGGGCCCACGTTTCTGATTAATACCCCGAGTTGGCCGTTCGACCCAAAGTATTGCCAAGCGCTAGCCCAGCAGTCCATTCATTACAAAAAAAATCAGACTTTAAAGATCGAAAAGTCGTCACTAAAGTTCGCTACTAAAAGAACATGACTATTAGTCGCCACAAAATATCTAAAAGTCATCACTAAAGATCGACGAAAAAAAGCTCAGCCTACAAGTATACGTTAATTGAGCCTTCAAGAAATATTCCAAAACATGTATAATGTGTATAATTAGTAAGTATACATTTATTAAGCATAAATTATACACCAATGTTACATTTTCTAATTATACGTTGATTATACATTTATTATAAACAAATTATACAATAATAATATATTTTCTATACATATACAGTAGTGATACATGTTCTATACATCTATGATACAATTTCTATGCGTATGATACATTTTCTATACATGTACAGTAGTGATACATATATAACAATGATACATTTTATATGCATATGTTGGAATTAGTTGAAAATGGCTAGAAAATGAAATTATTTGAAAAGGCTAAAAAATGACTTTTAAGATTCTTGGGTCATCGGGTGTCAATAGTTTCACCCGGATGGCCATTTTTGTCGTTTTACCAAATACTTTTCCATCCAAGAGCAAATGATTGTGCACAACAAAAAAAAATCAGAACATTCACATTCTACATAAACTTTGTAAACCAAAAAGCCCAACCTCCATCAACACCAGGCCTGTTCATCAATTATAGCCCAAAATGAGAACCTAATACAACCACAGCCCTCACATCACGAACGTTGTTAATGAGTTGTTGTGCTTCTACCAGCTAGGCCTTCTCTCCCTCTGGGCCTACCATTTCGAATTAGTACAGTTATTAAGGAAAAAATTAGGTGGGATGACCACGTTTTAGACCGTTTGTTAGTATTTAGCCATTATTTAAAATGTAATTAAGAAGTAGCTATCTTTTTACACAAATATATCTGAGCAAAAATGACGACTACTTAAGGTTGAACATCTATCAGTTCAAACTCCATAAATTGTTCCCTGATTTCAAGATGTGCATTTCGAACTTCAAAAATAATTCATTGAGTTTGGACCTATATTAGTTCGAACTCCAGGAAGGGTTCATGGAGTTCAAACTATTAGTTTATTGAAGTTTTTCTCAATTTTTGAGGTGTCACAACGTGAGAGCACGCAGCTGCATCTACAATGATTTTCAAGTAAATCCTCTATTTCTCCCTTAGCCTGCATGCCTATAATGTCGACAAGAATTCTGTTTATATTCTATAGTTTTCTACATTTTACTCTCATTGTAAATTGCGTGTTTTTGCAATCTTTTTGCTAGCTATAGTTGTATTGCATAACGTAAATGTGAACTTGTATTGAAATGTTTGGGGATGTAAATGGTTTTCAATTCATCCATTTTTATTATACTAATAATAAAATAGTACTATATTTAAAAAGGGTATAGAAACATCAGTTAATGATGGCATGTAACTTCCCTTATAGGTGTATCTAGCATTATATGTACAGGTAACTTAAATTTATGTTATTAAAATTATAATACACAGTAGATATGAACCCATAACTTTAAAAATATAATTGGTTCAATGTAAGAATCATAAAAGAGACCCATAAAATTTAAATTCTAGCCAAATTGAAACAAATTAAGGTAAGAAATAAATGAAAATAATATCAGGAACTTAACTGTCTATATGGAGCCCAATTCTGATCAATTTTGTTTGTTGTGTGTTAACATTCTCTTACAGGTTCGTCTGGCTAGATTTTGTGTCCTTTTTTTGAACTGGGCTTGTGGGACTCTACTCTCTTTTTGTTTCGTCGCCCTTCTGTTTATAATTGCACTTCTAGAATTGAAGCCAACTGAAATTAATGAGTGACACTTGAATTTTTTTTTGTCCCTTAAAAAACGATCAGAATGCTTAATAAGGTCTGCAATTGTTTGTTTTCATTGCAAGTGTGATAATCCTTCGTATTTTCTTCTCCTTTGTATTTTCTTCTTCCTAAGTTTAATTAAAGTTGTTAGATTAAAGGTTCTGAATTGGGAGTCTTCATTTACTGGAGTGTTGTTAATTTTCTTGACATTCTTCATTTGTCCACATCTTTTCTGCCAGGTGCTTGACGTGATAGAAACATGGATGGCTCAACGAAATTGATGGCCTAAAACCAAAATATATTATAAGATAAACTCTTATTTCATAGATACCACACAATAATAAGATACAAAAGAAACTCTCAAGATTTTCATCTGGTGGTATAGTTAAAAGCGAAGCACGTGACGTGTGAGTTAAACACACGTCAGGTTTTCAAACTCAGCCATAAACAAAGCATAATATTTTAGTGAAGGGTAGAGGGACGGGTCTATTATCCATCGAATTTCAAACCTTTCACCACTTTCCCTTGGGGATCTGTTGACAAAGATGAGACAGAAATGAACTTGTTTTCCGATGTATGAATCAAACATGACAAAATGAAATAGCTAATTTGGAGAAATCGAGTTGAAATTCGAAAGTAAAATCGTCGAAGGTATGAAAACGAAATGAGTTTGGAGAAAATTTAATATTATTTACTCACTCATCTGTACAACCTCAACTATCAGTAAGAAATATTTAAAATTTTGGATTCTGTTATTAACAATAATTACTTAAATTATATATAATAAGTACTTATTTTTGGGACCTTTAATATTTGGCGGTCTAAGACAATCGCTTCATTTCATTTGCCTTACCCTTTGGCCGACCGTAGCAATTTGGCTACAAGAAATGTTGAAATATATGGTGCCCTACCCCACGAAACCACGAGTTTGCAGCCTTCACAAGAAAATAGATGTTGGTAGTCCTACTTATTATGATAGCATTTGTGATAGAGTTGGTAACAAAAGATGGTTGCACGTGTGCCGTCTTTAGGAAATATGGCAGATTTATTTGATCAATGTTCCCTTACCAACCGGCTACTTGGACTACTTTGCTTCCATTTTTCACTATCTAACCAGTAAGTTTTAATTGCTCCAGGGAAAGAACAAGCTGGGCGGAATTCACATGTCCATTGTCCCCCCCCCCCCCCCCCCCCCCCCTTCTCCTTCTTAATTAAACATTTGCAATTTGATGGTAGGACAATTTATGTGATGGTCTTAGTTCTGTTAAGAAAACAAACACCTAAAGGGCATGGTCTTATGACCAGTTATAATTTAAATAAAGAAAATAATTTTGTACAGATTTGCTATGTTTTTTTTTTTTTATACTTTTTATCTCTTGCATTATGTTTTATATACCAATTTCTAACGGAAAAGACCATATAACTAAAAGAGCATTTGTAATAGACTATAACATATATTTTTCGAATCCGCGACTTTTGTAGCACAAAAAAAAAAAAAGTTGAACCAAACTAGCACAAAAAAAAAAAAAAAACACATTAGTAGGTTTCGCGCACGAATTTCGTGCGTGAAGGAGGCTTTGGCCAAAATCAGTTTCTTATACTTCTTTCTCACTATGATGGAAATCATGATTTGCAAGTTGTAGGCATCAAACGGATTGTCGTTTGTGCGTCACGTGGATGGTTTACTTGAAAAGTAGTAAAACCTAAACTTTTAGGTAGTACGGTATGCAAATTTTCCCTGAAATTCTAGCTAGAGTTCCAACAGCTTCGTGCTAATGTAATTTCACTGTACCCTTTTTCATTAACTGATAGCTGGCTGCATTGCATCAAGGTGGCTGAATACATTAAATTTACTCATATGAACAATTGAACTCTGGTAATGGTTGGTCTAATCAAGAAATAATTTAGGACGAATTGTGATACGTGAAAACGGGCTTGACACTATCTATTATTACAACAAAAATGTGTGCTTGTACCGACATAACATCCTCATAATCAGTGGCGGATCCAGAATTTTCAATCAGGGTGTTCGGAAAAACAAATGAACCTATTTTTGCATTTGTTCAGGGTGTTCAAAAGTCAATATATCTACATGAACACGGAAAATTGACCCTAAATATATACTGTAAGTTTTTACCGAGGATGTTCGGGTGACCACCCTGGGCCTTGACTACATCCGCCCCTGCTCATAACCTCATTATTGAAGAAACCTTGTTTGATAAAACTTTGTTCGAAAAAATACGCAAGTTCAAAAAAAAAAAAAAAGCGTAAAACGGACGTCCGAGTGCAAAGTTATGACCATCTAAAGTTTGACGACTTTACAACTAGTTTTTGTCCCTATATTTTTTAGAATTATATTTATATTCAAAATAAAGTTATGTCTTGATTAAAAAATAACACGCTTAAATCAAAATCATAAAAAATAAAACACCCTAAAGTTTCCAAACAAAACTTACTTCGGGTACCTTTTCAACCCCTAAAATGACTATCCGAACGTCTACGTATCCTTGATGTATTGAGCCTACATTATTGTACGCAGAAAATATATCAGGTTCTATATAAAATATTGACGTTTCGGAGTCTTGGCACACGACTAATCACTGGTCAAAGTATGGAAAAAACTCTATGTTTTTTCAAACAAAACTTACTTCGGGCACCTTTTCAACCCCTAAAATGACGATCCGAACGTCTACGTATCCTTGATATATTGGTCCTACATTATTGTACGCAGAAAAAAATATCAGGTTCTATATAAAATATTGACGTTTCGGAATCTTGACACACGACTAATTATTGGTCAAAGTATGGAAAATAACACTAAGTATTGCAAAAAATAAAGTTGGCCAATTTTTTTTTTTGTACTGTTTATATAATGCAGTATTATAGAATTTTTTTTTTTTGGTACTTCTATAACGCAGTATTTTACTGCGTTATAGAAGTGCCAATTTTTTTTTTCTATAACGCAGTAAAATACTGCGCTATAGCACTTAATGGCTCCGTTTCCGTGAAGTGCTATAGCGCAGTAAAATACTGCGCTAAAGGTGTCCGGGTCTCTTTGAGCCTCGACTAATCCCGAAGGTGCACAGGCCCTCGGCAAGGAGTTTCCCACAAGTGCACCACGGGTAATTCAGGGTTTTACCCTAGTCCGATGGCTCTCAGAAATTGTTTGCACCCAGTGGGTTTCGAACTTGAGACCTTGAAAGGGAGCACCCCAAGGCTCAAGCCAATTACCACCAGGCCAACCCCTGAGGTAACTTTTTTTTTGTTGGGGTATTTTGGTTCAAAGTAGTTTTTTTGGGGGCATTTTGATTCCGGACTCCCATCAGTATCACATTCAGCATTGAAAATGTGGCTTTTCGCAACTTTTGATGCCAAGTCCAATTCCAATATTCACCTTGGCACTTCTTCCAATCTAGTTTGAGCTTTGTCAAGAACGACAAAACATCAATCATTATTTGGGTCAAAAACATTATTGTATGCGTGATTTTGGCCAAAGCCTCCTTCACACACGAAATTCGTGCGTGAAAGGTCCGAAGTTGCTTTGTTGCAGTTTGGTCCTTTCACGCAAGAATTTCATGCATGAAACCTACTAATGTTTTTTTTTTTGTGCTAGTTTGGTTCAACTTTTTTTTTTGTGCTACAAAAGTCGCGGACTCTATATTTTCCCTAATGCTTACATGTCCATCAAGGTGGCTGCACTTGATCACCCACTTCTTAGCCAAATAGAAACAAATTATTATCAGGACACTTAACAGTCTATATGATCAACTTTGTTTGTTTTGTGTTACATTGTCTTAGATTCGTCTGGCAGTTGGATTTTTTGTCCTTGTTTCTTGGTCTTGTCAATTCCTGCTTTTTGGAACAAGTTGAAATGGGCTAGTGGAATATTGCTCACTATATGCTTCTTCAATGTTGTTTTCTTTTATTCGTTTCATCACCATCCTGTTTATGCATACAGTCATGAAATTAATCAGTGACAAATTTTCCCCTTGGAAAATGACCAGAACACTAAGGGGGCGTTTGGTTCGATAACAAGTTATACGTGGATTATAACGTAGGGATTAGTTATGTAAGGCTTAGAATTACAAAAAAATATTTCTCGTTGGGTGTTTGGTTCATATCACTAAAATTGGATATAAGATATCATTTAAAATATTTATTTATTTTTCAAACTAAAAAGTAATGAGTTTACATTATACCCTTGAATGCTTGATCTTTGTTAGTTTCTAGGAAAATGATAAAGGTATTTGTTTTGGTTTTCCTACTTCATCAATGTATAAGTTATACATAGATACATGATAGAATATACGAGTCTACCAAATAGAGTAGAGAATCTGGTTCTCTACCTGTTCCCCCAAGTAAAACAGAAAGTAAATAACACAAGATATTTATGTGAAAAACCCCTTGCTCAAGGAATTAAAACCCATGACTTACTGGAGTAGGATTTCCCAAACTTCACTATAACTGAGCAACTTCATATTACAACCTATTGTAACCTAGAAATTAAAACCTTAATCACTCCCCTTACAATAACTCTATTGCAAGATCTTTATAATAACTCTATTGCAAAGAACACACCTTGACTAACTCTAGCCAAGTAAACAACTGAGAAAAGGTTGACAATCCGTCCTACTATGACACTTCTTGAAAATAGTGTAGGAATACAAATAAAGACCAAAATACAAAGGCTCAAAAAACATAAGGACTTAAGACATCTTCAGTGATGGGTATCTGGTCCTTGCATTTGTCGAAGCTTTCTTCTTAAGAGCACCTAGAGAGCAGTGGTGGCTTGCACTTTGAAATATTTAGATTTTCAGATTTGCAAAGTGTTAGGTTTACACTTGTAACATGTTATTTATATTGGGGAGAATACGAGATGATATGAAAGAGACATTTCATGTAGTTTTGGCCTCTAGCAAACTGCAGCTATGCTGCTGAACTTGTTACACCTAGGGAATTCCCCCGTGAACGTACAGTGAATAGACTAACGAAGAATACGAGTATATGATGTTTTAATAAAAAGGGAACGACGTTTGACGACCCTAAGTAAGATTCCGAAGGCAATTGCAATAAGAGATAGATTATGCTCCATAATGAATGATTATAGGTTCTAAAAATGTGGAAAGTTGCAGATCTGCATTTTGGCCAGTTGCACGTAAAATGAAATACAATTTTCGGAGCGGATTGAGGATGTTGACATTGATGTGTACAGAAATCTCGACCCTTTAAAAGCCGAGCCATCTGAAGGTTCCTCTTTCTTCCGGGATTGCTGTAAAGTGGTATACGGCCCGTAAATTTCCATGTCGTATTTTGGCTTCCAAAACATCAACTTTTTGCCAAATGATCAAATGGTTAAATACGACCTGAAATACGGACCGTAAAGTGGTTTACGACCCGTAAACTGTGTCCGTACATCACCACGTCTCAACTTGAGTTTCTGGTTCTGTTATGATTAAACACGACCACGAAGGACGGTCCGTAAACTGGAATACGGACCGTAAACCAAGTTTATGACCACTGTGCTGTTCACTCCAGACCAGATTTTAAGTCATTAAATAAGAGATCCAAGTTTATTATTTCATTTCCACATTTCATCCCTTCTCTCTAAAACATCGCTCTACATTTATTCCACAAGATTTCAAGGATTATTAGTCATCAACAACACAAATCAAGTGAATCAAGTGCAAGGAAACCCATTAAGATTATTCAAGTCAAGAAAATCTTATTGAAGGAAAACTAGGGTTTTTGCTCAAGTGATGTATTTCGACCAAGGCTCGTTCCTACAACATCTAAGGTAAGATTTATGGTATTTATATGTTGTTCAAGGTAGTTGAGAGTTAAAATGCTTGGACACTAGATGAGTATATAAAAATGGGTCATGAATGATGAATAGTGACATTTTGAGAGATAGTTTGAATTAAACCATGATTCTTGTTGTGTTGTGATATGAATATGTTATAAATGATGTTAAGATCATGAAAATGGGCATTGTATATGAATGGACGAAGTCGGGTGATATGACCATGAATATGGGTGAATTGGGAGCGAATTGAGAAATCTAGATAATGTGGTTAACGTAAATGATTAATGGCCATTGTTATGGTATTGTGAATGTATTGTTGACGTTTGGGAGTTGAATTACGATATGGAGAAATGTTGTATAAATAAAGGAGATGCTATCCATTTTTTTCTAGTTTAGTCATGTATGCTAGTTATCGATTCTAATGATAGTATGACTTTAATGAAGGTAGAAACGTGAGCTTTGGAGGAGAACGTGCAAGTGGTAAATAATTGAACGGAAAGGTATGTAAGGCTAACCCTTCTTTCATAAGGCATGGTTCTTTGGCCAAACATCTAAATCTTCCATAAGTCTATGATGTCTCATAAATGATTCGATCTTCCGAGCTATCAAGCTCACAATTCTTGATATGCTACGATTGTACTAAGTTCCTCGTATGACGAGTAAGCCTATAAAGATAAGTATGATGAATGATGATAATAGTGATGATGATATTGAGGACGACTATAATGGTAATAGCGATGATGATAACGATGACGATGATGATAGTAATGATAATAGTAAAGATGCTTATGAGCTATATGTATGTATGCCCTTGTATGGCTATTATGAAACACCGAGCTTATATGGCCGGGTAGTATATGTATAAATGTATATGTATGTATGTTTACGTAACGCGCGCACACCACTGCAGTTAGGTACGGATAACACTGAGCCTTGGTAGGGCCAGGTATGTGTAACACTGAGCCTTGGTAGGGCCAGGTATGTGTAACACTGAGCCTTGGTTGGCCAGGTATGTATGACCACCGAGCCTAGATATGGTCGGGTACGTGGAACACCGAACCTTCGGGGTCGGGTATGTTATGTAAATGCTACGTATATGATATGATTAAGTATGTATATGATTATGTATACAATATGAATGTGAATAAGGGTATGTATACGAATACGAGTACTAATATGGAATGAATACGAATATGGATACGGATATTGAGGTATGAGCACAAACACACGTTAGAATGGAAAGTTTCTATGAAAGGCAAGTAAGTGCCCATGGCGATAATATTACCATCTCCCATCTTGTGCTATTTCTTATGATGTTCATTATGCTTCTACATTGCTATTGATCATGCTTTATATACTCAGTACATTCTTCGTACTGACGTCCTTTTGTTTGTGGACGCTGCGTCATGCCCGCAGGTGCACAGGGAGACAGGCTCGATCCATATCGGTATTCTCAGAGACCACCTAGTAGAGCTCCACTTCATTCGGAGCCATAGGTTTTTGGTACTTATTCTTTTGTGTACATAATTATGGGCATAGTGGGGTCCTATCCCGCTTATGTGATGTGTTATACTTCCCTTAGAGGCTCGTAGTCACGTGTATATGGTTAGATATGTCCGGCCTTGTTGGCCTATATTTTGTATATCATTTTGTTAGCCTTGTCGGCTCATGTACATTGATGTGGCATAGATGCCAATTATGATATAAAGGCATTGTTGTCCAATGGGACTAGCATGATGAATGAATAGAAGTATGTTAAATTATGTGGCTCACCTAGATGTAAGAGTAAGTGTAAGCTAAGGGGCGCCCGGGTGGGCTAGCACCGGGCGTTCGTCGCAGCCCTCTAGACGGGTTGTGACAAAAGTGGTATCAAAGCAGTTCAGTCCTAGGGTGTGTCTACGAGCCGTGTCTAGTAGAGTCTTAGTTATGGGTGTGTTGCGCGCCACACTTATGAACAAGAAGCTGCAGACATTTTAGGAATGAATGACCTTCTTTCTCCATAAGAATCGTGCGATAGAGCTATGATATAAGAAATTCTTAATCCTTAACCGTGTGTTGTGTATTTCAGAAATGCCTATAAAGAGAAAGGCTACGGCAGCCTAAGAGGGCAAGACGGTGGCAGAAAAGCGGGCTGAAAGAGCACCGCCACCGGGAGTAGAGGAAAGTGAGTCCCAGAGTGCGGCTCAATCTCAGTCCTCCCGTTTAGTACCTATATTACAGGAGCGTGAGGGAGCCTCAGCCCCAGCTCCAGCACCTCCGGCTCCTCCACCGGATGCTTCAGGCCAAGATGTGAAAGAGGCCATACACTTGCTTACTCGATTGGTTACTGCCCAGACTCAGCGGCAAAGTACAGGGCAGGGTGATAGGGCTGTTAGTCCAAGGGCCCGTGACTTCATTACTTTGAACCCTCCGGAATTCTTTGGGTCAAAGCCGGAGGAGGACCCTCAGGATTTTATCGATAGTATGTTGAGGACGCTACGATTGATACATGCTTCGGACACCGAGTCGGTGGAGTTAGCGTCGTATAGATTGAGAAATTTCTCGATCCAATGGTATACAGTTTGGATGGCTTCAAGGGAAGCCAACGCACCTCCCCCGGTATGGCAGGAGTTCGTTGATGCTTTCCTCCGACATTATATGCCTCCAGAGGTTCGGCGAGCTAGGGCCGATAAATTCTTGAATTTGAGGCAAGGTAGCATGAGTGCTTTAGAGTACAGTCTCTACTTTAATTCCTTGGCTAGGTATGCTTCGGCCATGGTAGTGGATATGGGTGATAGAGTGCACCGCTTTGTAAAGGGCCTAGGGCTGCATTTGATGGACAGGTGCTTGACTGCGTCCCTTCAGGACAATATGGATATTGCACGCATTCAGGCCCATGCTCAGAACTTAGAAGAAAGTCTGCAACAACAAAGAAGTGAGCGCGAGCATGATAGGGTACAGGGCAAGAGGGCCAGATCTTCGGGTCCGATGAGCGAGTTCAGAGGCGGGCACAGGCAGTAGTTTTCCAGGCATACAAGCTATTCTATGACCAGTGCACCACCTCGGTTTTCAGGCCCGAGGTTTGATAGATCTGCTCGTTCCGGGCCGAGGCAGAGTTTTTCAGAGTCTCAGTTCAGAGGTGATTCGGGTCAGGCAAGGCCACTCGTACCACGATGTTCCCAGTGTGGGAAGTTGCATTAGGGTCAATGCCGATTGGGTTCAGAGGGTTGTTATTCATGTGGTCGACCAGGCCATATTATGCGTGATTGCCGTTCGATTCATGGTAGAGGTAGGACCCATCCTTCAAGGTCAGTAGCCGGATCTTCATCTTCCATGCGCCCTATGGGGCCAGGTTCACATGGGCCAGTCGGCCATGATAGAGGCAGAGGGAGATTTCCCAGTTCTAGCGGTCCTCAGCACCGTGTTTATGCTTTGGCTGGACGCCAAGATCTTGAGTCTTCTCCTGACGTGGTCACAGGTATATTGTCGATATTCTCTCATGATGTATATGCTTTGATTGATCCGGGATCTACATTGTCATATGTTACTCCATTTATTGCGGGTCGATTTAGAGTCGAGCCGGAGTCGATTAAACCTTTTGAGGTGTCTACGCCGGTTGGTGAATCGGTAATAGCTAGCCGAGTATATAGAAATTGCATAGTTTTGATTTGTGACCGCCGTACTATAGTTGACTTGCATGAGCTAAAGATGGTAGACTTTGATGTCATTATGGGCATGGATTGGTTGGCCTCTTGCTATGCTAATGGTGATTGTAGAATGAAGGTGGTTCGTTTCCAATTTCTGGGAGAACCAGTCTTAGAATGGAAAGGGAATGTGGCGTCACCAAAGGGTAGGTTTATTTCCTATCTAAAGGAAAGGAAAATGATCACGAAAGGATGTATCTATCATCTAGTTCGGGTTCAAGATGTAGAAGCTGAATCGCCGACTCTTCATACAGCTCCTGTAGTAAACGAATTTCCGAATGTGTTCGCGGAAGAGCTTCCAGGCCTTCCTCCCGAGCGGGAGATTGATTTCGCAATTGATGTTTTGCCGGGCACCAATCCCATATCTATTCCTCCTTATAGAATGGCTCCCGCAGAATTGAAAGAGTTGAAGGAGCAATTGAAGGACTTTCTTGAGAAAGGCTTTATTAGGCCTAGTTCATCCCCGTGGGGAGCACCCGTATTGTTTGTCCGAAAGAAAGATGGCTCCTTGAGAATGTGCATTGATTACCGGCAATTGAATAAGGTGACAATTAAGAACAAGTATCCTCTTCCGAGAATTGATGACTTATTTGATCAATTGCAAGGTGCCAAATGGTTTTCAAAGATTGATTTGAGGTCCGAGTATCATCAAGTGGGAGTTAGGGAGAAAGATATCCCTAAGACAGCCTTTAGAACAAGATATGGTCATTTTGAGTTCCGGGTGATGTCATTTGGGCTAACTAATGCGCCGGCGGCATTTATGGATCTGATGAATATTGTGTTCAGGCCTTTTCTGGATTTATTTGTGATCGTATTTATCGACGACATCTTGGTATATTTTAGATCCGAGGCAGAACATGCGAATCATTTGCGTACTGTCCTCGGAGTCCTTCGAACTCGAGAGTTGTTCGCAAAGTTTTCCAAATGCGAGTTTTGGTTGAACTCAGTGGCATTTCTGGGGCATATTGTGGTAGCCGATGGTATTCGAGTGGATAGTCAAAAGATTGAGGTCGTGAAGACTTGGCTAAGGCCCACAACTCCTACGGAGGTTCGTAGCTTTCTGGGCTTAGCAGGTTATTACAGGAGATTTGTTGAAGGTTTTTCTTCTATTTCCGCACCACTCACAAAGTTGACCCAGAAATCGGCAAAGTTTCAATGGATAGATGCTTGTGAGCGTAGCTTCCAAGAGTTGAAAAGTAGATTGACTTCTGCCCCAGTCTTGACACTTCCAGAGGGATTGGAAAGATATGTTGTTTATTGCGATGCTTCAGGTGTTGGGCTAGGCTGTGTATTGATGCAACATGATAAGGTGATTGCGTATGCTTCAAGGCAATTACGGAAACATGAGCGGAATTATCCAACCCATGATTTAGAATTGGCCGCCGTAGTTCATGTGTTAAAGATATGGAGACATTATTTATATGGTGTCCACGTGGATATTTATACAGATCATAAGAGTCTTCAGTATATCTTCAAACAGAAAGAGTTGAATTTGCGGCAACGACGATGGTTAGAATTGCTAAAAGATTATGACGTTGATATCTTGTATCACCCCGGAAAGGCAAATGTTGTGGCCGATGCTCTTAGCCGCAGATCTATGGGAAGTTTGGGTGATGTGCGACCAGAGAAAAGAGAAATGGCTTGTGAGCTCCATCAGTTAGCTAGCCTAGGAGTTTGAGTAGTGGACTCGGGTAGCAAGGGAACTACTATCCAATTCAGCAGTCTCGTCGCTAGTAGCAGAAGTGAAAGAGCGACAATACGAAGATTCCATGCTAATGCAGTATAGAGATACACTCCCTCAGAAAGAGGAGTCATCATTTTATATCTCAGGAGATGGAGTTCTTCGATGTAGAGGCAGATTATGTGTTCCCAATGTGGCAGGTCTACGCCACCAGATTTTAAGAGAAGCTCATTGTTCCCATTATTCTGTCCACCCCGGAGCGACAAAAATGTATCATGACCTTAAGTCTATATATTGGTGTAATGGAATGAAGAAAGATATAGCGGAATTCGTAGCTCAATGTCCCAATTGTCAACAAGTGAAAATCGAGCATCAAAAGTCGGGTGGTTTGTTGCAAGCCATAGAAATCTCAACTTGGAAGTGGGAAGTGATTAACATGGACTTCATTTCAGGCATACCCCGTTCTCGACGTAAGTATGACCCTATATGGGTGATTGTGGATAGACTCACCAAGTCAGCTCATTTCATACCGGTTAGAACGACCTATGTGGCAGAAGATTATGCAGAGCTTTTGTCACGACCCAGCCCCGTGGGCCGCGATTGGTGCCCTATTTGGACACCCAAACAGACTTACGTACCAGATCGACATATTAAAATTCATTCAAACTTAACATACGTCATTTTAAGCAAATACTAAAAGCAAATATCATCTTAAGCGGTCGCCCGTACAGAAACATCATATCCAAATCCAATAGATTGGCGGGATACACATCGCAAGATATATACACATATACAGACAAATGGGCCGTTTTGGCCATAATAGTAAACGGGGCCGCATTAAGACGCAGATCATAATCACAAACGAACAAACATGACTCATGACCGACATAGATGACTACAGGCCTCTACCAAAACGTAACAGAAACATATGACGGGACAGGGCCCCGCCGTACCCCAAATAGTCATACATATATACAGAGACATATACCATGAAAGGTCTTTACCAAAAGTATGGGCTCCGAGTCAAAGGAGCACTCCAAAGTAGCAGAAAGTATCCTACACTGGCGAGTCACCAGAACAAACGTCTGTACCTGCGGGCATGAAACGCAGCCCCCGAAGAAAGGGGGTCAGTACGAAATATGTAAAGCATGAGGTACAGTAATCCAAATCAGAACTGAAATACAGAGTATGGAAAGCAGTTACAGAACCAGTATATCAAACCTATTTTAAAACATAAGTAATGCAAATAAAAATCATGCATAAGGCTCAGGAACGTGGTCGCCACTCCGACACTGGCGCCACAACACATCATACTCCAGAAGGTTTCAAATCTCCGTACAATCCCCGAACATATCGTATCATCATATCACATCACAATATCAGAACATATCATATGTCATATCACATCATAACGCCGTATATAAGCGGAACCCGACCCTATGGCGAGGCCTCGGGAACCGTAACACATCATACTCCCGAATATAACATAGTACGCACGATCACAAAGCCGACCCGGGATCCGGCGAATGATATCATAGTAGTATGCACGAGCGGAGTAGTGAGGAAACCATATGCATATAAATACATAAACAAATTTCAAAACTCGATGGGCAAATATATTTATGACATCCGAAGGCTCAGAAATCAGTTTCGGGTCAATCGGAGTTAGTATGCGAAAGTTACAAACTTTTGAAGTACAGAAGTTTCTAAAGGCATTTCAGAAGCTCTTTTCGGAAATTCAAGTGACATTCATATTAGGGAAACTTTCAACCATTGCTATGGAGCAAATCAAATGGAGCCTTTAAGATCATATGTATGTATCAAAATATATGTATCTAAAACTTTAGCCATATCAAATCTTTTTGGACATCATTCGGAAGTATACCAACTAGAATCTTTCGAACCGAAAATATTTCATAAGTCATACTTAGAAATTTAAGTATCATTCATATTAGAAGACTTCCGAACATCATTATGGATCACATATTCATATTAGGAGACTTGCGGATAACATTATGGATCAAATCAAATGGGGACTTTAAGACCATATTTTCATATCGAAATATTCATCAAAGGCTTTAGTCTTCTCGTTTTTCTTTCTTTCAAACAACATTCGGAACATAACGAATAAGATCTTTGAACATCATAAAATATGTATCCATCCATATGGAATAGCTTATGGAGGTCAAAGATGTTAGCTATCCTAGTGACTCTAAGAATAGGATTTTTCTTTAGGAGCATACTTATACGTTATTTGTTCATTCAAAGAAAAGGTCATGCCAAAAGAAAGAAAGGTAGGCTCTACATACCTCAATCGCTCGCTAACCAAATCCCGACTCAAGTCTCGGGCTCTCCAATATCTACAATAATATTATCAATTACCAAATATTAGCTACAAGTACTTAGAAGTTTAATTCTAATTAGTACTTGTCTACAGAAATTTCGGCAGCATCTCTCCTGTAAATTCAACATCCCCGAGAATTAAACTCGGCCAAATTCATCAACAACCATACCAACAATACCAACAACCAAACCAATAACATCAAAAACCAATTTAAAATGCATTCCAACACTAGTAACCTTCCTTTCAACATAATTCACCTACATTCCATTCAACTACGGATTTTTCAAGCCAATATCGACACCTACACATTCATTACCAATTCAAGACCATTCAAGTGCAATTCAAAGCATTTCATACCATTTTACAAAATATACAAAAAATCCACCAAGACTAGAATTCATCCGAAATCTCCAACCTTCGACACAACATTCACAACACATTTTTCATCTTCCCATTTCATCAACAACAACCACAATTTACACTTTAACAATTCCATTTCCATAATTTCATAAATCTACAATAAAATCACCAAATTTCCTACAACAACTTAACCAAAATTTTCATGCCAACTTGAACTAGAATTCTTCCATTTGCATTAAAAGTCCATTACAACACAATTAACATAATAAATAAAATTTGATCATTCCTCTCCATCAATACCCATTTTCGGCCACACACACACATACCCATGACACAAAATTTTCATACTCTATATTCATTCTCACATACTACAACATATATAAAAAAATTCTTCCAAGCTAAAAAGAGTAGAATTCATACCTTTTCCAAATTCTCCACTTTGTAAAAAAAGTACTTTCTTGCCTCAAAGTTTATACCACGTTGAAGAGGGTCTTGAGCTTAGTAGGAATACAAGAAAATTACAATTTTTGGACTCAAGATGATGGGCTAAATTGTTTCTTTTCTTTTCTTTATGTTGGCCGAATGGCCCTTCAATTGGGTGCTCTCAAGTTGTTGTTCTTGAAACTTCTTGAAATGAAGAGTTGTGGCCTCTTTTTTTCTTTTTAATACATGGTCTAAATTTTACTTGGGCTTGGGCCTTTTTCCCATAGCCATGGCCGGCCACCCCTTTTTATTTGGGCCTCTTGTTTTTTTTCCCTTTTTTTTGAGCCCAATTAGTTATGAGTCTTGTTTTGTAATTCCCGAAACTAATTTCTAAAATTTCTCATTTTGCCCTTGACCTTCCTCCATGTTTCCACATCAACATTTCATGAACAACACCCATATATTGAATAAATATCAAATTATGGCCTTATTTTTTACAAGTCAAAATTATTTCGAATTTTTCCGAACATGCAAAAATGCGGGATATAACAGCTTTATCTTAGGGAGATAGTGAGGCTCCATGGTGTTCCAGTATCTATTATCTCTGATAGAGGGACTCAGTTTACAGCTAATTTCTGGAAGTCTTTCCAAGAGGGTTTAGGGACCCAAGTGAACCTTAGCACGGCATTTCATCCGCAGACCGATGGGCAAGCTGAACGCACCATCCAGACTCTTGAAGATATGTTGCAAGCATGTATGATAGATTTTGGAGGTAATTGGGATGATCATTTGCCACTCGTTGAATTTGCTTACAATAATAGTTATCATTCTAACATTCAAATGGCGTCGTATGAGGCTTTATATGGGCGAAAGTGTAGATCCCCAATCGGGTGGTTCGAAACAGGAGGGGCTAAATTGATGGGGCCAGACTTGGTCCAGCAAGCCAAAGAGAAAGACAAGCTCATACAAGATAGGCTGTTGGCCGCTCAAAGTCGTCAAAAGTCCTATGCGGATAATCGTCGAAGAGACTTAGAGTTCCAAGTGAAAGATTGGGTGTTCTTGAAAGTATCGCCAATGAAGGGCGTTATGAGATTTGGTAAGAAGGGGAAGCTTAGTCCCCGATACATTGGGCCTTATGAGATTGTGCGCAAGGTGGGCAAAGTTGCCTATGAATTAGATCTACCTCCAGATTTGGAGTCAGTCCATCCAGTTTTTCATGTCTCAATGCTTCGAAAATGTGTTGGAGATCCTACTAGGATCGTCCCAGTAAATGATGGGCTAGTGACAGAGAAATTGACTTACGAAGAGGTACCCATTGCCATACTAGATAGGCAACTACAGAGGCTTAGTAACAAAGAAGTGGCCTCAGTCAAAGTTTAATGGAGAAGCAGTAAATGAGAGGAAATGACATGGGAAGCGGAGGAAAGTATGCTCCCGATACCCGCATTTATTTCAGCCCTTGGGAGAGATTCAAGATGAAACATCAGCGGTGTGAGGTATGTATGATTTCCTTTTCATGCTTTTGGTCGTGTGTGGCCATAGATATGTTGATATTGTGACGTAGCCCTGTGAGGCGATGATATTTTGGGTTGTTGTGACAGGTTGGTAGTGCCATATTATAGGGGGAAACTCTGGCGAAATTTCTATAAAATCCCCGAAGACTTTAACATTCGAGGACGAATGTTCTTAAGGGGGGGAGAATGTTACACCTCGGGAATTCCCCCGTGAACGTACAGTGAATAGACTAACGAAGAATATGAGTATATGATGTTTTAATAAAAAGGGAACGACGTTTGACGACCCTAAGTAAGATTCCGAAGGCAATTGCAATAAGAGATAGGTTATGCTCCATAATGAATGAGTATAGGTTCTAAAAATGTGGAAAGTTGCAGATCTGCATTTTGGCTAGTTGCACGTAAAATGAAATACGGGCTGTAAAGTGGTATACGGCCCCGTAAACTGCCATGTCATATTTTGGCTTCCAAAACTTCAACTTTCTGCCAAATGATCAAATGGTTAAATACAACCTGAAATACGGACCGTAAAGTGGTTTACGGCCCGTAAACTGTGTCCGTAAATCACCACGTCTCAACTTGAGTTTCTGGTTCTGTTATGATTAAACACGACCATGAAGGACGGTCCGTAAACTGGAATACGGACCGTAAACCAAGTTTATGACCACTGTGTTGTTCACTCCAGACCAGATTTTAAGTCATTAAATAAGGGATCCAAGTTTATTATTTCATTTCCACATTTCGTCCCTTCTCTCTAAAACATCTCTCTACATTTATTCCACAAGATTTCAAGGATTATTAGTCATCAACAACACAAATCAAGTGAATCAATTGTAAGGAAACCCATTAAGATTATTCAAGTCAAGAAAATCTTATTGAAGGAAAACTAGGGTTTTTGCTCAAGTGAAGTATTTCGACCAAGGCTCGTTCCTACAACATCTAAGGTAAGATTTATGGTATTTATATGTTGTTCAAGGTAGTTGAGAGTTAAAATTCTTGGACATTAGATGAGTATAGAAAAATGGGTCATGAATAGTGACATTTTGAGAGATAGTTTGAATTGAACCATGATTCTTGTTGTGTTGTGATATGAATGTGTTATAAATGATGTTAAGATCATGAAAATGGGCATTGTATATGAATGGACGAAGTCGGGTGATATGACCATGAATATGGGTGAATTGGGAGCGAATTGAGAAATCTAGATAATGTGGTTAACGTAAATGATTAATGGCCATTGTTATGGTATTGCGAATGTATTGTTGATGTTTGGGAGTTGAATTACGATATGGAGAAATGTTGTATAAATAAAGGAGATGCTGTCCGATTTTCCCTAGTTTAGTCATGTATGTTATCTATCGATTCTAATGATAGTATGACTTTAATGAAGGTAGAAACGTGAGCTTCGGAGGAGAACGTGCAAGTGGTAAATAATTGAACGGAAAGGTATGTAAGGCTAACCCTTCTTTCATAAGGCATGGTTCTTCGGCCAAACATCTAAATCTTCCGTAAGTCTATGATGTCTCATAAATGATTTGATCTTCCGAGCTATCAAGCTCACGATTCTTGATATGCTACGATTGTACTAAGTTCCTCGTATGACGAGTAAGCCTATAAAGATAAGTATGATGAATGATGATAATAGTGATGATGATATTGAGGACTACTATAATGGTAATAGCGATGATGATAACGATGACGATGATGATAGTAATGATAATAGTAAAGATGCTTATGAGCTATATGTATGTATGCCCTTGTATGGCTATTATGAAACACCGAGCTTATATGGCCGGGTAGTATATGCATAGATGTATATGTATGTATGTTTACGTAACGCGCGCACACAACTGCAGTTGGGTACGGATAACACTGAGCCTTGGTAGGGCCAGGTATGTGTAACACTGAGCCTTGGTTGGCCAGGTATGTATGACCACCGAGCCTAGATATGGTCGGGTACGTGGAACACCGAACCTTCGGGGTCGGGTATGTGATGTAAATGCTACGTATATGAAATGATTAAGTATGTGATATGATTATGTATACAATATGAATGTGAATAAGGGTATGTATATGAATACGAGTACTAATATGGAACGGATACGAATATGGATACGGATATTGAGGTATGAGCACAAACACACGTTAGAATGGAAAGTTTCTATGAAAGGCAAGTAAGTGCCCATGGCGATAATATTACCATCTCCCGTCTTGTGCTATTTCTTATGATGTTCATTATGCTTCTACATTGATATTGATCATGCTTTACATACTCAGTACATTCTTCGTACTGACGTCCTTTTGTTTGTGGACACTGCGTCATGCCCGCAGGTGCACAGGGAGACAGGCTCGATCCATATCGGTATTGTCAGAGACCACCTAGCAGAGCTCCACTTCATTCGGAGCCATAGTTTTTGGGTACTTATTCTGTTGTGTATTTAATTATGGGCATAGCGGGGTCCTGTCCCGCTTATGTGATGTATTATACTTCCCTTAGAGGCTCGTAGTCACGTGTATATGGTTAGATATGTCCGGCCTTGTTGGCCTATATTTTGTATATCATTTTTTTAGGCTTGTGGGCTCATGTACATTGATGTGGCATAGATGCCGATTATGATATAAAGGCATTGTTGTCCAATGGGACTAGCATGATGAATGAATAGAAGTATGTTAAATTATGTGGCTCACCTAGATGTAAGAATAAGTGTAAGCTAAGGGGCGCCTGGGTGGGCTAGCACCGGGCGTTCGTCGCGGCCCTCTAGACTGGTCATGACAGAACTGCTGCCAGTCGGTACAGTGTAGCAGCTTTACAGCTGTAGAGTTGACCCCGCAATGGCTAGGCAACCTGATCGTATCTGGTCCATATCTGGTTCCTCGAATATGTTTGACAAATCATGAAAACACGAAATAACATAACTTATCAATTCCCCCCTTTTTGATGATGACAAACCATGATTGATATTCCCTTTGAGAACCAGATTCCTACTTATTCCCCTTGAGACTCAGACCTATTTTTCAACACAACAACATGTTAACAGCAACAGCAGCAACATCATATCAATTAACCCTTTTAATAAGTTTCCCCTTTTGGCATCACTGAAAAAAGTTGAAAAAAAAAGTAGCACAAGCAAAAAGAAGTTGAGCAACATTAACTCATAGCCAATGGGGCAACACAACATAAGAAATAGTAGTAACAAAGAAGTTGAATAACATTGCATAAAACGGAGAAAATTCCCAACGGTAATCACAACAAATTAACTGAGTAGTTTTAACAGTACATAATGCAATTGTCAAACAACCAAAAGTACCAGCATTATTTAGAGACAGGATTCAAAGGGACAGAAATTCAAAGGGATTTAGAAGGCTTAAGGACATGGACTAAGGAGATGAAGGGATTAGTAGGGACGAGCTTAAGGAGCCAAAGATTTAAGAAGCTTGTCCATCCTCTCATTTGCAATCCTCTAGTCATAGATCAGTTGCTCCCGCAGTTCCTCCACCTTTTGCTTCAGCTGGTCATTTTTCAGTCTTTAGCTGAGAATTGGCCTCCTCCAAAGGACCACTGGAACCTAGTTCCCTTGCTTTCCCTGCAAGCTGCTTCAGTTTATATTTTAAAATGGCATTTTCGGCCTGCAACTTATGAATCTCTGTAGTTGCCTTTTCTTGGGCCTCAATCAAGCTCGAAGTTGTTGAGTTGCTGCCAATTCCTCCCGACTTGGGCATAGACTCACATTCCTCCAAAGTAGTCAAGGTGAACATTTGTTTCCTGGTTCCTATGGTTGCTTTTCCCACTTGGACATCAAAGTATTCAAACACTTTTGTTAGGAAGAAACCATAGGGCAGCCCGTGTCTACCATCCTTCATAGAGACCACTTTCAAAATATGCTCTATCATAAGAGTTGGAAAGTTGATCGGAGTGAAGTTTACCAAGGCTTTAATGAGGACCAAATCAGGAATGTTTATATTAGATCTTCTTTCAGCCATGGGAATCAGCACTTTGTTGATTAACTCAAACAAATGCTAATATTTAGCCTGAAGTTTCTTCTTAAAGACCCTTGCCCTAGACACAGTGCCTTTTTTCTTTACAATTATGTTTATAAACTCAGGCGAAGCAACACTACCCTTAATAGTTTTCAAACCATCAATAGGCACATAAAGAAGTTTCCCAAGCGTCTCCTCATCAAGAGTAAATTCAGTCCCATTCACATATAGCATCAGAGTATCATCATCAGTAGCAGTTAAGTTAGCATAAAAGTTGGCAACTTCTTCTTCAAAAACACTGGGAATTGGAGGTACAAATAGATGATTCCATTTCTGGAATTCAACTATCTTAAGAAGTTCCTTCATCACAGGTTATTCTGTAATATCAGGATCAAAGACTCTACTAAGAAATACCTTTTGAGACTTTAGAGTCTCTTTCCTTTCCCACTCAGTAGGTTTTGCCTTTTGCTTCTTTGACGAGGAACAAGTTCCTCATCCAAACTTCCCTTCCTCTTTCAGAGTGGGCGAGCCTCACTCTTTTTCTTCGCAACCCTTTTCAACTCATCATCAGGTTCAGTACTCATTTTAGATTTTTCTTTGCTTGGAATTTTTCCTCACAGGTGAAGACTCCTCCCCTTCATTTTTCTCTTTATCATCCACAATTACCAAATTAGCAGGTGACCCTTCCTCCTCATCAACTAACTAAATTTTCACCAAACATTTATTTTTCTTCAAGGAGCTTTTCTCTTTGTTGGCCTATAGAGCAGAATCCAAAAGGGTTTTACGCTTTTGCTTGGTGGTTGGGCCCTTATGGGCAATATGATTTCTTGGTCCATCCTTCGGTGATGACCTAGGTCTTTTTTTATAGACAAGATTCTGAGCTACACCTTTATCGTCCACCCTATTCTTTGAAAGATTAGTGGGACCAGGTTCCTTTATAGTACACAACTCTCCGAGAGGCACAGTTATAGTACACACTCTGGGAACCTGGTGTCCCATCCCAGATAGGAGCAGCCTTAAACATAGGAGACTTATAATCCCTTTAGGTTGAGGGACCAATTCCCTCATCAGGTTCTCTTTTTTCCTGTTCAATCACCGATTCCCCCTGAGTACCTATTTTTCCACTATATAATCTACCTATAGATTCAACAAACCTCGTGACGATATCAGCCACATCACTCTACAAAATATTACCCCTTCTCTTTTGTCCCTCACCAAGACTTCCATTAAACAAATGGTAGACAGAGGACTCAGGGTGTCCTTTGTCTGAACCATCAAGAATTTATCAACAGGAAGAGTAGTATTACCTGGTTCCTTAGTCAATTCGACACCATTTCGTTGTTCCTTTTTAGCAGCATCAGAGGAATTTGGCTCGACCAACTCACCATCCATTTGTATAGTTTTCTCCCCTATTTTGACCAGAGTTTCCCTTTGTTCGAGTGCGACAGTTGAGGATTGTTCCTCAAGAGTGGTAAAAGGAGTCTCAAGCATAAACTTTTTAGGGGCTTGGTTTTTACGACTACGCGGAGGAACTAAAGTAGAAGAAGTGGGTAAGGGTGAGACTGGAATAGGTATCAAATATTTTCGGGGTGATGTTTGTGGGTTTTGTTCGTATGGGTTTGGGGATTTTGGAGAAGACACAGTTGTGTTTGGATTGGGTGAGTTGAGTGGCGATGAGTGAGATATTTTTAGACTTTGAACGGAGATGACAGAAAGATCAATGATCGGTGACTGTTCAGTTTGAGAGAGAGAAAGAGAGAATGATATGGTCTTTGCTTTGGGAGTTTAAGTGGATTAATGTTTGAAGTTTTTGGTATAATAAGTTGGACAAGAAACCGGTTATGATTGGGTGTAAGATGGAAAAAGCTTTTCGGTTCTCGGACTGTTTTAGAATGGACATGACTATTTAAAAAATATTTTGTAATTTGAGATGGGAAGAGAATTAATGACATGGCACTCTAGGCAGTTTAACAACGCATAAGTGCTGAAAAGACTACTAACCTGAGTCACAAGAACCAGGTTCCTTGACAAGTTTTGAAAATGAAGGCAAAATCTCTAAGAAGTGCAATGTCACCTATACTTGTGTTGTCCTGAAACTGCTATGCGTGTATACCTGTAACAGTATAGAATTGAGTTAAATGCCACCAAAAAACACTTTTTAGCATTGTACCTATTCTCTTAGCATAGCTAATCATTGAGGAAACTTATAGAGAGGCAACTAGTTAAGCTTGACTAATCCTAACTCCTAGCGATTTCTTTCAAAATGCTCCCTGCTTAGTGCCTTAGTGAAGATGTCTGCTACTTGGTTCTCTGTTTTTCCAAACTTCATACAAATCAAACCTTTTTCCATATTATCCTTTAGGAAATGGTGCCTAACATCAATGTGCTTGGTTATTTTGTGTTGCATTGATTTTTTTGTCATATTGAGTGCACTTGTATTATCACACAACAAGGGCACAAAAGTATTAAGCACACCAAAATCCTCAAGTTGTTGTTTGATCGCAATTGAGCACAAAAAGAGGTAACAACTACAAATTTAGCTTCTACAGTAGAAAGAGACACACAATTTTATTTCTTTGTACCCCATGAGATCAAGCATGATCCAGAAAATGTGACATTCCAGATGTGCTCTTTCTTTCCTCCAAGTATCTATCATAATCAGCATCAGCATATCCAACCAAGTCAAAACTGTCTCCTGGCGGATAAAAGAGGACCAGGTCCCGAGTACTTTTGAGATACCTCATAATTCTTTTTGCAGCCTTCAAATGAGATTCTTTTAGACTTGATTGAAACCCTGCACACAAACCGACACTACCCAGTGTTAGGTCTGCTAGCAGTCAAATATAGTAGAGACGCAATGATACCCCTATACATGGTTTCATTTACAGGAGAACCAAGTTCATCCATGTCTAGTCGAGTAGCAGTGGCTATAGATGTATCAATGGTCTTAGAATTTTCCATCTCAAACCTCTTAAACAGCTACTTGATGTACTTTTGTTGATTGATCATGATTCCTCTTGGGGTTTGCTTCACTTGTAGCCCAAGAAAGAAATTTAACTCACCCATCATGCTCATTTCAAATTCACTGCCCATGAGGTTTTCAAATTCTTCACAAAAGGAGTCATTTGTGTAACCTACAATGATATCATCAACATAGACCAGCACAATCAACACATTTCTCCCTCTTTTCTTCAGAAATAAAGTGTTGTCAATTTTCCCTTTTGTAAAGCCATTTGCAAGAAGGAACTTTGACAGTCTCTAATACCAAGCTCTAGGAGCCTGCTTTAAATCATACAGTGCTTTTTCAAGCTTGTACACATGCTCAGGGTGCTCATGACTTTCAAAACTAGGAGGTTGCTTGACAAAGACTTCCTCTTTAAGATAGCCATTTAGAAAGGCACTCCTAATATCCATTTGGAATAATTTGAACTCCATATAATATACAAAAGCAATAAGAATCATGATTGCTTCCATTCTTGCAACATAAGCAAAGGTCTCATCGTAGTCTATCCATTATTCTAGATTGTAGCCTTGAACCACTAGCCTTGCTTTGTTTCTTGTTGTGTTTCCAAATTTATCAAGCGTGTTTCACCCACCTATTCCAGTCACTGATCAGTTTGAAGGCCTAGGAACTAGTTGCCATACTTTGTTTCTCTCAAATTGATAGAGCTCTTCTTCCATAACAGTTATCCAATCAACATCTTTCAGTGATTTCTTGATATTCTTTGATTCAATTTGATACTTGTACTTCAGGATTCTAAGAAGCATATTCCTTCGTGTTGGATTCGTTATTAACATCATAGATGCTTGACTTTAATGATTGGTCTATCGAGACTCAAGGGTGCTTGATACAACATCAGCTACCCGTGCTCAGCTTCGAGTGGAGTGATGGAGGGACCAGGTTCTTGTGTGCCTTTTGGATATTCTGCTGAATCTTCTTCATTGCTCTGCTTGACTTAGCTCATCAATTCAGACTTTCCATTGGAGATTTTTATGGCTTTATCAGGAACTTTCGAGAATTCCCCACCTCTGGCTTCATTAGCATGTTATCGCCCAATTCATTTGATTCATCAAAGATCACATGCACTCTCTTCTACACATTGAGTTCTCTTTTTGTAGACCTTGTAGGCCTCTCTATGAGAAGAATAATGGAGAAAGATTCCTTCATCACTTTTAGCATCCAACTTCCCCAATAGCTCCTTGCCATTGTTGAGAATAAAGCATTTGCAACCAAAAGCTCTTAGCTATGTAATCTTGGGTTTTCTCCCATTGAGTAGTTCATAAGGAGTCTTCTCAAGTAAGGATCTGATCATGCACCTGTTGATCAAGCGACAGGTAGTGTTGATAGCTTCAGCCCAAAAACTGTTAAGTGTACCACTAGCAATCAACATTGTTCTAGCCATATCTTTAAGTGTTCTGTTTTTCCTTTCCACAACACCATTTTTGTTGAGGTGTTCTTGGTGCAGAAAAGTTGTGACTTATACCATTTTCAGCATAGAATTCATCAAACTTGATATTGTCAAATTCAGTGTCATGATTAGATCTGATACTCACAATGTGGTTTCTTAGTTTCACTTGAATTTGTTTCACAAAGGCAACGAATACAAGGAATGTTCATCCTTGGTTCTTAGAAACATAGTCCAAGTGAATCTGGAGTAGTCATCAACAATAACAAAAATATACTTCTTTCCTCCTCTGCTTGGATTTCTCATTAGCCCACAAATATCCATATGAAGAAGATCAAGTGGCCTTAAGGTACTCACTTCTTTCTTTGGTTTGAAGGAGGATTTGACCAGCTTCCCTTTTATGTATGCATCACAAGCCTTGTGATCTTTGAACTTGGCATTTGGAAGCCTAAGAACCAAGTCCTTCACAACAAGCTTATTCAACTTAGAAATGCTTGTATTTCCCAGCCGTCTGTGCCATAGTTCAGCATCATCATCCATGGCAATGAGGCATGTCAAATTACTACCATTTAATGAATGAAAATCTGCCACATAGATATTCTTGAACCTTTTTTATTTTAACACCACTTCACCAAATTTGATGTTGGTGACAGTGCAGGAACAGGACAAGAACTTTACTTCATTTCCCTTATCACAGATTTGAGACACACTCAACAAGCTATACTTCAAGCCATTTACATTAGCACACATTTTCAATTGCATGGGAGAGTGTCTTGCCAATTTTTTCAACACAAAGAATATATCATTTCTTGCCATTTCCAAAGGACACACTCCCTCCTTGGAAGACCTTGAGTGAGAGAAAATCATCCATTCTTCCAGTCATATGCTTCAAGCAGCCACTATCCATGTATCATTTTTTATTGCCTCCTCTCATTCCAGCCTGCAAACAGAGTCACTGATTAGATTTAGGAACCCAAGCCAGCTTGGGTCCCTTATAATGATAAAACGGGTGAATTAAGCTTCTTTTAGTCTATGTAGGCAAAACAATTTTCTTTTTTTGGGGACCAGGTCCCTCAGCTCTGGATTTCTTTTCAATGAAATTCTTATTTTTTTGCAAAGACTGA
The DNA here is from genome assembly GCF_019175385.1 of Lycium barbarum. NCBI lineage: Eukaryota > Viridiplantae > Streptophyta > Magnoliopsida > Solanales > Solanaceae > Lycium > Lycium barbarum. The sequence continues at coordinate 88,939,147 of NC_083346.1, read as the reverse complement.
AATTTAACTTGGCATGTTTCTTTATAATGGCCAGTCCGAGCACAATGAGTGCACAACCAATTTTCAGTTGTAGTGACATACTTGCTGTGGGGATTATAGGAGGTTTTGGCCTTTTGAAACCTAATGCCTTGCCTGCCTCCTCAATTACTCTTGTACATTAAAGCAGTTACGTCATCGGACCGAGACCACTGAAGTGACTTCTCAAGCTTAGTTTTTACCATTTTCAAATTTTCTTGAAGCTGCTTATTCTTTTCTAGGTTCACTCAATTTCGCCTTCAAGCTCAAGTCGAATCTTACTAGCCTCCTCTTTTCTTTTAGAAGGAGTATCCATCCATTTTTTTGTTTGATTTTTTCAAAGAGTTTTCTTTAGTTACTTCATCAACCTGTTCCTTTAAATCTACAATGGACACTACCATGTCATCCCTCTCTTGTTCTAATTTGCCAATTTCTTCAGCTAGAGCACTCTATTTTTCAATGAGACTATGATATGCATTAATTAATACACTTGATAATGACATCCATTTTTTCTGAGAGTAATTTTTCAAGTTTTTCTTAACATCTAAAAAATTTTCCTCATCCTTTTCATTGTCATCATCAGCATCAGATTTAGCCATGAGTGCAAAGATTGATTCATATCTTAAAGGTCCATCATCAACAACCATCAAGGAAGCATCTCCTTGATCATCTTGATCTTCAGATTCACTTGAGGAATCTCTCCAAGCCGCCAAAGCCTGTTTCACCAAGTTGTCAACAGCTTCTCTTCTTTTGAATTTCATGTCAAGGACCTGGTTCCTCTTTGTTGTCTTTTCACTGTTGTTCTTGTAGTAGTCCTGCTTGTAAAGAGGACATTCTTTGATGAAATGTCCAGGTTTCCACACTTGTGACAACAGTCATTTCCTCTAGGATTTTTGCTTGTGTTTTCCTTTCTTTGGAAACCAAAATTTTTCAAATCATCTTTTGAAACTTTCGATTAAGTTAAGCCATCTCCGGCTTATCATCACTAGAGTCACTTTTAGCAGCAACTTTGAGAACTTGGTTCCTCTCTTTCTTTGGCTCCCTTCTTTCCTGATCTTGTTGTCTTTTCAGCTCATAAGTTTTGAGATTTCTAATAAGCTCATCAATGGTTAGTGTTCGTAAGTACTTGGCTTATGCAATAGCATTGACTTTGCTTTCCCGTGAACTAGGAAAAACACTAAGTAACTTAAGATCCAGTATATTGGTGGGAATGATTTCACCAAGACATTGAAGTTCATTGATTATGGAGGTGAATCTGATATGCATGTTATGAATGGATTCACCAGTCTTCATGTTGAAAAGTTCATATCTTCTGGTAAGCGTGTCTATTTTGGACTGCTTTACCTAACTTGTTCCCTCATGAGTAGTTTGAAGAGCATCCCAAATCTCCTTTACAGATTGACATGATGAGATGCGATTGTACTCATCAGCTCCAATACCGCAAACAAGGATTTTTTGGCTATGTAATTCTTTTCCACAGCTTTACGGTCAATCTCATTATAGTCCTTCCCCGTCTTTAGAGCTGTTGCAGCTCCATCCTCATCTTTTTTCATGGGAACAAAAGGACCATCAGAGATGATATCCCACAACTTAGAATCCTCAGCCATGAGGTAGTCATGCATCTTTGTCTTCCACTACCCATAATATTTTCCATTGAATCTTGGTGGTCTTGTGCTAGCTTGTCCTTCTTCTATGTTTGGTGGAGCAACCATTAGAAAGATGTTTTCTAGGTGTTAACCTTTTAGAAAGAACCTGCTCTGATACCAATTGATAGAATATACGAGTCCACCAAACAGAGTAGAGAACCAGTTCTCTACCTGTTCCCTCAAGTAAAACAGAAAGTAAATAACACAAGATATTTACGTGGAAAAATCCTTGCTCAAGGGATTAAAAACCATGACCTACCGGAGTAGGATTTTCCAAACTTCACTATAACCGAACAACTTCAGATTACAACCTATTGCAACCTGAGAATTAAAACCTTAATCCCTTTCTCTTATAGTAACTCTATTGCAAGACCTTTACAATAACTCTATTTCAAAGAACACAACTTGACTAACTCTAGCCAAGTAAGCAACTGAGAAAAGGTTGACAATCCATCCTACTATGACACTTCTTGAAAGTAATGTATGAATACAAATAAAGACAAAAATACAAAGACTCAACAAACCTAAGGACTTAATACATCTTCAGTGATTGGGATATGGTCATTGCGTTTGTCGAAGCATTGTTCTTAAGAGCACCTAGAGAGCAGCGGCAGCTTGCACTTTGAAATATTTTGATATTCAGATTTGCAAAGTGTTCGGATTACACTTGTAACATGTTTTTTTTATATAGGGGAGCATATGAGATGATATGAAAGAGACATTTCATGTAGTTTTTGCCTCTAGCAAACTGCAGTTGTGCTGCTGCCAGTCGGTACAGTGCAGCAGCTTTAGAGCTGTAGAGTTGACCCTACCACGGCTAGGGGACTTGATCGTATCTGGTCCCTATCTGGTTCCTCGAATATGTTTGGCAAATCATCAAAATACGAAATAGCATAACTTGTCAATACACCAATTGGTGTATTAAGTTTTACGAGGATAAAGTTATACATGATTCAAATTACAATCAAATTATATATCATGATTATTTTTCTTATACATCATACCAAACGACACCTTATTAAATTAGGTCTGCAATTGCAAGTATTGCTTGCAAGTGTTTGTTTTTTTATAATTCTTTTTTACTTTTATAGTTGTCAAAGTATTCTGGATTTAGAGTCTTTTCTGCATTGTTCTTGTCAATTTTCTTATAAATCGTTTACTAGATGGATGATCATTGATCAGCTCACCCCCCCCCCCCCCCCCCCCAAATAGTTCCTTTAATTTTTCCTTATGCTTTTTTGGAGTAAAGTATAATTAATTTAGTTTACCTAAGAGGCAAAAAGAATCGACATGTTTGTCTTGCTTGTGCATTATGGGATTCGTATACGATTAAAAAAAATGTTTCTTTTTATTTAAAAAGGAAGAAAAGAGAGAGAATATAGATGCCTAGACTTAGCTTTTAGAAAATTAAGATCATCAAATGTTGGCCCTCCCAATTATATTAGCATCTATTCTGCAACCTCAAAGTCTGTCTATTAAGAACACATCCGTATATTACCCGTAGAAATATACTTAGATATTCTCTTTCTTTTGTGTCTCAGAATAAAATGAAATTAACAGATCATGAATTTGCATTTGAAGTAGGTGTACTCAATTTATTTTACTGCATGAAAGTAATAAAATTGTTCTTTATAATATAAAAGTCTCCAACTTCCTAAGTATCATAACTAAATTATTTTCTGTAGTTATAAAGTCACTCAATTCTTTTCAAATGTCATTAGAAAAAGGTAATGTTTGTTTCCTTCCTATGATACTTAAGCAAAATTGAACGGTTTTCTCATTAAAACAACAGTTAATTATAATGACTTTAGAGATATGGGTGGAAAGTTGAATGATTCTGATGTTATAAAAAATCGTTTAGTTACTCAGTGCAATAAAGTAAAAATTAAATAACCATCCATGAAATTTTGCTTCAATTTGCAACCTCAAGAGTCAAGAGTAGAGAGAGGGGAAGAATCTCAATCAACATCCATATTTAATGAACCATGTTATTAAAAATCTTTGTAATGAAATGATTTATGATTTTCAAAATCCAAACGCAAATGGCACTCTTATGATCACAAAGTATAATTATGTCTAACCTTATGATTTGGGTCATATTGGGAGTGAGTTTTTATCTTATCTTACTACATAGGCATTTGTTTTTTTTTTTTGGCTTTAAATATCCATTTGTCCCGACTTTATTGAAAGATGACATGATCTTGTCCCACTACTGAAGGATCGGTCAAAGGTGATCTCAAGTTGTTTGTTGGTATTGAAGCATATCGTACTATGATTAACAAGGATCAGATAATCACACCAGCATCGGGATCCTCTCTTAGTATTCTTGGAAAATAACACTCTATGCATTTTGCAGAAAATATTTACACGAAACGGCTCATATTTCAAATATTACCCGAAATGGCCCTTTTATACATTATTATACACTTTTATACAAGGTTGATTTATTTTCTACAGTAAGTGTATAATGTTGTATATCGTGTGTATAAACACTATTGGAAAAACGTTGGCTATGCGAATGTAAATTAAAAATATGGCTACGTGGATGGAATATTTTATGCGAGATTGTATATTATTGAAATTATCCTTCTTCTTTTTTCAAGCATGTGGAAACCCGAGTACTAGAAATAGTAGAATTAATTCTTATAATATTGTTACACCCCATACTTTCGTTAAGTTTCTTCATGAGTTGCTTGCTATAAATTCTGAAAGCTGAGTTATTTTCAAGGATATGTGAGATTAGACGAATTAATCTTGAGTATACAAGGGTTTAAGTTCATGTTTGACAAGGGTTGGAAGGATTAGAGGATGAACGAATCGAAGAGAATACGTTTCATCAAAAGTTGATTTTGGCAAGCATAGATACAGACCATACATGGGAAATATGGACCGTACATGGAAATACGGTCCATACTTCCTTAGACAGAGTAGATCATTTTCAAGTTGAGAATTACGGTCAAGAAATACGGACCATATTTAGAAATACGTCTGTACTTGTGGCCATATTTTTAAGTTGGCTCAGTTATGCTTTTTTTTTATATAATTCGTGTATCCCTCATTTTATTTCATCACCACTTCCCCTAATCTCTAACCCTTTAGAAAGTTCTCTCCAACATATCTATCAAACCCCTAAGTGAAATCAAGGATCAAAAGAGGAAATCAAGTATCAAAGGTTTCTAAAGTATGGTTGAAGCTTTTTTCTCTCTCTTATAGAAGCTTTGGAGGATGCTTCAAGGTGAAGTAGTCTTGGAGTTGGAGTGTTCTTGAGTTCTTGAGGTAAGATTCTATCTTAACTCCAAGTTTATGAGTTTTTATAATGGTTATGCCTGGCATGGAGGGAAAGAAGTTGGAAGAAAGGTTCAAACATGAATTTGAGTTTGTGTTGAGATGTAATCTAACTTGAGTCATATTATTAATGTGTTTCTAAGCTAGAATCTTGTTATATGGATAGTAGTTGATGTTGAGATTGTATTGAAGATGTTATACTTGGTATAGTTGTAAAAAGAAAGTGTACAGTTGTTGTATACAAAGCGTATATTGGGTTGTTTTGATGTAAATCTTGGGGTGAATAGTGATGTGGAATTAAAGAGACTTATATATGGTTGTTGTTGTGTTGTTGGCTGCTAGGTGTACTGTAGCAGCTAAGGAGATTGGAATACTAGCCGACAGTTTCATTGTGGAATCTTTGTTGACGACTTGGGGTATGTTAGGGCTAACTTTCCTTCTTTTGGCATGATCCATATCAACGAAACGTAAACGCAATGTTACTCCATAAAGATTCCATTATTAGCAGTTAGTGATGTTCCATGTTGATTCATGTTCTAGAATATTGTTTTCAGTAAGTCCTTCTTCAGATTCAGTATGATTTATAGAGTCACTTGTTAATGAAAATGCTATCTCATAACGATGTTCTGAGGTATAACGAGCTTATGTCACTCCCACAGATTCAGGATGTACTCTTATCATACTCATGTATTGACACACACACACATACACATACACAGACACACACATATATATATATTTACAAACCTATGACCCCTCAGGCGCTATATACGTGTATATTATGTATTATAAGTATGGGGTATGGGTAAGGTAACTGTGTTATATACGCACTACCACCAGATCAGCTGGTCACATGATGATGATGATTCCCACAGAGGCCGATATGATATAATGGGATGTCCACAAAGGCTTGACAGGCTTTATGTACACATATATATGTATGAACCCACAGGCATTATATACGCATACATGCATGCACACAGTATTTATGCATATCATTAGCCCTCAGAGGCAGTTCAGACATATAAGTTGCATTCATTTTTTCCTATGTACTTTTATGTTGATTTCATGTCTTACATACTCAGTACTTTGGCTGTACTGACATCCCTTTTCTGGGGAAGATGCGTTTCATGCCCCGCATGTTCAGGTAGACAGGTTGACGATCAGCACCTGTAGGTTGCTGTTCAGCTGATATTGGAGCACTCCTCTTATTCCGGAGCTGTTGTTGTATCCTTGGTACATTATACTTTTGTGTACATACGGGTATGGCGGGGCTTTGTCTTGACCTTGTTATGTCATATATTCCAGTAACGACTTTTAGACAGTCATGGCATAGTTAGACGTTGTATGGATCCCTCAGCCTATATTTTTGCTGTATAGTATTCATGATAGCCTTGTAGGCTTGCACAGTTTTGTCCAACATAGTTATATAGTCTGTCTTTTTAGGTTCATCCCTATGTCAGCTTACTTCTCTTATGATCTACCAGATTTCCATCTGTTGACCCTCAAGGTTGACTCTTGTTTATGATTATGATATGAAAGTATATTTAGAGGTGTTCGGTAGGTAAGGCCCGGGTGCCCGTCATGGCCCTCTGTTTTGGGTCGTGATAAATTTTGTATCTGAGAAGTTTCATCCTAGGGTTGTCTACGAGCCGCGTCTAGCAGAGTCTTATTTACGATGTATTGTGCACCACACTTATAAACAGAAGCCTGCAGGTCATTTAGGAATAGATCGAGCATTCGAGCCATTTCATCAAAATTCCTTTTCTAATAATGTTTTGTGATTTCAGCGATGCCTGTGATGAGGAGAGCTTCAACCAACCAGAAAGGCAAGGCTGCGACAGACGAGGGTACCAGTCGAGTGCTACTAGTAGATGCAAGCCAGGGTGAGTCCTAGAGTGAGGCCTATCTCAGTCTTCTCAGAGGCCTTCTGTTCCAGCGGATGCTAGAGGGGCTACAACTATAGTAGCCCCAGTTCTTCCAAATGATGCATCAGTCCAGGAGATGCGAGATGCTATTCGGTTATTGACTCAGTTAGTAGTTACTGAGGCTCAGCGACAGGACACAGGTATTGGTTATGTTGACTGGGTTGTTAGTGCCAGGGTTCGAGGCTTTATCAATTTGGACCCTTCAGCATTCTTTGGATCAAAACTAGATGAGGACCCGTAGAATTTTATGGATCGGATGTTGAAGACGCTGAGGGTAATGCATGCTTCGGACACTGAGTCAGTAGAGTTGGCTTCCTGCCTTTTGTGAGATATTGTTGTACAGTGGCAGGAGTTCACTGAGGCCTTCCTTCGACATTATTTTCCAGCAGAGGCCCGACGGGCTCAAGTTGATAGGTTTCTGAATTTACACTGGTGGAATATGAGTGTGCGGGAGTACAGTCTTCTTTTTAACTCTCTAGCCAGGTATGCTCCCATGATTGTAGCAGAGATGGAAGATCGGTTACACCGATTTGTGATTGGACTTGGGCCATACTTAATTAATGATTGTATGATGGCCTCACTACAGGTGGGTATGAATATCTTTCGTATTCAAGCATTTGCTCAGGATTTAAAGGAGCGGAAGCAGCAGCAGCGAGCTGATAGAGAGCATGATAGGGGTTAGAGGAAGAGAGCTAGATTTTCTGGGTCTTTTGGTGGGTACCGAGGTGGTCATAGATAGAAGTTCCCCAGGCGTTCATCCTATTCAGCGGCTAGTGAGCCTATATAGTTCCCAGGATCGAGGTTTAATAGACCCACTTATTCTGGGCCAGGCCAGAGCTCTAGGGCTTCCAGTTCCTAGTTCAGAAGTAATTCTAGCCAGATGAGGCCATCTCTACCATGATGCGCTCAGTGTGGAAAGTTGCACGGTGGACAGTGCCACCTGTAGCCAGCCAGGACACATTACGCGAGATTGTTCGTCAAGAGGTGATGGAGGTGTAGTTCAGCAGGAAGGATCTGCAGCTGGTTCTTCATCATTGGTATGCCCTATGGGGCAAGGCTCTCAGACATCCGCAGGCCGTGGTAGAGGCAGAGGTGGAGTGTCCAGTTCGAGCGGCCCTCAAAACCGCATCTATGCATTAGTTGGTTAGCAAGATCTTGAGTCGTCGCCTGATGTTGTTACAGGTATAATATCAGTCTTCTCCCATGACGTGTATGCATTGATAGACCTAGGCTCTACTTTATCATACATCACTCCTTTTATTGGTGGTAAGTTTAGGATAGAACCTAAAATGATTAGGCCTTTTGAGGTGTCTACACCTGTTGGAGATCTGGTGATAGCTAGACGAGTATACAAGAACTGTGTAGTTATAATTTACAATCGTCATATCGTGGCAGACTTGATTCAGTTGTACATGGTGGACTTTGATGTTATTATGGTTTTAGAAATGGTTGGCTTATTGTTATGCTAACGTTGCTCACCTGGAAATTGAAATCGGGTCGGGCTTCGTCAAGAGGGAGGTTTATTTCCTATCTCAAGGCAAAGAAGATGATTGTAAAAGGTTGTATTTATAACATTGTTCAAGTTTGAGATGTAGAAACAGAACCACTGACCCTTTAGTCTGTTCTGGTGGTAATGAATTCCCATATGTATTTCCAGAAAAACTTTCATGCATTTCGCCAGAGCGGGAGATTGATTTTTCTATCGACGTGCTATCAGATACTCAGCCCATATCTATTCTTTCTTATAGGATGGCCCCTGCCGAATTGAAGGAATTGAAAGAGCAGTTGAAAGATTTGCTCGAGAAGGGTTTTATTAGGCCTAGTACGTCGCCATAGGGAGCACTAGTGTTATTTGTAAGGAAGAAAGATAGCTCGTTGCGAATATGTATAGATTACAGACAATTGAATAAGGTGATAACAAAGAACAAGTATCCGCTCCCAAGATTTAATGATTTATTTGATCGGTTGCAAGGTGCCAGATGCTTTTCAAATACAGACTTGAGATCAGGTTATCATCAGGTCAGGGTCAGAGAGAAAGACATTCCGAAGACAACATTCAGGACCAGATATGGCCATTTCGAGTTTCTTGTGATGTCTTTTGGTTTGACTAATGCCCAGTAGTATTTATAGATTTGATGAACCGCATATTTAGACCTTTCTTAGATTAGTTTGTAATTGTGTTTATAGATGATATTCTAGTTTACTCTCAATCAGAGGCTGAGCATGAGGATCATTTGCGTTCTGTGCTTAGAGTTCTTCAGGATAAGAAGGTGTATGCGAAGTTCTCCAAATGTGAGCTCTGGTTGAATTTTGTGGCTTTTCTCTGACATATTGTATTAGATAAAGGCATCAGGGTTGACACTCAGAAGATAGAGGCCATGAATACTTGGCCTAGACCCACGACACCGATGGAGGTTCGTAGTTTTCTAGGGTTAGTAGAATATTACGGGAGATTTGTAGAGGGCTTCTCCTCTATTTCAACGCCATTGATGAAATTGATGCAGAAGGCAGCTAAGTTCCAGTGGACATACGCTTATGAGCGGAGTTTTCAGGAATTGAAGAATAGATTGACTTCAGCACCGGTTTTGACACTTCCTGAGGGATCAAAGGGTTATGATATTTATTGTGATGCCTCGGGCATTGTATTAGGTTGTGTGTTGATACAGCACGGTAAGGTTATTGCTTATGCTTCGACGCAGTTGAGGAAGCATGAGAAGAACTACTCGACCCATGATTTGGAGTTAGCTGCAGTTATTCATGCGCTTAATGTTTTGAGACATTATTTATATGGTGTTCACATTGATGTTTACACAGATCATAAGAGCCTTCAGTATGTCTTTAAGCAGAAATAGTTGAATTTGCATCAGAGGCGATGGTTGGAGCTGTTGAAGGATTATGATGTTGATATTTTATACCATTCAGGGAAGGAGAATATAGTAGCCGATGACCTTAGCCGCAGATCTATAGGTAGTTTGTCTTACTTGCGAGCAGATAAGAGGGAGCTAGCTCACGAGCTTCATCAGTTAGCTAGCCTAGGAGTTCGGTTATTAGACTCAGGTGCTACAGAAGTTACAGTTCAGGATACAACGATATCATCCTTATTAGTTGAGGTTAAAGAACACCAGTATGAGGATCCTTCTTTGTTTCAGTACAGGGAGATAGCCCCACAGAAAAAGAAGTCACCCTTTGCGATTTCTAGAGATGGAGTCCTGAGGTATTGAGTTAGATTGTGTTTCACATGTTGCAGGGTTATGTCAGCATATTATGGCAGAAACTCATTATTCTCGCTATTCTATTCATCCAAGGTCGACGAAGATGTACCATGATATCAGAGAGTTGGTGGAATGGTACGAAGAAGGATATAACAGAGTTCATAGCCCAATGCCCTAATTGTAAGTAGGTAAAAGTTGAGCAACAGAAGCCTGGTGGATTATTTCAGGATATAGAGATTCCGACTTGGAAATGGGAGGCGATTAACATGGATTTCATTCCAGGCTTACCTCGTTCCTAGCGCAGGATTGACTCAATATGGGTGATTGCTGATAGGCTTACAAAATCAGCGCATTTTTTACCTGTCAGGGCTACTTATTCGGCAAAAGATTATGCGAAGTTATATATTATAGAGAGATAGTGCGACTTCATGGTGTTCCAGTACTATTATTTCAGACAGAGGTGCACAGTTTACAGCTAACTTCTGGAGATCCTTGCAGAAACTTTTAGGGACACAGGTAAATCTCAGTATAACATTTCATCCCCAAACATACGGCCAGACTGAGCATACTATTCAGACGCTCGAGGATATGCTACGAGTATGTGTGATAGATTTCGAGGGTAGCTGGGAGGATCATTTGCCAGTTATTGAGTTTGCATATAATGATAGCTACTATTCCTGTGTCTAGATGGCCTCGTATGAGGCCCTATATGGGCAAAAGTGTAGATCTCCTATCGTATGGTTTGAAGTCGGAGAATCAAAGTTTATAGGGCCTGATTTGGTTCAGCAGGAAATGGAGAAGGTTAAGCTCATTCAGGAGAGATTGCAAGCAGCTCAGAGTTGCCAGAAGTCTTATACAGATAACAGATGACAAGACTTAGATTTCTAGTTAGATGACTGGGTGTTTCTGAAGGTATCGCATATGAAAGGTGTCATGAGATTCGGTAAAAGGGGCAACCTTAGCTCTAGATACATTAGCCCTGACAGAATTGTGCGTAGAGTAGGAAAAGTAACCTATGAGTTGGATTTACCTTTAGACTTGGAGTTGGTTATTCGATTTTTCATGTATCCATGCTCTGTAAGTGCATCAGAGAACCTTCCAGGATTGTGCCTGAAGATGATGTCCATATTAGAGAGCAGTTATCATATGAGGAAGTCCCTGTTGCTATCTTAGATCACCAGGTTCGCAGGTTGCGAACCAAAGATGTTGCTTCTGTAAAAGTACTTTGGAGGAATAAGAATGTAAAGGAGATGACTTGGGAAGCTGAGGAATTTATGAAATCTAGCTATCCTCATTTGTTCCCGGCCCCAGAGCAGATGCATACTACGAGACCATCGTCTACAGGTATGTATTATTTATCATTTACTCTTGTTGGACATGTGAGAGCATTGTTGTTATTTATTGTTGTAGTCCTATATAGCATTGTACTGTGTTGTTGGGCTGTGTGGCAGGTTGGTAGTGGTGTGATTATAGAGGAGACTCTGCTAAAATTTTTGTAGACTCCTAAGAGTGCTAACATTCGAGGACGAATGTTTCTTGGGGGGGGGGGGGGGGGGGGAGGATGTTACACCTCGTACTTTCGTTAAGTTTCTTCATGAGGTGGTTGCCATAGATTTGGAAAGTGGAGTTATTTTTTAGGAGATGTGAGATCAGATGTGTTCATCTTGAGTATATGAGGGTTTTAAGTTCATGTTTAGCAAGGGTTGAAAGATGAAAGAATCAAAGAGAATACATTTCGTTGAATGTTGATTTTGGCAAGCATATATACAAACTGTATATGGGAAATACGGACCGTACTTGGAGATACGGTCTGTACTTCCTTAGATCGAGTAGATGATTTACATGTTGAGAATTATGGCCAAGAAATACGGACCATAATTAAAAATATGGCCTGTACTTGTGGCCGTATTTTTAAGTCGGCTCAGTTATGTTTTTTTTTATATAATTCGTGTATCCCTCATTTTATTTTCTCCACTTCCCCTAATCTCTAACCCTCTAGAAACTTCTCACCAACATATCTATCAAACCCCTAAGTGAAATTAAGGATCAAAAGAGGAAATCAAGTACTAAAGGTTTCTAAAGTATTTTTGAAGCCTTTTTCTCTCTCTTGTAGAAGCTTTGGAGGATGCTTCAAGGTGAAGTAGTCTTGGAGTTGGAGTGTTCTTGAGTTCTTGAGGTAAGATTCTATCTTAACTCCAAGTTTATAAGTTTTATAATGGTTACGCTAGGCTTGGAGGGAAAATATTTGGAAGAAAGGTTCAAACATGAATTTGAGTTTGGGTTGAGATGTAATCTAACTTGAGTCCTATTATTAATGTGTTTTTAAGCGAGAATCTTGTTGTAAGAATAGAAGGTTGTATTAAGGATGTTATACTTTGTATAATTGGAAAAAGAAAGTGTATAGGTGTTATCTACAAAGCGTATATTGGGTTGTTTTGATGTAAATCTTAGGGTGAGTAGTGATGTGGAATTAAAGAGACTTATAAGAGGTTGTTGTTGTGTTGTTGGCTGCTAGGAGTACTGTAGTGAGGAAGGATATTGGAATACTAGCTGACAGTTTCATTGTGGGATCTTTGTTGACGCTTGAAGTATGTTAAGGCTAACTTTCCTTCTTTTGGCATGATCCTTATGAGCAAAACGTAAACGCAATGTAACTTCATAAAGATTCCATTCTTAGTAGTTAGGGATGTTCCATGTTATTCATGTTCTAGAATTTTGTTTTCAGTAAGTCTTTCTTCAGATTCAGTATGACTCATAGAGTCACTTGTTAATGAAAATGCCATCTCATAACGATGTTCGGAGGTGTAACGACCTTATGTCACTCCCACAGATTCAGGATGTACTCTTATCATATTCATACATATATATATATATATATATATATATATGTATGTATGTATGATGTATGGGGAAGATGATGGCGTTATATACGCACTACCACCTGATCAGCTGGTCACATGATGATGATGATGCCCACCGAGGCTGTTATGATACGATGGGATGCCCATAGAGGCTTGACAGGTGTTATATACACACATATATATGTGTTACAGGCTATGCGTCCACCAAACACAGTGTTGAGGGACCTGGTTGTGTACAAATTCCTTTATGCAGTGCAGTACGAGAATCAACACAAAAATTTTAAGTGAAAAACTCTTTGCTCGAGGGATTAAAAACCACAACCTACCGCAGTAGGATTTAAACTCCACTAATCGAGAAAACTCAGTTTAAAACATTATTACAAGCTAGAAGTTAACTTCCATAACCCCTCACCCTTACAATAACGCTTATGCAACCCTCACACTTGACTACTCCTAGCCAAGAACACTAATACACCTAGACTAACTCTAGCCTAGTTTACCACACAAAGTTCTTGTGAAGACACTCTTCCAACAAGCAACCTTTGAGAATTCAACTAATACGCCTAGACTAACTCTAGCTTAGCGTACCACTAAAAGGCACCCTTTGAGAATTCACCATAGTGACTGACACTAGCCACCCATACACTAATACAACTAAGCTAACTCTAGCTTAATGTACTGCTCAAAGGCTTGAGAACTTGTGTCGGCAACTTAGCACGATTTGGATTAGGTTTTCAAGTCTACCAAATATGTTTCCATCATGTTATATATATAATGGGAGCATGTGGGGTGAGAAGAGACCACTCTTTCAATATTTGACCTAAAGCATGGGCTAACTCAACTGTTGTACTTGTGTGTAGTGAGTAGCTCGGCTTTACAGCTGTCTCTGCTGATGTTGCAAAGTGCACAGAGAACAGATCACAGACCAGGTCTCTATCTGGTTCTGAAACAGTTTGACAATCTTCAAAACATGAATACACTTGGACTTATGTGCATTGAAACTTGGCTGATTTCTGTGTCAACTTTGTGATTGGTGCAGAAATAGAGGAAAAACCTTCAACGAATCTCCTGTAATAACCTGCTAAGCCCAGAAAGCTACGAACCTCTGTAGGAGTTGTGGGTCTTGGCCAAGTCTTCACGGCCTCAATCTTTTGACTATCCACTCGAATACCATCAGCTGCAACAATATACCCTAAAAATGCCACTGAGTTCAACCAAAACTCGCATTTGGAAAACTTCGCGAATAACTCTCGAGTTCGAAGAACTCCAAGGACCATACACAAATGATCCGCATGTTCTGCCTCGGATCTAGAATACACCAAGATGTCATCGATAAATACTATCACAAATAAATCCAGGAAGGGCCTGAACACATTATTCATCAAATCCATAAATACCGCTGGCGCATTAGTTAGCCCAAATGACATCACCCGGAATTCAAAATGACCATATCTCGTTCTGAAGGCTGTCTTAGGGATATCTTTCTCCCTAACTCTCACTTGATGATACCCGGACCTCAAATCAATCTTTGAAACCCATTTGGCGTCTTGCAATTGATCAAACAAGTCATCAATCCTTGGGAGAGGATATTTATTCATAATAGTTACTTTATTCAATTGCCTGTAATCAATGCACATTCTCAGGGAGCCATCTTTCTTTTGGACGAACAATACGGGCGCTCCCCACGGGGATGAACTAGGCCTAATGAAGCCTTTATCAAGCAAGTCCTTCAATTGCTCTTTCAACTCTTTCAATTCTGCGGGTGCCATTATATATGGAGGGATAGATATAGGTGTGGTGCCTGGCAACACATCAATGGTAAAATCAATCTCCCGCTCGGGCGGAAGGCCTGGAAGCTCTTCCGGGAACACATCTGGGAATTCATTCACCACTGGAACTGACTGTAGAGTCGGCGACTCAGTTCCTACATCTTGAACTCGTACTAGATGATAAATGCACCCTTTTGTGATAATTTTCCTTGCCTTTAGATAGGAAATAAACCTAGCTTTTGGTGATGCCATATTTCCTTTCCATTCTAACACTGGTTCTCCCGGAAACTGGAAACGAACCACCTTCATCCGGCAATCAACGTTGGCATAACAAGAACCAACCAATCCATTCCCATAATAACATCAATGTCTACCATTTCTAGCTCATGTAAATCAATCATGGTACGACGGTCACAAATCATAACTACACAATCTCTATATACTCGGCTAGCTATCACCGATTCACCCACGGGTGTAGACACCTCAAAAGGTTTGATCGACTCCGGCTCAGCTATAAATTGACCCGCAATATAAAGAGTAACATATGATAATGTGGATCCCGGATCAATCAAAGCATATACATCATGAGAGAATACCGATAATATACCTGTGACCACGTTAGGAGAAGACTCAAGATCTTGGCGTCCAGCCAAAGCATAGATACGGTGCTGAGGATCGCTAGTACTGGGAGCTCTCCCTCTGCCTCTCCCATGGCCAACCGGCGCATGTGAACCTGGCCCCGTAGGGCGTACAGATGCCGAAGATCCGACTATCGACCCTGATGGCTGGGTCCTACCTCTACCATGTACTGAGGGGCAATCACGCATAATATGGCCTGGTCGACCACATGAATAGCAAACGTCTGAACCCAATCGGCACTGACCCCAATGCGACTTCCCACACTGGGAACATCGTGGTATAGGTGGCCTTGACTGGCCTGAATCATCTCTAAACTGAGGTCCTGAATAACTCGGGCTCGGCCCTGAACGAGCAGGCCTATCAACTCTTTAGCCCGAAAACCGTGGAGGGGCACTGGTCATAAAATAACCCGCATGTCTAGGGAACTGCTGCCTATGTCCGCTTCGGGACTCACTCATTGGGCCTGAAGATCTGGCCCTCTTGTTATGTCCCCGATCTTGCTCACGTTTACCTCTTCACTGCTGTAGGCTTTCTTCTAAGTTCTGAGCATGTGCCTGAATGCGTGCAATGTCCATACCATCCTGAAGGGACGCAGTCAAGCATTTATCCATCAGATGGGGCCCTAGGCCCTTTACAAATTGGTGTACCCTGTCGCCCATATCTGCTACCATGGCCAAAGCATACCTGGCCAAGGAGTTAAAACGGAGGCTATACTCTAGGGCACTCATACTGCCTTGCCTCAAATTTAAGAATTTATTGGCCCTAGCTCGCCGAACTTCTGGGGGCATATAATGACGGAGAAAAGCATCAACAAACTCTTGCCATACCGGGAGAGGTGCATTCGCTCCCCGTGAAGCCATCCATACCGTATACCACTGAATCGAGACATCTCTCAATCTATATGACGCTAACTCCACTGACTCGGTGTCCGAAGCATGTATCAACCGGAGCATCCTTAGCATACCATCAATAAAGTCCTGGGGATCCTCCTCCGGTTTTGACCCAAAGAATTCCAGACGGTTCAAAGTAATGAAATCACGGGCTCTTGCACTAACAGCCCTATCACCATACCCTGAACTGTGCCTCTGAGCCTGGGCCGCAACATATTGAGTCAATAAAGTAATGGCCTCTTTTACATCTTAGCCCGAAGCATTTGGTGGAGGAGCTGGAGGTGCTGGAGCTGGGGCTGAGGCTTCCTCACGCTCCTCAGAGACGGGCACTGTCTGGGAGGACTGAGATTGAGCCGCACCCTGGGACTCACTTTCCTCTACTACCGGTGGCGGTGCTTTCTTAGCCCGCTTCTCTGCCACCGTCTTGCCCTTTTGGGCTGCCGTAGTCTCCCCTTTTTAGGCATCTCTGAAATACACAACACACGATTTAGGAGAAAGAATTTCCTACATCATAGCTCTATCGCACGATTCTTATGAAGAAAGAAGGTCATTTATTCCTAAAATGTCCACAGCTTCTTGTTTATAAGTGTGGCGCGCAACACACCCATAACCAAGACTCTACTAGACACGGCTCGTAGACACACCCTAGGACTGAACTGCTCTGATACCACTTTTGTCACGACTCGACTCGGGGCCGCAACGAGCACCCGATACTAGCCCACCCGGGCACCCTCTTAGCTTACTCTTATGCTTACATCTAGGTGAGCCACATAATTATACATGCATTTCCATTCATTCGTCAACTAGTCCCATTTGGACCACAACACATTTATATCATCATAGACATCTATGCCACATCAATGTACATGGGCCAACGTAGCCGACAAAATGATATACAAAACATAGGCCGACAAGGCCAAACACATCTACCCACACACACACATGTCTACGAGCCACTAAGAGTATAACATATCACATTAGCGGGACAGGACCCCGCTATGCCCATAATTATATACACAAAAGAATGAGTACCCAAAAGATATGGCTCCGAAGGAAATGGAGCTCTCTATGTAATCTCCGAATAGGCAGCTATGGATCAAGTCTGTCTCCCTGTGCACCTGCGGGCATGACGCAGCGTCCACAAACAAAAGGACGTCAGTACGAAGAATGTACTGAGTATGTAAAGCATGAGCAACATCAATAAATAAGCATCATGAACAACATATGAAATAGCATAGGAGGGGGAGACAATAATATCATCGTCATAGCACTTACCTGCCTTTCGTAGGACTTTCCATTTTTTCATACGTATTTGTACACCTACATCATCATCCGTATTCCATAATAGTACTCGTACCATACTTGTGCTCATATTCGTATACATGTCCTTATTCGTATTCTTATACATAGTCTTATCACATTCATATTCATATTATATACATAGTCATTTCATATACATAACATTTACATAGCATACCCGACCTCATAGGATCAGTGTTTCATACATACTTGGCCAACCAAGGCTCAAGGTTACTCATACCTGGCCCTACCAAGGCTTCAGGGTTATCCGTATCATCTGCAGAGGTGTGCGCGCGTTTCGTAATCGTATACATACTTTATACATATTCATATACATATATCCTACTCGGCGTTATAAGCTCGGGGTGTCATTATAGCCCTTCATAGGCACATGTAAGTATAAATATCCCGTAGGCACCTTTAGCATCATTGTTATTATCATCGTCATCACTATCATCATCATTTTTGCTACATCTATATCTTATTCTTACTCGTCATATGGGGTGCGTAGTACAATCGTAGCACATTTCGAGGATCGTGAGTTTATGAGCTCGGAGTGTCAATCATTTGAATACAACATACTCATATAGAGGATTTGAGAGTTTGGCCAAGGAACCATGCCTTATGAAAGAAGGGTTAGCCTTACATACCTTTTCGTCGGACTATTCTACACTTGCACACTTCCTTCCAATGCTAGCGTCTATACCTTCATTAATATCATAATCATGGCCATTAGTCATTCACATTATCCACATTATCTAGATTCCCTAATTTGCCTCTAATTCACCCATATTCATGGTCATAACATCCAACTTCGTCCATTCGTCTAAAGTGTCTAGTTCATGATCTTAGTACCATTTATAATACATTCATATCACAACACAACAACATTCATGATTCAATTCAAACTATTCCTCAAAATGTCACTATTCATCATTTATGACCTACTAGACCATATTTTCTACAATCCATGTATTTCAACTCTTCAATACCTTAAACATCATGTAAAAATCATGAATCTTACCTTAGAAGTTGTAGGAACAAGCTTTGGTTAATAATACTCCACTTTGAGCAAAACCCTAGTTTTTCTCCATTTGGATTTCTTAACCTAGATAATCTTTGATGATGTTCTTACTCTTGATTCACCTTGTTTTATGTTGTTGATCCTCAAATATCCTTGAAAACTTGTATAATAAATGTAGAGAGAGGTTTTAGAGAGAAGTGGTGTAATGTTGTAATGAAATATAACAAGTGTTGGTCCCTTTATTTAATGACTTGCAAAATCTGTGCTGAGGTGAACAGTGGTCGTCCATCATGGTTTACGGCTCGTATTGCAGTTTACGGACCGTCCCTCGCAATCGTCTTTAACCATTTCCAGAACCAGAAGCTTTGGCTGCTTGCATGGTGATTTACGACCATGGTTTACGGGCCGTAAATCACTTTACGGTCCGTCCTCCAGGTCGTATTTTACCATTTCTCGGCTGGCAGAAAGTTGAAGCCTTGCATGGCAGTTTACGACCTGCTAGTTTACGGACCGTATACCAGTTTACGGTCCGTCCTAGCACTTTACGACCACTGGGCAGTTGCAATTCTGCAACTTCCCATATTTCTTAGACTTCTTATTTTAATCACCCACGTCCATGCACATGCATTGCTCACCTTATATCTCATCTTAATTTATCCAACTTTCTCTTCTCACATCGGATACCTTCGAAATCTCGCCTAAGGTCATCAAACGTCGTTTCTTGCTCATGGACATCATGCACTCATACTTATCACTAGTTCGTTCACTTACGTACCAACGAAAAATTTTCCCGAGGTGTAACACTTGTAGACAATCATGATATAGTTAGATGTTGTATGACCCCCTCGGCCTATATTTTTACTATATAGTATTCCATGATGGTCTTGTCAGCTTGCACAGTTTTGTCCAGCATAGTTATATAGTCTATTTTTTCGGGCTCATCCCTTTGTCAACATACTTCTCTTATGATCTTGCAGATTTCTATCTGATGACCCTTGAGGCCCACTCTTGTTTATGATTATGATATGAAAGTATGTTTAGCGGTGCTCGACAGATAGGGCCCAGGTGCCCGTCATGGCTCTCCGATTTGGGTCATGACAAACTATGACATAAATATGTCAAAATGTTTTTGCAAAAACTTGTTAGCATCAAACGGTTATTTTAATAAAAGTAAAATTAACACTGGATTTTGCTGGCACCAATTCAATTGTTTTTTTATTTAATGAGACCGAGTGAATTTGCAAATATATGTATAAAAGTTAAAAAATAAATAGAGGAAACTATATTTCTTTGACAAAGAATTGGAGAGCATATATTTGCACCAAGGGGCGGATCTACAACTCATTGAGGGTGTTCACCCGAACACCCTCGGTAAAAAATTACACTGTATATATAAGGAATTTTTATATGTTTTATGTACATATATAGATTTTAAATACCTTGAACACAAGAGTAGGGGTTGGTTCAGTAGTTTAGGGGGTTCAAAATTCACCTTGAGGATCGAAGTTCAAGCTTCGAGCACTACATTTTTAGTTTTCGAACCCTCTCAGGGAATATCCTAGATTTGCCACTGTTTGCGCCACAGACAAAGGACATACTTAAGAGAAGTTTGTAGGATTTGAAAAGCAATGTCACAAGAGGAATTTACAAAACCTTGCTTTAAGGAATAAGGTAAGAGAAGTTTGTAGGATTTGAAAAGCAATGTCACAAGAGGAATTTACAAAACCTTGCTTTAAGGAATAAGGTATGCTTATTATTCAGGCAACGTTCGGATAATCATCGCCGTAGGTTTACAATAGGTGTGGCTTTTGATTGAATCTCACACTTCCTAATTGTTTTTGGTCACATTTTTCAAGTGTGGTTAAAAGCCTACTATGTTATGTTGTTGTGGAAAAAGCACTAACAAAAGGAATTAAAAATTTAACATTTGAACAAAAAGAAAAATAGATGCGATATTTTCCATCAATGCGACCAATCTTTAAGTGCTAATGTCTAATTGAATCTTTCAGGCTTTATCTTAATTTCATTAAGCTCAGATTAATTATCAGAAGTCTAGAAGAAAAGGACTTTACTAGTTAGTGGAGCAAAGAAAGAGACATTATATTCTGATCTTATCGGCCAACAGTTAAAATTGATAGTTTTGATTTCCTTTCCCCTCAGCTCACAAGGAATATGAAAAGCAGTTCCATTCTAGTAAGATAAACATCCATTCACGTCAAACCAACTTAATCATGATTATATTACTACTAATCAGTATTGTAAAACATGTGTCCTTGTGTGAACCCACTTCATGATAACGACATTTCAGACAACTCTTCTCCTTTTTCTTTTTCTTGTTTTTTAATTTTTTACAGTCAACAAAATATAAAGCTGAAGGCAAAATGGTCAAGTCACACTCATTTGTGCTTATCCATGCGTTGCACGCGAATTTTCGACAAACACAAGAGGTAGAATTGTGGGGGCGGGGACGGGGGGCGCGGGGGAGGGGTGTTGGGTAAAAAATACACGTGAAAAACAAAAAAGTGTCCATCTCATCATTTACCTGCTCATTTCTCCTGCAAATATTACTCTCTCTGTTCAAAATTATATAGCATAGTTAAAATTAGAAATTTAAGAAAAATTGAAGATGGATGAAATTTGTGATTTTAAACATATCATAGTATTTTTGTGGTTGATTTTTTTTTTTAAAACTTATGCCCTTAAATATGTCACAATATTTTTGTGATAAAAAATTGCTCATTAAAAATGAAATGAAAAATGTAAAGTTAATTATTTTTAAATTTAGAAATATAATATTCGTTTTTAAGCCGATAAACAAAAAGAGTGTGTCACATGAATAAAAACTGGAGGAGCAATAAACTTGCGAACTTTAAGGTGTTTGGAGCTTTGATTTTTTTTTTTTTTTTTTGGTTAGTAGATCACGGATGAGGAACGAATTGAACACTACATTTAGAGTCGGTTTGGATTGGCTTATTTTAAGCCAAAATAGCTTTTAAGCATTTTTGGTGAGAATTTGAATCCCATGTGATAATCAGAAGCGGACCCAGGACTTTAAGACGGCGGGAACACTATCATCTTAACATAAACACAAACAAAAATTTTAATGACGACTGAGGGATAATACTGTGTCGGACCGGTCACTAATAGCATAGCAGCGACCAAAATACAAGTATATAGGTCAAATATGTGTAATATATAAAATTTAACACAGTGAAGCAAATGAAAGAGAATGCTCAGTGGCTAAGGCTGTGCCACATGTGGTGACAGTGTAGGTTCGAATCTGGGTGAGCTCATTTAACGCTTATTGTTTTCCTAAAAATAGGCTCAAAAAAAATAATTAAAAGTGGCATTCGGGTTCCATCCGGGGTGACATGTAAGGGAAGCAGCAGTTGCAACCAACGCGCCCCAAAGACACTTTCGTTTGTTAGAATGCACAATTAAATATATACTAATTTCTCAAGGTATATACACAATTTTTTCCGAAGGGTGGGAGTGCACATGCACTCCAACCATTCCATGTAGGTCCACCTTGGTTGTAATCCCCTCCCCCATTTCTTCTTTTCCTTCCCCCTATGTAATAATAAAAAGAAATTAAAAAAAGTTTTATCTGATTCTCTGTAATTAGAAAAATTGAAAGAACCCATACTTGAACCAAAAAAAGACTTATACCACTAGAATGTAACTTTTGGTGGCGTTTGGATTTATTAGGAGAGTTATAAATTCTCCATTCACCCATGATTTGAGAATTGCCTATTAAAGTTATTTTTGTTTTTTTTAAGACTAGAATATCACACAACTATCTCTATTTTCCTCAGAATATACTATATACCATAAAACCTTCATTTTTTCTCCTAGTTGGCATGTCATGTCACATTAAAATCCTATTTTTTTTAATAATAAATATATTTAACTTATGATAGCTCATTTAACCCAATCTAACCCATTCCTTATATCCGATTTAAACATGGTTAAAAGTTATCTAAAGAAGCAATTTTATACCTGATAAAACCATGGGAGGGCACGTAGGTTCATATCCGATTTTAATCCGTTATTTTTGCGGCCATTGGGAGATTTTGGATAGCAAGCAAAGGTTTCCTCAAAATCTTTGAAAATTATGACAAACTTCAACATCCAAACTAGTTAGAACAAAATAATTTTCCACATTTATGTTGCTCCGATCCTCCAAGAATCCATGCAAAATAGCTCCACATAAGGCTCAAACAAAATAGCTCCACATAAGGCTCAAAAGCATCTTTAATGGGTGTTCTAAACATTGAGCTGGCTATGCAAAATCTGACTTAAACCAACTTTTGTTGCATATATAAGAAACTTGAATAATATTTTTTGCACTTATTATCAGGTGGCACCAAAGCAGAAGATTAGGATTAAACGCTGGGTAGCCTTGATAGGAGACTTATGTAACTAGCTTTTGGACGCGGCAAACTAGCTATACACTAGATAGCTAGTTTGGTTGTTGAGTTAGTTTGCCATAATTTTTAGAGAAGTTGCGGAAATCTCTAATTGTTGTCCCAAATTTTCAGTTACCGTAAAAATAACGGGTATAAAATCTGGTACGAAACCTCTGTGCCTTCCCATGATTTCGTCAAGTATAAAATTGCTTCTTTACATATTTTTTAACCGGATTTAAATAGGCTATAAGATATGGGTTAGATTGGGTTAAATAAGTTATTACTCCCTCCGTTTCAATTTATATGAACCTATTTGACTGGGCACGACATTTAAGAAACAGGGAAGACTTTTGAAACTTGTGATTTAAAATAAGCTTTGGAAATTTGTGTGGTTGTAAATCATTCGTAAAGTGAATTTGTTTCTAAATTAGGAAAGAGGTCATTCATTTTGGCACGGACTAAAAAGGAAATATGTTCAAACAAATTGAAACAGAGGGAGTATGAGTTAACTATATTTATTATTAAGAAAATATGGTTTTAATGTGACATGGCATGCCAATTAGGAGATGATGGAGATTTTGTGGTGTTTAGTATATTCTGAGAAAAATAGAGATAGTTGAGTGATATTCTAGTCTTAAAAGAAACAAAAATGACTTTACTAGGCCATTTTCAAAATATGGGTGGCTATTCAGGCAATTTACTCCTTATTAGGGTGTGCAATTGGGACCTCACTGTAGTTCTTATATACCTCTCTTTCCTGGAGAACAGAAGAATAATAAAAATTAATTACTAAAAAGTCAATATAAATTTTTGTCAGGAGAGGAAACCTAGGAAAAGGGGTGTCAATAATAACCAAATAACAAAAAAGTGCGTATAATTTTAAGGTTAGAAAGGTTGAGTGGGGAAGACGAACAATTGCAACCAAAAATAGAAAAAAGGAAACTCTGACAAAGCTAGTATTATTGCCTATTTGTTGTTGTAATTAACTACTATACTTTCACTTTACGTTAATGATAAACAGTCTATTTCATGTAAACAGCATATCATCTACACATGATTTGCATGTCATTTTTGGCTGCAAAAATTTAAATTATGCCAATTTGGTTGCTTAAAGAGTTTGAGTTATTAAAGATAAAATTCGTTTAGTAATTCTTTATGATTTGTTGACTTCTTTAGACAATTTTGTATGCGGTAAAAATCGGGGTCTGCGATCCCGATCCATCGGCCAACGATCCGAACTAAGAATGAGGGGTAATGGATATCGAACTCGTCTAAACTAGATAGGGACGTTTCGGACCTAGACACCCGGACCCAGCGACTCCCGAAGAGTACGTTGCCAGTTGCGGATTTCACTCCACACGGCGCGTCATGCAGTTGTCAAGCCCGAGTTTTCAGGGATCCTTATCATAATTGATTTAGTTACCATGTTGAACTCGGATACTTATGCTATAAATAGGTAGGGGGGGGGGGGGGGGGGGGGGGGGGGGGAGTAAATCCTAATAGAATCATCTTGTTTTACCATCTTTTACACGGTTGTACTAAAAACTTGTTCTCAAAGTTCTGTCAAGCATCAAAGTGATAAGAATTTCCACAGATTGGTTCGAGTAGCTCAAGCTTCAGTCCGAGCCATTCATTGCAATCAACACTTAGGCTATTCCTTACCTTTTTGTTCGCAATCTTTATTTCGTTATTGTTATTCTTTTGTTCTATAAACAAATCAAACCGCATATCCTTTAAACCACATATAAATTCAATTGTTACCTTTTTAAGGGGTAAAAGGTTTGGCGTCCACCGTGGGGCTAAGGATAATAGCTGTGATTTGTTTGCAACTCGGCTTTCACTTGTTCTTTTGCCTTTTTAGATTTCAGGTTAACTTCGACATGTCAAACGCAAACAACGACAACCACAACGAGAACCTCAACAATGGGATACCATTGAACTTCATGCCACTGGGTGATCCGGTCGAAGATCCTCCCACTGATACAAGTGTTGCCCACTCAAATATAGCCATTAACGACAGCGGAGATACGCCGTCGATAAGGGAACTGCTATTAGGGCAAGCGGAGAGGCGGGAGAAGAGATTAACTTACGCCTGATTTATGATTTATTGCAGGAACAACAATTAACTATGATGCAGCACCAGGCAGCTATGTCCCAACTCCAAAGGAACAACAACAAGGTCAGGGTAGCGGAACCGAACCGAAGGCTCGCACCAGCCCCTAAGGAAATTGAGGTAAGCAGTTATCGAGAATGGTCGGTGCCCAATGAATCATCTGAGGTGATAAAGACGTTGGAGGTGCTGTCTAAATGGATCGACTCCAACGAAAAGAAGGTGGAAGACTATAATTCGCGAGTGGATCAGATTCAAGGGGCACCACTAATTCTGACCGGAAACAAAATATATTATCCGAAGGCCTTTCCCACTGAGTGCGGCTCCAAAAATTGATCCCAAAAAGGTTTAAGACACTGGATATCTCAAAATATGATGGAACAATGGATCCACAAGAACATATAACCGCCTTTCCCACACTACCCCAGCGCTTTATTCTATCCTTCGAGCTGCTAGCAGATGCCTTCGTGAAGGTTCACACAGGGGCCCAGAAGGTGCAGGAAAGAAAGGCCGACATATTCAAGATCTTCCAAAAGGACGACGAACGGCTTAGAGAGTTCGTGACAAGATTCCAAAAGGAAAAGATGTTGCTTCCCCCGATTCCGGATGAATGGGCGGCTCAGGTTTTCACGAAGGGACTTAATCCTCGAAGTCCCAACGCTTCACTCAAGCTTAAAGATAACCTATTGGAGTTCGGAGCTATTACTTGGGCAGATCTCCATAACAGGTATGAGTCCAAGATACGGGTGGAGGACGATCAACTCGGGCTCCCACCAGGTCCAATTAATCGGATAAAAAATTCAGACAAACCAAAGAGGATAGCAGAAATGAAATTTCAACCATCAAGGGATAGATATCATCCATACCCTCAACCTGAAAGGTCCACCTTCAAATCGGATAAGGGAAGAAGTGGTCCCGGCACCAACACAACGAGAAGTGATAGACGAAGCGATCGCAGTTCGGGGAGTAGGGGTTTACAATTCAGAAATAGCTCTGTTGGGGGATCCAACACCGGTGAAAGTTTGAGGTTATCTGAATATAACTTCAATGTCGACTCGGCAGCCATTGTAGTCGCGATCAGTCGCATCGAAGGTGTGAGATAGCCAAGGCCACTACGAACCGACCCCTCACAATGTGATCCAAACCTGATATGTGAGTACCATGGTACTCACGGGCACCGAAAGGATAATTATAAAGGGCTATGAGATGAAGTGGCATGACTGCTAAAGAACGACCATCTCCGAGAATTTCTGAGTGAGCGAGCGAAGAACATTTCAAGAATCGGGAGCCCAGCAAGAAGACCGAACCGGAGCAACCCCAACATGTGATCCACATGATCATTGGTGGGGTAGAAATACCCCGGGATCCAATGATGAAGAAGAAAAAGTTCTCAATCACTCGAGAAAAGAGAACCAGGGACTACGTAGCAAATGGATTTATCTCCTTCAGTGACGAAGACGCAGAGGGCATCATTCAACCCCACAATGATGCTTTGGTAATTTTTTGTCCTTATAAATAAAAATCATGTGAAACGTATTTTGATTGATCCAGGTAGCTCGGCCAACATTATCCAATGGAAGGTAGTGGAGCAGTTGGGATTGTTGGATCAGATTATACCAGCAGCTCGGGTTCTGAACGGGTTTAATATGGCGTGTGAAACTACAAAAGGAGATATCACACTGCTAGTGAACGCGGCCGGTATAGTTCAGCACACAAAGTTCTATGTCATTGACATAGAGATGAGATATAACGCCTTGCTTGGAAGACCGCGGTTGCACGTCACAAGGGCGGCTCCTTCGACCTTGTATCAAATGCTGAAAATCCCAACCTCAGAAGGAGTAAAAATCATTCATGGAGAGCAACATGCGAAAAAGGAGATGTCCAAGGTTGAAGAAGCTGTTCAAACACCAAAGAAAGCCATGCGCGAGGATGCAGGGAATGCGAATGAAATGGAAGACGCCAAATAGCAATCGCAAGACGCGAATCCTACCAGGTTCGAAGGGGAAGGAACGATAGACATGGAAGAGGGTGACTTCGGCGTTTCTAGGTTGTTTGTACTACCTGATGACTCGAACGCAACAAAATTAACGGTGGAAGAGCTTGAACAAGTCATTTTGTTCGTCCATCTACCGGACAGAAAGGTATACCTGGGCACGGGGTTAATCTCGGTGCCCAAGAGTAAATTAATCAAATTTTTTCAAGCTAATGCCAATTGTTTTGCATGATCCCACTTAGATATGACAGGTATTCCACCCGAGGTCACCATTCATCAGCTGAGCCTTGATCGGAAGTTCACCCTGATAAAGCAAAAATGGAGACCAATGGTCGGGGTCAAACATAAATTCGTCAAGGAAGAGGTAACAAAGTTATTAAAAACAGGATCCATTCGGGAGGTTAAGTACCCGGATTGGTTAGCTAACGTAGTGGTTATGTTACACCTCGAAAATTCTGTATGTATTGCCTTGTTGGTAGGCTAATGTGAGCTTAAGGTGATTATGAAATCCTTATGAGATTAAGGGAAGTATTAGATAGCTTAGGGTTCATACTATAAGATTTTGAAGTTATACGAATATGTGAAATGTAGTTCAATGAAGGAAGTGACATATAAGTCATGTTCGGAAAGGTTTTGCTACGATTGAGCTAATAATTATTTTTTGTGATGTCTTGAAGGGATGATACAGGGCCTATTGTATGGTTAATGAAGTATTATCTAAGTGCCAAGAAGGTTCCACGAGGATTAGAAGTCAAACGAATCAACGAGAGAAAGTTCCGCACAACTGGGAGTTATACGACCACTTATACGGTCCGTATAAGAGGGGTCCGTAAAACTCAACCTTCACAGGAAGGGGCAATTCCATAGTGGTGTTATACAGTCCACTTATACGGACCGTATAATATTGTACGGACCGTATAAAATCCACTTGGTAGATTTTTAAGTTTTGTATAAATAGATGCCCTTGGTTCTTTTATTTCATTTTTCATCTTCTACAAGTACTGAGAGCTCAAAGCCCTTCTCTAAGCTTATTCCACCCCAATCCAAGAGAAAACAAATATCAAGAGGCAAGAATCAAAGTGTTCATACGTTAGAAGGTTTCCTAGGGTTTGTAGACTACAAGAGATTCTTGAGTATTGAAGCTAGGGTTTTCACATGAGTTCATAGCTGCTCCAAAGCTCATTCCCATGAGATAAAAGGTTAGTTTTCATGCTTATTTCATGCTATCATTAATGCTTAGTTTTTGAAGAACTTCGGTTGAAGAAGAGAGTAGAAAATGAGGGCTAAATGTAACTTTTGTGATGTTTTTAAGTAGTGAGCTAACTTGAGTGATGATTAGTAGTATAATATGGATATAATCTTGTTGTGGAAGTTAATAATGGTGATGAAGAAGCATTATATGAAAATGTGCTAAAATGGGTATGAAGGTGCTAGTATGAGTTGAACATGAGGGTGAATATCGAAGGCTTAGTGTAATGTGATTGCTGGATTTGGATATTATGAGTGTATTATGCATGTTATTGTTGTTGTTGGCAGTTGTTTTGTGATATGGTGGAAGTTGACGAAATAGGGGAAATGCTGCCTAATTTTCATTAGACTATGAATTATTCTAGTTAGAATTTAAGAGTATCATTAAGGCTTAATCATGGTATGAATCCTTCTAAATGTAGATTATTCAAGCTTCAACGGTGAACATTAGATATTTAAGAAGACAAAGAGGTATGTAAGGCTAACCCTTCTTTCAATAAGGCATGATTCCTTGGCTATATATATCCTTTCATGAGTTCTATAATGTCCTCCAAATGATTCTATCACTAAAGCTACTAAAGCTCATGATCCTCGATACTTTCATGATTCCATTGCATCCTTTATATGATAGTTGATCCTCCAAGGATAGACGTAACAAAAACGATAATGGTAATGACGTTGATGATATTTATGGACTCTTAAGTATACGTGTCTAAGTATATATGACTATTATGTAACACCGAGCTTATATGGACGGGTATGATATCTATTACGCGCACACCACTACAGTTGGGTACGGATGACACTAAGCCTTGGTAGGGCCAAGTATGTGTAATCACCGAGCCTTGTCATAGCCGGGTTTGTGAAACCACTGAACCTTCATGGTCGGGTATGCTATGGATATGAATATGTATATGAATACGAATACGAATATGGATACAGATGTAGATATATGTATATGTTTATATGTATGTACACGAGCACGCATTAGAAATGGAAGGTCCCTATGAAAGACAAGGAAGTAATTATGATGATGGCTCTACTATCTCCCGATTCTCCCATCTAAGGCTATTTCTCATGTTGTCTCTTATGCTCCTATTATGATATTGATTATGCTTTACATATTCAGTGCATTATTCGTACTGACCTCCTTTTATTTGTGGACGCTACGTCATGCCCGCAGGTGGCTAGGGAGATAGGCTTGATCCATAGCTTTCTTATTCAGGGACTACATAGAGGAGCTCCATTTCATCTGGAGCTACAGCTTTTGGTATCATTCTTTTGTGTACATACATGGGCATGATGGGGTCCCGTCCCACCTATATGATGTTACCTACTCTTCTTAGAGGCTCGTAGACAGTTGTATATGGTTAGATGTCTTGAAGCCTTGTCGGCTTATATTTTCTATATCAATTTGATAGCCTCGTCGGCTTATGTACATTGATATGGGTATAATTGTTAATGATGTTATGAATGTATCGTTGCCCAAAACGATTAGCATGAATGACAGATAGAAATTATGATTAAGCTATGTGGCCCACCTAGATGTAAATGTGGATGTATGATAAGAGGTGCCCAGGTGGGTTAGCACCGGGTGCCCGTCATGGCCCTCCGGTTGGGTCATGACAGGTTGTACCCAAAAAGGGTAACAAATTTAGAATGTGTGTGAACTACAAAGATTTGAATAAGGCATGCCCGAAGGATTCCTTCCCCTTGCCTAACATCGATCGCATGATTGATGCAACGGCTGGCCACACAATATTAAGGTTGCTTGTCGCTTACTCCGGGTACAACCAGATTCGGAAGATCGGGAAAAGACTTCTTTCATTGCTAAGTATGGAACTTACTATTATAACATAATGCCGTTTGGGTTAAAAAATGTCGGTGCTACCTATCAATGCCTAGTTAACAAAATGTTCGAAAACTAAGTAGGTAAAATAATGGAAGTTTATATTGATGATATGCTAGTTAAGTCCCTGGAAACAGAGGACCATTTGAAGCATTTGCAGGAAACCTTCGATATACTTCGCAAATATAACATGAAGCTGAACCCGAAAAAGTGCGCCTTCGGAGTAGGTTCGAGTAAGTTCCTAGGTTTCATGGTGTCAAATCGAGGGATCAAAATTAACCCAAATAAGATCAAGGCCGTTGAGGATATCCGGGTAGTTGAGAATGTCAAAGGCGTACAGAAGTTGACCAGAAGGATTGTAGCCTTGAGTAGATTCATTTGTCGGTCTTCAGATAAAAGCCACCAATTTTTCTCGTTGTTTAAAAAGAAAAATGACTTCGTATGGACACCGGAGTGTCGGCTGGTGATGAAAATCAAGAAGCTATATTGGGCTTTTGTTATTTAGGGTGTCAAGAACAAGCTCTTGTGAACCCAAGAATTGGTATGTGGACTTTTCATCAAATTCAAGAAGCCCAAGGATGATTTCAAGCCTAAGAAGCCAAGTTAAAATTATTTCCTTCTTAAATTAGGATTAGTTGTTTTCTTTTTTCTAGTAGGTTTTACTTTCCCCTTTCCTTGTAGAATAGGGATTTTACTTTCCTTATTTTTAGCTATTTCCTTTCTAGAGTAGAATAGGGATTTATAGTCATCAAAGAAGAGACCCTAGGCCTATATAAAGGGTTCTTATTCTTTGTTAAACACTATTCACGTTTTTAACATAAACCTAAATTTTGCAATAGAGTTATTTTCTCTATTTCTTCTTCTTTATCCTTGTTTTTGGTTCCAAGCAAGGTGGTGATAGTCTTTATCTTTTTTTCAACTTACGTGTGGTGTTTCTTTATCATGTTAATTGATTTCAAGTGGTGACTTAGGAACTTTATTGGTTCTTGATCATTCAAGAACACGTTTCTTAAAAACAAATTCGTTCTATTTCATACCAAGAACCCTAATTTCCTTTCCATCGTTATACCCTCAATAATTACTTGTTTTAAATGATTCAAGAGTTATTTTTATTGTTCAAATCGTCTTCTTTCACCTCGTCTTGGAATCACCTAATTCCAAGACCCATAGCCCGAGTTACGACCGTTTTTTGAATTCTGCCCATCAAATCGCTTCATGATCAAGATCCTGGTCGATTGGTTCTTTGTTAACTCGAAGAATTACATCAATTTGGTATCAGAGCTGAGTTGAGAAGTACCGTGGCTAATAATATGCAAGCAAGAAGAGGACGTTGGGTTCAAGAAGATGACGGAAGAGCAGCGGATCGTGACATGGAGATGGAAGAGATGAGAAGGACCATACAACAATTACAAACACAACTTCTACGTTACCAAAGGCAAGAACGGCGAAGGATCCTAAGGATGATGACGAAGTGTCTGATATTAATCCCTTTCATAATGTTGATGAAGATGACTCTAGCGCTAATTCTGATTTTACGAGGAGATGACAAGATGATGACTTTGATCATCCAAGAAGAAGGAGGAATCATATAAGGGAGAAAAGAGATGATGGGAAGGTTGATGTTCCTGATTTTGATAGAAAAGCCTAAGGGGATGCGTTTATGGATTGGTTACTCACTGTTGAACGAATCTTTGAGTTCAAAGACTATTCTGAGGAGAAAAAGGTTAAGATTGCTGCCATCAAGTGTCACACCCCAACCTTACTAGGGTGTGATGGGCACCCGACCCTTACTTAGGGCCGAGCGAACCCTCAGACTTTGCTGTGCATAAAATCACATCAAACTTTTTAAATCAAATAAGATAAAATACATAGTAATTTTTTTTTTGAAATATTCTTTCTCGTAGCTTCCAAGCCGAACAAATCTATGATCATACAAAATCCAGTACATAACACAAACCGACATATCGGCTGACGGAGCCGCTTACAGACTGACAACCAAAACCCACGACTCTGTCTGCAAAGTCTCTAACATTAACAGAACCTTTAACACATATATTCTGACTCGGCAGTTCTCCGGGAGCAAAAGGAGCTTGCCATCCTCGCTGGAACATCTTCCACAATATCTTCAACTCATCTGGGAGTACCTGCGCGGCATTAAACGCAGCCCCCGAAGAAAGGGGGTCAGTACAGAATATGTACTAAGCATGTAAGGCATGAAACACAAAAAAAAAAACGAATCCATAACCGAAGTAAAATGTACAGAAGGTGAGCACAATAGCCAGAATACCAAAGTGTTGCATCTGACGTACAAATCATACATAAAAGGTTCCGGAAGACAAATACGGCAATCAAAATGCCAAAATACTTTGCTTTCCTTTGAAAAACGTTTCCGTCTCATACACACAGAAAATCAAACACACAATTACCGCGGCCAAAAGTCCAGCGGTCACTATCACACATACCGCGACCAAGTGTCCAGCGGTTAGCATCCCAAACCCGACATACCGCGGTCAGGGGTCCAGCGGTCAATGTCGCAGATACCGCGGTCAGGGGTCCAGCGGTCAACATCACAAATGCGGCATACCGCGGTCAGGAGTCCAGCGGTCAACGTCGCACATACCGCGGTCAGGGGTCCAGTGGTCAATATCACATAGTGCGGCATACCGCGGTCAGGGGTCCAGCGGTCAATGTCGCACACACCGCGGTCAGGGGTCCAGCGGTCAATAACCAAATTTATTACTTTCCAAACATAAATCACACATGTCAGAATCATGCATCACACATACATACAACATGCCCCGGCCCTCGGTGAGGGACTCGGTGAATAGATTCATGTATACCAAAATCGTATATCAGAAAAATACCGATGGTAAGTAGCTTATCCAGAATATCAGAATACTTACTTTTCAACCACAACTGATGCATACCAAAGTCATGCAAAGGGCGCAGGAACATAGTCGCCACTCCCGTCTCTGGCGCCATAACACACCATGCTCCAGAAGAATTCATAACATGTATATGGTATCTCGGGAACCGGACATATACCACGAGAACCCGAGGACCAATCACATCATAATCCATATACACAGTAACTGGGGACGGACATATACCACAGTACCCCAGAGCCGTACACGGTAACCGGAGACGGACATATACCACAGTACTCCGGAACCGAACACATCATACTCCATATACACGACAACCGGGGACGGACATATACCAAAGTACCCCGGAGCCGGACACATCATACTTCGAAATTACATACATAGAACTCGACTCCTAGACAAGGGACTCGGCGAACCATACGCACAATACATACTGGCTCGGAACTCGGTGAAAGGGATCATAGCGTATATACGAGCGGATTAGTAAGAAACTAGGTGCACATAAATTAAAACCCGATGAAGGAATCAAATGTATTACCAGGATATTCGTAACGGATTATTTATAACCGAATACTTATTTCGGATACTTATATCAAATTACCTGTGTCAGGATGTTTCTGTCAACATACCTATATTAGATTACTCATAGCAGACTCCTTATATCGAATTACATGCTCACATCAGGATATTCACATTAAGGAGCTTTCCAATGACTTATGGAATGAATCAAACGGAGTCTTAGATTCATAGACGAAAGTCTTACTTTTATATCATACAAAAATAGCTCAAGTGAGACAAACGTAGGAAGTTTCGGAACTTGTGGGCCCACCTCGGGTCAAGTCGAGGTGGCGGATATAAATTACAAACATTGGACTCTATGGAGTCATCCATGAAGGTTTCAAAGCGAGCCGATCACGTCTGTACAGGTTATGGATGTTTGAACAGTTTTCCAACAAAACTTAAGGGCTATAATTCAATTGTGCTGAATGAATAGTACCAAAAATTCAGACTCGCATTCCCATGAGTAGAATAACCTACGAGGCTCAAATCCGAATCTAGTACACCTAGGACATGCCAAGAGAAGAGAAGGGATAGCTTTACATACCTCACTTGCGCCTTATGCTCGTCCAAACTCAATTCCCGTTTCGCCCAAAATCTACAAATGGTCATATTTACCAATTGTCAATAGTAAGACTTTTAGCATTCAAATCTTTAATTCATCACTTGTCTACAAAAAAATTTGGGCAGCATTTCCCCTATAATTTCGCTGCCCCGAGAATCATCTCGACCCAAAATATCGACAACAACAACCCACAATACCAACAACATCAACCATCATCACAAAATACATTATAACATAACTAATCTTCTTTCCAACATAACACAATATCTTTTATTCCAACTTCCCATTTTCAAATCAATACCAACATTCTCATATTCATTCCCAACCAAGATCATCACAATACAATTCGGAAGCATTTCATATCGTTTCTACAAAATATACAAACTTCCACCAAAACCATAATTCACCTAAACTTCCAATCTTCAACATAAACATCCACAACATATTCTTATCCTCAATTTCATTTACAACAACAACAATTTGCATCTTACAATTTCATTCTCATAATTACATAAACTATAATAAAGTTGCATATTTTCCTACAACAACTTAACAATGGATTTTCATACCAACTTGAACTATTCTCCTTCATGACCCCATAAGAACACAACAACACAATTAATACACTAAGTAAAATAAATTCATCTTCTCTTCAACACCCACCACATCCGGCCACATACAAACACACCCATAACACATCAATTTCACACTTTTTATTCATTTCTACATACTACAACACAAACAAACCTTCATAACATAATAAAAAGGAATTGATTCTTACCTCTTTCTCCAATCTTCTTCAAACTTCCACTTGCCAACACAAGCACTTTCTTGCCTTAAAACTTATATCATGTTGAAGAGCATCCTTGAGTTAGTAATATTGCTAGAAAATCATGATTTTTTTATCACAATTGAAGGGCTTGGAATTTTTTTTCTCTTTTTCTTGAAGGGGCCGAAACCCCCCCCCCCCCCCCCCCCTTTTGTTCTTGCTCTTTTTTTTTTTTTTCATGAATGGTCTAGAATGAACCATGACCCCTTTATTTATTTAATTACCACATGACTTGAATTAAAACATGGGCTTGGGCTCATCTTAATGGACTATGGCCGGCCACCCTTCTCAATATTGGGCCTCAATTTCTTTTTTTTTTAGCCCAATTAATGATGGATCATAATTTGTAATTCCCGAAACTAATTTCCGAAATTCCCAATTTTGCCCTTGGCCTTCCTCCATATTTCCACACCAACACCTTTCATGAACAACCTATATGTTAATTAAAATCATAATATGGCCTTACCTCTTACAAGTCACAATTATTTCAAATTTTTTCCGAATGTACGAAATACGGGATATAACATCAAGCTTAAAGGATATGCGCCACTTTGGTTGGGAAATCTTAAACGAGAAAGAGAAAGAGAAGGTCGTGCAAAGATTCGAACGTGGGAGAAGATGAAGAGAGAACTACGTAGACGTTTTATTCCTAATACAAAGAAGCAAGAAAACTATCTGAAGTTTCATAATCTTTGTCAAGGAGACCTGACCGTGGAAAACTATACTCGGGAGTTTGAATATCTCATGATTAAGTGTGACACTCGAGAACATGAGGAGCAAACTATAGCAAGGTATATTAGTGGGTTGAGATTTTCCATCGCAGATGCTATTCGACTGCAACCTTATTGGACATTCAATGATGTGCGAAAACTTTCTATTAATGTTGAACATCAACAAAAGGAGCCGAAAAGATCTTACCCCAAGAAGAACTATTCTAACCAGAGGAGTAATAGTACTGGTGCTGTGAATTCCAAGGAAATTCATAGAGGTAATTCTTATAATTCAACTAATGCTAAGAGTGATGAGAAGAAACCTCAAGGGGATTCCACTAGGAGAAAGTGTTTTAAGTGTCACGATTTTGGCCATCTACTAGCTGATTGTCCCAATCGAAAGCCTATAATGATGGTTGAGGAAGAAGATGGGGCTAATCATGAAGACAACCAATAATCTGATGAAGTTGATGAGAAACGTGAGGATGCCGAAATTGAAGCTGATGAAGGTGCTTGTTTAGTTATTCAGAGAAGCTTACATGTTGGACATAAAGATGAAGAGCCATGTCAACGAGAAACACTTTTCCACACTAGGTGTACTTCACATGGCAAGGTATGTTATGTGATTATTGATGGTGGAAGTTGCACTAATGCTATTTCGAAAGAGATGGTGACTAAATTAGGTTTGATAACCGAGAAACATCCCAAGCCTTGCAACATTAAGTGGTTACAAGATGGTGGAGGTATGAAGGTCACAAAAAGATGTTTGGTCTTTTTTTCAATCGGTAAAATTTATAAAGACCAGATTTGGTGTGATGTAATGAGTATGGATGCTTGCCACTTATTACTTGGCAGACCATGGCAATAAGATATGCGTGCTTATCATGCTGGATACCTTAACACCTATTCATTTATTATTGATGGACGTAAGATAACTTTGAAGCTATTGCATCGAAGAGAGCTTAATAAGAAGACCAAACCGATAGGTGATGCCCTATTGACCAGATCACAAGTTGTTGGCCACAGTAACAAAGAAGAGCCATTATATATTGCAGTAGCTATAGAAGACTCACAAGAGGAGGAGAAAGAATTAGATACACGAGCCAAAAAGCTACTTACTATGTTTGATGATGTGATCTATGAGGATGTCCCATTAGAACTTCCACCTATGCGTGATATTCAACATCAAATTGACCTTGTACTTGGGATTTTTTGCCGAACAAAGCTGCTTATAGAATGAATCCTACACAAAAAGCTGAACTCCAAAGGCAAGTTGAAGAGTTACTAGATAGGGGCTTAATAAGAGAGAGTCTTAGCCCTTGTGCTGTACCCGCTTTGCTTGTTCCTAAGAAAAATGGCACCTGGAGGATGTGTGTTGATAGCCGGGCAATCAGCAGAATCACCATTAAGTATCGTTTTCCAATCCCTAGGTTAGACGATCTATTTGATTAATTGCATGGTGCTAAAATCTTTTCCAAGATTGATTTGAAGAGTGGATATCACCAGATTCATATGAAAGAAGGTGATGAATGGAAGACTACCTTCAAGACTACCCAAGGCTTGTACGAATGGTTGGTAATGCCTTTTGGTTTGTCTAATGCTCCGAGCACATTCATGAGACTTATGACTCATGTGTTTAGACCATTTATGGGGAAGTTTGTTGTTGTTTACTTTGATGATATCTTAGTTTTCAGCAAGGAGGAAGGCGAACATGAGAAACATTCGGAGAAGGTTTTTAAACCTTAAGGAGGGAGAAGTTGTATGCACAACTCAAGAAGTGCATCTTTTATGGTGATAGCGTTTGCTTCCTTGGTTACATAGTAACTAGTGTTGGTATTCAAGATGATTCAAGTAAGATAGAGGCAATATTAAGTTGGCCAACTCCTAGGTCAATTTTAGACATAAGGAGATTTCATGGAATGGTGTCTTCTATAGACGGTTTGTTAAAGATTTCGGCACGTTGGTTGCTCTTATAACTGGCTGTTTGAAGGGAGGCATATTCAAGTGGAATGAAGCTACCCAAAAGAGTTTTGAATTGATCAAGAATAAGATGACACGAGCTCCTATCCTTCAGTTACCAAACTTTAATGATCTATTTGAAGTAAAATGTGATGCTTCAGGTGTTGGCATTGGAGGAGTCCTTAGTTAAGAAGGTAAACCCATTGGATAATTTAGTGAGAAGTTGGGTGGACCTAAGCTGAGGTATTCCACCTATGAGAAAGGGTTTTATGCTATTATTCGAGTTTTGCAACATTGGAGTCATTACTTACTGCCCAGAGAGTTTGTTCTATATTCTGATTATGAGGCACTAAAATATCTTAATCATCAACAGAAACTCAACGCGAGACATGCAAAATGGGTAGACTTCCTTCCAAATTTTTAATTTGTGATGAAGCACAAAGCTGGAAAACTAAATCAAATTGTTGATGCTTTTAGTAGAAGACCATGTGTGCTTTCCATCATGCAGACTAACGTATTCAGATTCGACCACAGTAAGGAACTTTATGAGGCTGATCCAGACTTTGGAGTCATTTGGACGAGATGCTTGGAAGGTCCACAAAGCATGTTCTTGATAAGAGATGGCTTTCTTTACTATGGCAAGAAACTTTGCATACCACAAGGTTCTTTAAGAGATTCCATTGTTAGAAAAGCACATGAGGGTGGATTAACTAGTCACTTTGGCCATTCTAAGATATCAGGGATGATTCAAGAAAACTTCTATTGGCCTAAGTTGAATCGAGATGTTCTGAGGTTGATTGAGCGTTGTGAAACTTGTAAAAGAGCAAAGATGCATGGTAGCATTAAGGATTTATATGAACCTTTTCCAATTCCTACAACACCTTGGGAACATATCAGCTTGGATTTTGTGATTGGATTACCAAGAACTCATGAAGAGTTGAAGTATAGTTCGTCTTATCACCCTCAGACGGATGGACAAACAGAGTTAGTCAATTGGAGTTTGGGTTCCCTATTAAGAAGTCTGGTTAAGAAGAACATAAGATAGTGGGAGTAGTTGCTGCCACAGGCTGAATTTTGTTTCAACAAGTCTGTGAATCGAATAACCGAAAAGAGTTCTTTTGAAGTGGTATATGGTAAGAATCCTCTTAGTCCCTTAGAATTATCTCCTGTCCTTCAAAATCATTCTTTTAGTGGAGATGCTGATGAGAGAGTTAAAGAGATGAAGAAAATTCACGAGAAAGTTTTACAAGAGATTGAGAGGCAAACAAAAACATACAAAAAACAAGCTGATAAGAAGAGAGAGAGACGACTCTTTAAAGTGGGAGACTTAGTATGGATATACTTAAGGAAGGAAAGGTTTCCTAAACAAAATTGTCCAAAGTTGCAAGCAAGAGCTGATGGTCCCTTTCGTGTTGTTCAAAAGTTGGGTAATAATGCTTATAGAGTGGAGCTACCAGAAGAGTATGGGGTATCCCCGATATTTAATGTAGCTGATCTTGCACCATTTATTGAGCCTTTAGGCTCAAGGACGAGTCTTTCTCAACCAGGGGAGAATGATGAAAATCAAGAAGCTATATTGGTATGTGGACTTGTCTTCAAATTCAAAAAGCCCAAGGATGATTTCAAGCCCATGAATCCAAGTTAAAATTAGTTCCTTCATAAATTAGGATTAGTTGTTTCCCTTTTTCTAGTAGGTTTGACTTTCCCCTTTCCTTGTAGAATAGGGATTTTACTTTCCTTATTATTAGCTATTTCCTTTCTAGAGTAGAATAGGGATTTGTAGTCATCAAAGAAGAGACCCTAGGCTTATATAAAGGGTTCTTATTCTTTGTTAAACACTATTCACGTTTTTAGCATAAACCTAAATTTTGCAATAGAGTTATTTTCTCTATTTCTTGTTCTTTATCCTTGTTTTTGGTTCCAAGCAAGGTGGTGATAGTCTTTATCTTGTTTTCAACTTGTGTGTGGTGTTTCTTTATCACGTTAATTGATTTCAAGTGGTGACTTAGGAACTCTATTGGTTCTTGATCATTCAAGAACACGTTTCTTGAAAACAATTTCGTTCTATTTCATACCCAGAACCCTAATTTCCTTTCCATCGTTGTACCCTCAATAATTACTTGTTTTAAATGATTCAAGAGTTATTTTTATAGCTTAAATCATCTTCTTTCACCTCATCTTAGAATCACATAATTCCAAGACCCATAGCCCGAGTTCTGTCCGTTTTTTGAATTCTGCCCATCCAATCGCTTCAAGATCAAGATCCTAGTTGATTGGTTCTTTGTTAACTCGAAGAATCACATCAGCTGGCCATAGAAGAATTAAAAAGGTATTTATCGAGCCCGCCTCTGTTGCATACCCCGAAGGCAAACGAGCTGCTGTACTTGTACTTGGTAGTGTCCGAAGTCATAGTAAGCGGAGCACTGGTCTAAGAGGAAGAAGGTACCAATTTATTATGTTAGTAAAACATTGGGGGATGTTGAGAAACGCTACCCCCACCTAGAAAAATTGGCCCTAGCTTTGTTGAGTGCATCTAGAAAGTTAAAGCCTTATTTTCAATGTCACCCTATATGTGCAGTAATGACATATCCGTTAAAAAAATGTTATGCACAAACCGGAGTTATCCGGTAGGTTGAAAAAATGGGCAGTCGAAGTCAGCGGATATGACATCGAGTATAAACCCCGAACGACTATAAAGTCTCAAATTTTTGCAGAGTTCGTAGCAGATCTTACCCTTGCAATAGTACCCGAGGTAGAGAAAGAACTCCTTTTAACCTCGGGTAAGACCTCGGTAATCTGGACCCTCTACACGGACAGAGCTTCCAACGTGAAAGGTATTGGGCTTGGGATTATGCTTAAAGCCCCAGCGGGGGATATCATCCGGCAATCCATAAGAACTTTAAAATTGACTAACAATGAAGCCGAGTATGGGGCTATGATTGTAGGTTTGGAACTGGCCAGGAGCTTGGGGCAGAGATCATCGAAGCAAAATGTGACTCACTCTTGGTCGTGAACCAAGTAAATGGGGTTTTCGATGTGAAAGATGATATGATGCAAAAATACTTGGAGAAGATATAGGTGGTTTTACACTGATTCAAAGAATGAACTTTGCAGCATGTGCCGAGGGAAAAAAATACTGAGGCAGATGCATTCGCTAACCTGGGCTCATTGGTAGGAACGGAAGAATTCAACTCGGGTATGGTGGTCAATTAATGAACTCTGCCGTTGAAAGCAGCCACGCCGAAGTCAACATGGCAAGTTTAAAATGGGACTGGGGAAATAAATACATAGACTACCTGGCGGAGGAAAATTACCAGCGGATCCTAAGGTGTCACGAGCTCTTAGGATCAAGGCGGCAAGATGTTGCTTAATTGAAGGAAAATTATACCGACGTTCATTTTACAGTCCTTTAGCCAGGGGTCTAGTGCCCGGAGAGACGGACTACGCAATATACCAAGTCCATGAAGGAACTTGTGGTAATCAGTCTGCGAATTGCACTTTCAACCTCCGCAAATTACTCATTTTTTTGTAGTGTATTTCCCCCATGGTCGTTCATGAAATGGTGAATGGACATTGTCGGCCCTTTACCTTGGGCACCAGTTAAGGCTCGTTTCATTTTATTTATGACTGACTATTTTTCTAAATAGGTTGAAGCACAAGCCTTCGAAAAGGTTCAGGAAAAGGAGGTTATCAACTTCATATGGGATCACATCATATACCGGTTTGGCATCCCGACTTAGATCACATGTGACAATGGCCAACAATTCATAGGTAACAAGGTCAATAATTTCCTTGAAGGCTTGAAGATCAAGAAGATAATGTCCACTCCTATCATCCGAGTGCGAACGGACAGGCAGAATCAACGAACAAGACTATTATTCAGAACTTGAGGAAACGGTTGGATGAATCCAAAGGCAGGTGGAAAGAAATCTTGCCGGAAGTACTTTAGGCTTACAGGACAATCCCGAAGTCGAGCACTAGTGAGACACCATTTTCCTTGGTATATGGAGGCTCTGATCCCTATTGAAGTCGGGGAGCCGAACTTAAGATTCCAATACGCCACATAGGAGTCAAATGGCGAGGCTATGGTAGTAAAACTCGACTTAACGGAGGAAATACGTGAAACCGCGTTAGTCTGTCTGGCAGCACAAAAACAATGAATGGGCAGGTATTACAACCAAAGAACCAACCTTTGGCACTTCCAGATCGGGGACTTGGTCGTTCAAAAAGTCACATTATACACAAAGAACCCTAATTAGGGGAAGCTTGGTCCGAATTGGGAAGGGCCATACAAAGTAATCGGTGTAACTGGCAAAGGTTCGTACCAACTCCTGTTGGAGAATGGACAACAGTTGCCAAACAATTGGAATGTAGCACACTTGAAGAGATACAATTTCCAAGGTACGACTCGTACCCTCTTCGTGAATTTTTTAACTTACCTGTTTTGATCCCTGCAGGAGCAAGCCCGAATGAAGTCAGGAATATTAGAGTTAGGCTTGAAAACATGTGTTGCACTCTTTTTTCCTTATCTCAGTTTGTCCCGAAGTGGGTTTTCCAGCTAGGTTTTTAACGAGGCAATAACGTAAAGCGTGTTACTTTAGTGGAAATGGCTAGATAAGTGATGGGACCAGGGACTGCTGGGTATCAACGATAGTGTTTCTCTTCTCATACTTCAAACACAGACACTAGGGGACTATCATATTATATAAGCCCAACGAGGCCAAACTTATTGTATCATGTAAGCCCAATGAGGCCAAATCAACTATTGTTTCTTTGAAAATTCCTACATTAGGATTTGTTGTAAGGGCCAAACGACCGAATGAGTCGTGCCCGGGTAGTTAATTTTGTTACAACAAAATCGGATGCCTCTCGACAGTTGTACCATACAAGTTTGTGAAATGAGAAGAACATTTCGGTTTAAGCTTTGCACATGTTACTATTTCGCAATATATCCACTTCACATTCGTAAGTCCGTTATACTTCTATGTTCGTAAAAAGCCCTGAACCAGGGACTATGAACTTGGGACTATCGTTAACAATCAACGGACAAAATAAGGGTTTGGCTCAAACAAATTCTAAGCAAGTTGAGCACGACTCATTCACAACGGCTTTAAAAAGTCTTAAGTAGACTTAGCCTAAGGAAAAAGACTCAAAAACACTTAAGTCTAAAAGGTTAGAAATACCAACCCAAATGCCCGAAGAAATTTGGAGACGTCCGAATTCACGAGCATAAAATATACATAAGTTGCCAACCCTCGGTGCAAAACTGTTACACCTCTCATTTTCGTCGTAAGAGAACCTG
Source organism: Lycium barbarum (assembly GCF_019175385.1). NCBI lineage: Eukaryota > Viridiplantae > Streptophyta > Magnoliopsida > Solanales > Solanaceae > Lycium > Lycium barbarum. The sequence continues at coordinate 88,896,162 of NC_083346.1, read as the reverse complement.
TGGTTTCCTAGTCGGGTATGCCTTTGGAATAGAAACCCGAGCCCGAGTTTTGGAGATAGAAAGTGTCTTACCCCGTGTACAAAGGTACCAGCAGGTATTCCTGGTGATTTGCAGGATTACAAGTTGAATGAATCAAATCGACGCGATCTGAGCTGAATCTGAGAAATCTGCAGACACCAGTCATTATCGACGGGTCGTCGACATGGTCGATGGACCGTAATTGTACGGCGTCGTTATGTTTTCGCGACCTTGAATCTGCAGGCATAGGTCCACGGAGCAAGTCGACAGGTCGTCGACCCGCTCATCGAACCTCACTGCTGGAACTTTTTTGTTCCAAGTATTAATATGTGATCCACCACTCTATTTCTCATTTTCTCTCTTCCAAGTTAGGGAAAAACCCCAGTATATTTACTCCCAACATTTTCTATCATTAGAGTGCTGATTTGGCAAGATCCGAGCCCCGTAAACCCAAACTTGTGATGAAGAAGGTTGTTTCTAAGGTTTCTTCTAAGTTGTGAAGCTTAGGGAGTTGGAGTTGAAGTGGATCTTTGGAATCTCAGACAACTCAAGGTATGTAAATAATTTCTACCATTATATTTAAGTTAATTATTATTACGCGTCCCATTTTATTACAAGGAGATTTTGGCTTATTGGTGGTATACACCTTTGGTACGGTAGTCCGCACCAGAGCTTTGGTCGTGAGATATTTTACCTTGTATGTGTATAGGACTATAAGCATGTATTCTTGACATTACGAGAGAATTAGAAGTGAAACGAATCGAATCAGAGCAAATCGGAGCAATTCAGAAAACTGTGGAAACCAGTCAGCGTGGACGGCCCAAGGGACGGACCGTCGACACGTTGACGAGCCGTCGCCTGGCACCATCGATGAGGTTCTGCAATCAGACATCTAAGGTGGAGAATCGACGGCGCTTGTCGACGGACCGTCGACACGTCGACGAGCCGTCGACCCTGCTCGTCGACCCGCGGATCTGGAAGTTTCCAGCCCTGGTTATAAATACAAGCTCCCATGTTTTAATTCATTTTTCACCCTAAAACAGTCTCTATATCTCTCCATAACCCTCTAAAACCCTCTCTCTATTTCTACAACAATCTATACTAAGAAATCAAGATCAAAAGCCAAGATTTAAGAGATTCATATACTAGGAAGCCTATTAGGGTTTGTGGAGAGTAAGGATTTCTTTGGCAAGAAAGTGAAGGATTTCATTCTAATGGAGTAGAGTGACTCAAGGCTTGTTTATAAGTGCTTAAGGTGAGTTTTATGTTTATTTCCTATTCTTAAGAGTATTGAGGGGTTGAAAGACTTGGATAATGGAAGAAAATAGAATATAGAGCTCAAATGTGGAAATAATGGTATTCTTTAATAGTAGTTGACATGAATCATGACTCTTGATGTATTATGAATAGAATCTTGTTATAAATGATATTAAGAACATGGGAGAAACATAATAGGAGGATGAATGAAATATTGTATTATGACCATGGTTATGGATGCCCTTGAAATGAGAGTAGGAGAATTGAATGATGTGTGGTTGACAAAGATTGTGGATTATGAGATTATGAATGTTCTTATAAATGTTTGGGAGTTGTTGTATGATATAGAGAAAGTTGTGGAAACTAAGGAGAAGCTGCCCAATTTTCATTAGCTTTAGTTCAAGCATAGTTATGTTATCGATTATCGAATTTTAGTATGAATTCCTTTGAAGGTAGAATCGCAAGTTAGAGAGGCACGCAATTAGATGATAGATTTGAAGAGACACAAGGTATATAAGGCTAGTCCCTTCTTTTCTAAGGCATGATCCCTATGACATGAATTCCCCTATCTCTCCATGACTTTCTTATATTCTATGAACTATGAGTCTACGTTGATAAAGAGCTCCTTATGAGGTAAAGATAAGAGATATGTCACGAATATGATAATGGTGATGATGAGTCTAAGCCTAAATACCCTAATGCTTGTGATACGATAATTCCATGAAGCTAATGACTCTTGTACGATTCTTTAATGTCATTCATTGTTGCTAGACCCACCTTATGATACTAGTTCCTTTAAGGTGAGGTATGATGAATATGATTACTCCACAATAGAATCGGGAGTTCTCAACCTTACGTCTCTCCGATAGAGTTATAGTTGTCTTAAGTTCTTATGTATGTTTTAGGAGATGTATATGATGATGAGATTACACCGTGCCTAGATGGCCGGACATGTCACTGCGAAGGCGGACTGCATATGATTCCACCGAGCCTAGACGGTCGGACCTGTCACCGCTAATGCGGGGTGCTTATGATTACACCATGCCTGGAGGGCCGAACATGACACCACTAGTGGGCGGCGTATGATGGTTACCTGAACGCGGGTCAACGACGATAATATATATATATATATATATATTATATGCATGCATGTGTTTTCCTTTAAAGGTTAAGCAGGTTAGATCTCCAGCTCATATTTCATTGCTTCGTTATTATGCTATTATTATTCATGCCTTACATACTCAGTACAATGTTCGTACTGACGTCCTTTCTTTTGGACGCTATGTTCATGCCCACAAGTAGACAGGGAGACGGTGCGGATCCGTAGGAGCTTATCAACAGATTTACAGGAGCACTTCATTATTCTGGAGGTGCTACTTACAATTATATTCTTTTGTGTTTATATTTTGGGCATGACGGGGTCCTGTCCAGTCTTTATGTCTAGTACTCTAGTAGAGGCTCGTAGATACGTATATGTGGGTTGCTGGTGTCCCATGACGATGTCAGTGTACATTTTTGTATATAATTTTTGGTGACCATACAGGCTTATGTATATTTATGTATAGCCTTGGGTATTTATATATGTATGTGTCCAGGTTGAGTATGATGATTAGTAATATGAGCGGTGCTCGGTAGTTAGCTCCGGGTACCCATCATAGCCCCTAGTCGGGTCGTAACAAAAGTGGTATCAGAGCAGTTCAGTCCTCGGAAGTGTCTACGAGCCGTGTCTAGCAGAGTCTTATTTGTAGTGTGTAGCGCGCCACACTTATAAACAAGAAGCTGCGGGGCATTTAGGAAAAATGACCATTCTTCTTCTTATGAGATCGTGCGATAGAGCCTTGTTATAAGATTTTCTCCTCCCTAATGGTGTGTTATGATTTCAATGATGCCGCCAAAGAGAAAAGCTATAGTCGCCCAAAAGGGCAAGACTACAACATAGAGGCAGATAGAAAGGGAGCCGCCAACTCATGTTGAAGAAGGTGAATCCCATAATGAGGCTCCATCTAATACCTTTCACACTCCGCCTATTATAGCAGAGCAAGAGGGGGCTTCAATTCCAACTCCTATGGCTCCAGTCCCTCCACCGACAGCTTTGGGTCAACAAATGACCGAAGCTATTCAACTACTGACACAGTTAGTGGCCGCTCAGGCACATCGGCAGGGTACAAGTTCAGGTGACAGGGCAACTAGTACTCGATCCCAGGATTTTATGAGTTTGAACCCTCTAGAAGTTTTCGGTTCAAAGCCGGATGAAGACCCGCAAGGCTTTATTGATGAGATGTTGAGAACATTGAAAATTATTCATGCCTCCGATACTGAATCTGTGGAGTTGGCATCTTATAGACTCCGGGATGTGGCGGTTCTTTGGTATAATAATTGGATATCCTCAAGGAAGGAAAATGAACCTCCTCCAGTATGGCAAGAATTTGTGGATGCTTTCCTTCGTCACTACTTGCTACCTGAGGTCCGTCGAGCTAGAGCGGATAGATTCTTGCTTTTGAAGAAAGGGAACATAAGTGCCCGGGAGTATATCCTTCATTTTAATTCATTGGCTAGATATGCTCCGACCATGGTGACTGATATGGGAGATAGAGTGCAAAGGTTTGTGAGAGGCCTAGGGCTGTAATTGTTTAAAGATTGCTTGACAGCTTCATTATAGGAGGGGATGAATATTTCATGTATTCAGGCCCATGCCCAGAACTTAGAAGAGCAGCAATACTCGCAAAGGGGTGAGTGTGATATTGATAGAGGGCAATGTAAGAGGGCCAGATCAATGGGTACAAGTAGCGACTATAGAGGGGGATCGAGGCAGTCATATTCCAGATAATCAGGCCAGTCAGCGACTAGTGCACCTCCTCGGTTTGTAGGCAGGAGATTTGATCGCTTCATTCATTCTGGACAGGGTCAGAGTTCGAGAGCCTCAGGTTCTCAGTTTGGGGGTGATTATAGCCAGAGGAGACCACCGGTCCCACGATATAGTCAGTGCAGAAATTTACATTCGGGTTCATGTCTCCAAGGTGCAGATGCTTGTTATGTTTGTGGATAGACTGGGCACGTGATGCGTGATTTCCCCTCGAGGTATGGTAGTTCAGCCCACAGGGTCAGCAACTGGTTCTTCTTCTTCTGTGCATCCGGTAGGGCAGACTCCCCATATTCCAGCAGGTCGAGGTAGAGGCAGAGGGGGGGGGGCATCCAGTTCAGGTGGTACCCAGCCCCGTATCTATGCTTTAGCCGGACGACAGGATCTTGAGTCCTCCCCGGATGTGGTTACAGGTATATTGACTATATTCTCTCATGATGTTTATGCGCTGATAGATCTGGGTTCAACGTTTTCTTGTATTACTCCTTATATTGCTGGTCGTATTAGGGTGAAATCCAAGCCAATTAAACCTTTTGAGGTATCTACTCCGGTTGGTGATCCCGTGATAGCTAGACTGTGTAATTGTGGTATGTGAACGCCAGACTATAGTTGATTTAATTGAGCTGGAAATGTTAGATTTTGATGTGATTATGGGTATGGATTGGTTGGCCTCATGTTATGCCAATGTTGATTGCCGAATGAAAATATTTCGATTTCAATTTCCGGGAGAGCCCGTGCTTGAATGGAAAGGTAATACAACGTCTCCTAGAGGTAGGTTTATTTCCTACCTTAAGGCAAGGAAGATGATAGCTAAAGACTACATTTATCACCTAGTTCGAGTTCACGATACCGAAGCAAAGCCACCGACTTTTCAATCCGTCCCGATAGTGAATGAATTTTCGGATGTATTTCCAGTTGAACTTCCAGGCCTTCCTTCGGAAAGAGAGATTAATTTTTCTATTGATGTATTGCCGGACACCAAGCCCATATCTATTCCTCCTTACCGAATGGCTCCGGCAGAATTGAAAGAGTTGAAGGCTCAATTGAAAGATTTTCTTGAGAAGGGATTTATTAGGCCCAGTTCGTCACCGTGGGGAGCACCTGTCCTATTTGTGCGAAAGAAAGGTGGCTCCCTATGGATGTGTATTGATTATAGACAGCTGAACAAGGTGACGATAAAGAATAAATATCCGCTACCAAGAATTGATGATTTGTTTAACTAGTTGCAGGGCGCCAAGTGGTTTTCCAAAATAGATATGAGGTCAGGTTATCATCAAGTGAGAGTTAGGGAAGAAGTTATTCCCAAAACAGCTTTCCGAATGAGATATGGCCATTATGAATTTCAGGTAATGTCCTTTGGGTTGAGTAATGCTCCGACGATGTTTATGAATTTGATGAATAATGTATTCAGACCTCTTTTAGATCTATTTGTAATTGTGTTCATTGACGATATTCTTGTATACTCTCGGACGGAATCTGAGCATGCTGACCATTTGCGTATTGTCCTTGGAATTCTTCGGACTCGAGAATTGTATGCAAAATTTTCCAAATGCAAGTTTTGGATAAATTCTGTAACTTTTTTGGGCCATGTTATTTCAGCTGATGGCATTCAAGTTGACAGTCAGAAAATGGAGGCTGTGAAGACTTGGTCAAGGCCCACAACGCCTACTGAAGTTCGTAGTTTCTTGGGATTGTCAGGTTACTACAGAAGGTTCGTGGAAGGGTTTCCTCTATTTCAGTACCATTGACAAAGCTAACTCAGAAATCAGCAAAATTCCAATGGACTGATGCCTGTGAGCATAGTTTCTAAGAGTTGAAAAACAGATTGACTTCAGCCCCAGTCCTGACACTCCCAGAAGGACGAGACGATTATGTTGTGTATTGTGATACCTCTGGAGTTGGTTTAGGATATGTGTTGATACAGCACGGTAAATTCATTGCCTATGCTTCAAGGCAGCTGCGGAAGCATGAAAAGAACTATCCAACTCATGATCTTGAATTGGCTGCGGTTATTCATGCACTAAAGATGTGGAGACATTACTTGTATGGTGTTCATGTTGATATTTATATGGATCACAAAAGTCTCCAATATATCTTCAACTAGAAGGAGTTAAATCTACGGCAGAGGCGATGGTTAGAACTCCTAAAAGATTATGATGTGAGTATTTTATACCACCCCAAAAAGGCGAATATATTGGCCGATGCACTTAGCCGCATATGAAGCTCTGTATGGAAGAAAGTGTAGATCCCCAAGTAGGTGGTTTGAAGTAGGAGAGGTACAGCTAATAGGTCCTGAGTTGATTCAACAAGCGGTGGAAAAGGTCAAGGTTATCCGAGATCGATTGTTGACAGCCCAAAGTCGCCAGAAATCTTATGCAGACAACCGTCGACGAGATTTAGATTTTCAAGTTGATGATTGGCTATTCCTGAAGGTATCACCAATGAAAGGCGTGATGAGATTTGGTAAGAAAGGAAAGTTGAGTCCTCGATATATTGGACCCTACAAGATTGTCCTCAAGGTGGGACAAGTAGCTTATGAATTGGACTTACCCCCAGAACTTGAATCAGTCCATCCGATTTTTCATGTCTCAATGCTCTGAAAATTTGTCGGAGATCCTACTAGGATCATGCTGGTAAATGGTGTTCAAGTGACAGAAAAGTTGGCCTATGAAGAAGTACCTATGGCGAAATAATAACCGAGAAGAAATGACTTAGGAAGCGGAGGAAAATATGAAGTCCAAGTATCCGCACTTATTCCAACTCCTGGAAGAGATCCAGGATGGGACGTCAATATTATGAGGTATGTATGCAATCTTTCATGCTTTTAGTCGTGTGTGACCATAATTCTTGCTATTATGTTGTAGCCCTGGGAGGCAATGTTATTATGGGCTGTTGTGACAGGATAATAGAGCCATATTACAGGGGAAACTCTAGCTGAATTTCTGTAGGATCCACGAGAACTTAACATTCGAGGACGAATGTTTTTAAAGAGGGGAAGAATGTTACGCCTCCCGTTTTATTGCAAGGATAATATGGCTTATTGGTGGTATACACCTTCAGTACGGTAGTTCGCACCAGAGCTTTGGTCGTGAGATATTTTGTCTTGTATGTTTATAGGAGTATAAGCATGTATTCTTGACATTACGAGGAAATTAGAAGTGAATCGAATCAAATCGAAGCAGTTCAGAAAACTACTGAAACGAATCAACGTCGACGGCCCGAGGGACGGACCATCGACGAGCCTTGCCTGGCACCATCGATGAGGTTCTGCAATCAGACATCTAAGGTGGAGAATCGACGGCGCATGTCAACGGACCGTCGACACGTCGACGAGCCGTCGACCCTGCTCGTCGACCCGCGGATCTGGAAGTTTCCAGCCCTGGTTATAAATACAAGCTCCAATGTTTTAATTCATTTTTTCTCCCTAAAACAGTCTCTATATCTCTCCAGAACCCTCTAAAACCCTCTCTTTATTTCTACCACAATCTATACTAAGAAATTAAGATCAAAAGCCAAGATTTAAGAGATTCATATACTAGGAAGCCTATTAGGGTTTGTGGAGAGTAAGGATTTCTTTGGCAAGAAAGTGAAGGATTTCATTCTAATGGAGTAGAGTGACTCAAGGCTTGTTTATAAGTGCTTAAGGTGAGTTTTATGTTTATTTCCTATTCTTAAGAGTATTGAGGGGTTGAAAGACTTGGATAATGGAAGAAAATAGAATATAGAGCTCAAATGTGGAAATAATGGTATTCTTTAATAGTAGTTGACATGAATCATGACTCTTGATGTATTATGAATAGAATCTTGTTATAAATGATATTAAGAACATGGGAGAAACATAATAGGAGGATGAATGAAATATTGTATTATGACCATGGTTATGGATGCCCTTGAAATGAGAGTAGGAGAATTGAATGATGTGTGGTTGACAAAGATTGTGGATTATGAGATTATGAATGTTCTTATAAATGTTTGGGAGTTGTTGTATGATATAGAGAAAGTTGTGGAAACTAAGGAGAAGCTGCCCAATTTTCATTAGCTTTAGTTCAAGCATACTTATGTTATCGATTATCGAATTTTAGTATGAATTCCTTTGAAGGTAGAATCGCAAGTTAGAGAGGCACGCAATTAGATGATAGATTTGAAGAGACACAAGGTATATAAGGCTAGTCCCTTCTTTTCTAAGGCATGATCCCTATGACATGAATTCCCCTATCTCTCCATGACTTTCTTATATTCCATGAACTATGAGTCTACGTTGATAAAGATCTCCTTATGAGGTAAAGATAAGAGATATGTCACGAATATGATAATGGTGATGATGAGTCTAACCCTAAAAACCCTAATGCTTGTGATACGATAATTCCATGAAGCTAATGACTCTTGTACGATTCTTTAATGTCATTCATTGTTGCTAGACCCACCTTATGATACTAGTTCCTTCAAGGTGAGGTATGATGAATATGATTACTCCACAATGGAATCGGGAGTTCTCGACCTTACGTCACCCCGATAGAGTTATAGTTGTCTTAAGTTCTTATGTATGTTTTAGGAGATGTATACGATGATGAGATTACACTGTGCCTAGATGGCCGGACATGTCACTGCGAAGGCGGGCTGCATACGATTCCACCGAGCTTAGACGGTCGGACATGTAACCGCTAATGCGGGCTGCTTATGATTACACCGTGCCAGGAGGGCCAGACATTACACCACTAGTGGGCGGCGTATGATGGTTACCCAGACGCGGGTCAACGACGATAATATATACATGATATGCATGTAGGTGTTTTCCTTTAAAGGTTAAGCAGGTTATATCTCCAGCTCATATTTCATTGTTTCGTTATTATGCTATTATTATTCATGCCTTACATACTTAGTATAATGTTCGTACTGACATCCTTTCTTTTGGACGCTGTGTTCATGCCCACAGATTGATAGGGAGACGGTGCGGATCCGTAGGAGCTTATCAGCAGATTCACAGCAGCACTTTATTATTCCGGAGGTGCTACTTACAGTTATATTCTTTTGTGTTTATATTTTGGGCACGACAGGGTCCTGTCCTGTTATGTCCCGTGTTTTGTATAAGTGGAATTCGGCAAATAATTAAGATTTGTGTGTTATAAGGAAATATTGTTGATTTTGGTGAATATGACTATGTTGGTTATGGAATCATTAATGTTAAGACCTCGGGGAAGGCCGAGGGTAAATTTGGAATTTCGAAAATTAGTTTTGGGAATTACAAAACAGGACTTTTAATGAATTGGGCCAAGAAAAATTTGATATGAATTTAGGCCCAAAATATTGAGGTGGCCGGCCATAGTGAATGGCCCAACCCATTTTTAATGTCATGTGCTATGCACATGACTCTCTATAGTGGATATATATCAATGATCCTTGTGAATTATCAAGAAAAATATCACACTTCAACTTTGAGCTAAAATAGCTCTCGGCCGAGCAAGTGAAAAAGAAAAAAAAAAATCTTGGCTTTGTTTCTAATCCAAACACCTAGTTTCTTTTGGAATGATTGATGAGCTCGAGGTGCTCTTCGTTGTGGTACAATTAGTTTGACGAAAGGGCGACGTTTGCGGCGAATCGGAATCTTAAGAACAAGGTAAGATTTTTATGTTTTAATGTTATGAAATGGATATGTATGTGTTAGTAATTGGATTAGCATGAAGATTATGGGATGGGGTCGTGTTTGTGCATGGCGTGTGTGTGTGAAAAAGGGTGTGTTTGGCCGTGTGCCTTAGATGGGAAAACAAGTGTGAATTGATTTCGTTTAAGGTTGTTAGTTGTGTCGTCATGGCCTTTATAACGTAAATGAATGTTTGGAGAATTAATTTGGTGTTAGAAAATGATTTCGGACGTTATCGGAAAGTGTATACCTTTGGTATATTTGTGTATATCATAGTATATTTATGATATTAAGGAGTTTAAATATGATTTATGGTTGATGATAATGAATTCAGAATGAAACGACGCAAGTTAGAATGTTCGTCGTAACTTTTGGTGTTTTGAATGAAATATGGAAAGTAATGAACTTTGGGGAAGTTTGTATGTGGTTTGTAAATTGTTGGTGGTGTGTTTGAATAACTGTGAATGAGTGAATGAATAGACTAGTGTGGAAATAGATTTAGAATTTTGAAGTTTGAATATAGAATTACCAACTTATGTAATAAGGTGCAATTTTGAAGTTAGTGTGGTTGATTGTGGTTTGTATTGTGTAATGATGTTTGCGGTTGTTGTTGTTGTTGTATTTTGAGCCGAGCCAAGTCTCGGGGATGTTAGATTTATAGGGGAAATGCTGCCGAAATTTCGGTAGCCAAGTATAGCCCCAAAGATGAAAATTCTAACTCTCATGAATAGTAACTGGTAAAAAGTGACCATTTGCAGTTTTCGGACGAAACGGGAATCGCGATTTGACGAGCGTAAGGCGCCAACCAGGTATGTAAAGCCTACCTATTATTCTTTTGGCATGTCCTAGTCATACTAGGTTAAGATCGGAATCTCGGGGGTAGCTCTGCTCTTGGAAATTTAGGTTCAAGTTTGGGTACTATTCATCCAGCGCAATTGAACCCTTTTGTTGCATTTGGTCCAAAGAATATTCGAATCGTCATAACTTTTGATGTTGTGTCCGAAACCCTCCGAAACTTTCGTAGATGGCTCTAGGGAGCCTAAAGTCTGTGATTTGCGTCCGCCGCCTCAATTTGACTCGAGGTGGGCCCGCGAGCCCCGAGGCTCCCCTTATTCGGTTTGTTTGGTTCGATTGCGTCTGTTATGATCAGTGATCGTTTGTTTATGACTCAATGCTGCATTTGAAACTCCCTATGCCATTAGTGAACGTTTTGTACTTTGAATGATGTGAGATTTTCGGAAAAATGACCTATAAAGAGTTTTCTCTAAAGATTTGGCAGTTTGGAACTTCGTACCTTTTACCCGCAAATTTTGCTTAATCCGATTCCTACTCCGAGCCTTCTGGCTTCGGTATATACCTATATGTAAACTATATGTTGAGTCCGGTAAATTATTTTTGATATGCATATGGTTTCTGCACTACTCTGTTCGTGCTGTCTGCTATGATTTCGTTCGTCGGTACCCGGGCCGACTTTGTGATCGTGCGCGCCATAACATATTCGGGAGTTATGATGTGTTACGGTTTCCGAGGCCTCGCCATAGGGCCGGTTACCGTTTATGGAGTTATGATGTGATATGGCATTTGATATGTTCTGATGATGTGATGTGTGTGTGATATGATGTGTCTGGAGACTGTACGGAGATTTGAAAACTTCTGGAGTTATGATGTGTTGTGGCACCAGCGTTAGGGGTGACCACGTTCCTAAACCCTATACATGATTTGATTTGCATTTGTACATTTGCCTTCCGCACAGGTTTGCTTTGCTGCGTTGACGTTCGTGTTTGTTTCTTCTAACTCCAGTTGTGTTTGTGAATCCTGTACCTTCTGCTTTACATACTCAGTACTTCTCCCGTACTGACCCCCGGTTCTTCGGGGGCTGTGTTTCATGCCCGCAGGTACAGAAGATCGTTTGGGTGGTCCTCCAGTTTAGGCTACTCATTCTGCTGTGTTGGAGAGCTCCCCTTGATCCGGAGCCTACTTTTGGTACATACCTTCTGTTGTATGTGTGTGTTCGGTACATTTGTGGATGTGTGGGTACGGCGGGGCCCTGTCCCGTCATATGTTCCTATGTTCTGTTTTGTTTAGAGGCCTGTAGTCACATTTGTGGGTCGTGGGTCCGGTGTGTTTGTATGTGAGTCTGTTTTGCGATCTTAAGCGGCCCGTACGCTACTATGGCCAAGTCGGCCTCTGAGTTTGTATGTGTGTGTGTGCATTTGGACGATGTACATTCCGCCCCTTTCTAATGTGTGTGTGTGCATTTGGGCGACGTATATTCCGCCACCTTTCTAATTTTGATTTGACTAATCTGAACGGGCGACCGCTTAAGATAAATGTTCGATAAATGTTTGTGTCTGGTGTCTGTTTCTCATTTCTAGTTCGGATAGCGTATGCTGAGTTTGATTGAGTTTGAATTCGATGATCGGGTCGTGAGTTTGTTTGGGGTGCCTAAGTAGGGCACCAGTCGCGGCCCACGGGGTTGGGTCGTGACATGTCCCATCTTTATCTCTAGTACTCTAGTAAAGGCTTGTAGATACGTACGTGTGGGTTGTTGGTGTCCCATGACGATGTCAGTGTACATTTTTGGTGACCGTATAGGCTTATGTATATTTATGTATAGCCTTGGGGTATTTATATATGTATGTGTCCAGGTTGTGTATGATGATTAGTAATGTGAGCGGTGCTCGGTAGGTAGCTCCGGGTACCCGTCATGGCCCCTAGTCGGGTCGTGACAATTATCAAGAGTTTTAGTAGTTTTAAGTGAAGAGAGGATACTCATGGAAGTGGTAAGTTGATGAAGGGTAAGATAGTGATTTGGGGTTATTTTAAGAGACAATTAGAACTGGATTTAAGTATATTTTGATATATATATATATATATATATATATATATATATATATATATATATATATGTGTGTGTGTGTGTGTGTGTGTGTGTGTGTGTGTGTGTGTGTGTGTGTGTGTGTGCGTGTGTGTGTGTGTGTTGTCATTATTGTTGTCGGTATTGTGGTTGATGTTAGATTGAATGGGCAGTCGAAGCGTTGTTGAGCTTACAAGGGAAACATTGTCCAAAATTCGTTGAGCTCTATATGTATTTAAGGATTGTTAGTAAGCGAGGTAAATAGTCTAATTAAGGCCTATGTTATCTTAATTGTAGATTTACAAGTTCAAGAGGTAGAAGTTGGACGATTGGATATACTTTAAGGTATATTAAGTCTATCTTTTCTTTCCTTTGGCATGATCTTATGATATGAGCCAACAAGCGAGTAAGCGAGCTTCCATATTACCCTACTCTTAGAAGCATTAGGAGTACTTCCGTCATTGATGTTCATGTACCCCGTTTATGAGTGTTCCTTATGTTCATGGGTCCAGTTCTATGTATATAGTTTAATCATACATTATTTTCATTATATATGTATGTACATTGGCCCGTGACTAGAAGGCGTTATATACCCGAGTATTAGATATATGCAGGGTATGAGAAGAGAGATTGGTGTTATGATCGGCTGGTGCACCATGATGATACTATAAGGATCGGGCTACACATACCACAACAATGTATATGATGATGGTCGCAGAGAGGCCAATATGAGATGATGGGATGCCATAAAGTCTTGACAGGCATTATACATACATATACATTTATGCAGATACATACAGATACTAGTTCATACAAGTACATGCAAATAGTTATTTCAGCTTATAAGTTCAGATCTTATTCATGACTCTTACATATATATGTTGTTCTTATGCCTTTCATATTCATTATATTATCCGTACTGACTCCCCGTTGCTCGGGAGGCTGCGTTCATGTTCGCAGGTTTGGGTAGACCTACAGGTTGTCCAGTTTAGTAGGACTTCTATCCAGCAGTGGTCAGTAAGCTCCATTGATCCGGAGTTGCAGTCTATTTTGGTATGCTAGCCTTTTGAGATGTACATATTTTTGTGTACAATATATGTAGTAGCCTAGTTGGCTTGCACTGTTCTTTCAGCAAGTTTATGTATATACAAGTTGTATAGAGTTCATGATGTTATCTATTTATGAGGCAGTATGAGATCAAGTTGAGTCACTTATGGGCCCTTGATGTTCAGTAAGATTCAGATATGAGTATAGGGTGTTTGGTCGCTAGAGGTCAGACACTCGTCACGACTCATTGGTTTGGGTCGTGACAGAAGTAGTATCAGAGCAATTCCGTCCTAGGGTTGTCTACAGACCGTGTCTAGTAGAGTCTTGTTTATGGGTGTATTGTGCACCACAGTTATAAGCATGAGGCTACATGACATTTAGGATGATGTCATTCTTTCCCTATTAGATCGTGCGATAGATCCATGTATTAAGCTTTCGCTTTCTGATGATTTGTTCTGATTTTAGTGATGCCCCGCAAGAAAGCTAAAGCTTCCCAGAAGGGCAAGAGAGTAACAGATGAGGTCACTAGCCATACTCGGCAGGCTACGAGAGCTCAGGATGAGATTCAGAGTAAGGGGCCGTCTGAGACATCGCATACCCCGCCTCTTGTAGCTACCCCAGTTTCTCAGTAGGATGCACTGGGCCAGGATGTGTGGGATGCTGTATAGTTATTGACCAGATTAGTAGCCGCCCAGGCTCAGTGGCAGGGAGTTGGTGTTTACCAGGCAAACAGGGCTGGTAGTTCGAGGGTTAAGACCTTACTTGGGTTAGGCCCTCTAGAGTTTTCGGTCATAAAGAAAAATATGGACCGCCAGGATTTCATTGATGATATGCAGAGGACCTTGAGGGTTATGCACGGGGATGAGGTCGAGTCTGTAGAGTTGGCTTCGTATAGGCTTCGTGATATTATAGTACAGTGGTATCAAACTTGGGAGCTATCTAGGGGATAGAATGCCCCTCCAGTGGTTTGGCGAGAGTTTTCAGATGCTTTTATTTGCCATTATTTACCACCATAGGTCCGGCGACCCGAGCAGACAGGTTTTTACATATTGAGCAGGGCAGTATGAGTGTCCACGAGTATTGTGTGTATTTTGATTCTATGGCTAGGTATGCCCCAGCCATGTTGGCTGAGATGGAGGACAGAGTTCATTATTTTGTGGCTGGTCTACGGCCACATTTGATAGATGCTTGTACGACTTTCACATTACAGCCGGGCATGGATATCTCTCGTATACAGGCATATGCACAGAATTTAAAGGACCGCAAGCGTTAGCGGAGGTCAGAACGTGACCGCGACTGGAGCCATGGCAAAAGGGCCAGATCTTTAGATATCGGGGGTAAGTCTAGGGAAGGACAGAGACAGCAGTATCCCCGATACCCATTCTATTCGGTAGGGAGCGCACCTCCGCAGTTTTCAGATCCGAGGTTTGATTGGCTTCTTATTCCGGAGCGGGGCAGGGTTCCAAGGTATCAGGCTCTCAGTACCAACCAAAGTCAGTCCAAGTGAGGCCACCCTTGCCGCGGTGTGCTTAATGTGGTAGGCTACACGCTGGGCAGTGTCAATTGGGACTGGATGGTTGCTATGCTTATGGTCAGTCAGGCCACTGGATGAGGGAGTGCCCGATGAGGGTTGGTACAGGTATGGTTCAGCCTACGAGGTCTATGGCTGGTTCTTCCTCTGCAGTACGCCCTCCAGGGCAAGCTTTCCAGACACCAGCAGGACGGGGTAGAGGGAGGAGTGGAGCATCCAGCTCGAGTGGTCCTCAACACTACGTATATGTATTAGCCGGTAGGCAGGATCATGAGACGTCTCCTGATGTTGTTACAGGTATACTATCAGCCTCCTCCTATGATGTGTATGCACTGATTGACCCAGGTTCCACTTTATCATATGTTATGCCCTTTGTTGCCGGCAAGTTTGGGATAGAGCCCGAGTTGATTAAACCGTTTGTGGTATCTACACCAGTTGGTGATCCAGTTATAGCTAGGCGGATATATCGAGGCTGCGTAGCTATAGTTTGTAATCGTCGTACCGTAGCAGATATGATTGAGTTAGACATGATTGATTTCGATGTTATTATAGGTATGGATTGGTTGGCTTCCTATTATGCCAATGTCGATTACAGAGCAAACATAGTTCGATTTCAGTTCCCAGGCGAGCCAGTCCTAGAGTGGAAGGGCAATGGTGCTTCGCCGAGGGGTAGGTTTATTTCCTACCTTAAAGCAAGGAAGAAGATCATAAAAGGGTACATCTATCACTTGGTTCGGGTTCAGGATGTGCAAGCAGAGTCACCGACCTTTCAGTCTGTTCCTGTGGTTAATGAGTTTCCAGAAGTATTTCCATATGAGCTTCCAGGCATTCCCCCAGAGAGAGAGATTGATTTTACTATTGATCTATTACCAGATACTCAGGAAATGTCTATTCTTCCTTATAGGATGCCACCTGCAGAGTTGAAAGAATTGAAAGAGCAGTTGAAAGATTTGCTTGAGAAGGGCTTTATTAGGACCAACACATCACCGTGGGGAGCACTGGTATTATTTGTAAGAAAGAAGGATGGCTCTTTGTGAATATGTATTGATTATAGGTAATTGAATAAAGTGACTGTAAAGAATAAGTATTGTTATAACCCGTATTTGGAATATTTGGACATTTTGAGATAATTGTAGTAAGTTAAGGACAATGCTATGTTTTGGTCTTATTTGAGATATATAAGTTGGTTACGAAAGTTTTAGAAGTGGAAAAATTGGAAGTGACTAAGGGCAAAATTGAAATTTCGACAAGTGGTTTCATGAATTACCAACAATGTGGGCTAAGGGTTTTGGGCCTGGAAAAAAATTAGGAGGCCAAGCCTAACCCATGAAGGGTGGCCGGCCATGGCCTTGCCTTGGCCCAAGTCCAATAAGTTGGTCATGTGATCAATCATGTGACCAACTAATTAATAAAAGGGGCAAGACTTATTAATTTTCTAGAATTCTCAAGACAAGGCAAGAAGGATAAAACAACAAAACAAATTGGGAGCAAACATAAAGTCCATTCGGCCAAAACCAAGAAAAACCAACCCTCCAAATTTTGATTCCAAAAATTGTTTTCTTGTTATATTCCTACTAATTCAAGGTCCCTCTACAACTTGGTATAATTATTTCGGAAGATAGCCCATTGGTTTCGTCGTTTGGATAATTTGGTGGAGTGAAGAAACTTGAAGAGGAAGGCAAGAATTCATCCCTTATAATTATGTTATGAAGGTTTGTTTGCGTTGTAGTATATGTAAATGAGTAGGAAATATAGAAATATGGAAGTTTGAGTGGCGGAAGTGCATGTGTGCATGTGGCAGAATACATGTAGTGTGGTTATGTTGAATTTTGTGTTGTATTATAGTTGTGGTTATTGTGGAATTTGTATTGGAAGTGAAAGGTGGATGAAAATTTGATAAGATTGGAATTTGACCTATGGTCGTGTGGTATATGGTAGGAGGAAATATGTTGAATTTATTTTGTTTAACATGTTAGTTGCGTCGTCGCGATCGTTACAATGTAAATAGAGACTTAACGCTTCAAGTTTGGCATTAGAATTACATATATGTGTTCTGGGTAGGCTTGTATTCTAATATAGTTGTGATGTAAATATGAGAATGAATTACTTAGGTGCTAGTTATGATTGTCGTTGATGAAGTTAGACGACAATAATATGTTATGAATATGTTTGTCGTAGAATGGAAGTTTTGGTTGAATTATGGTTCCGGTGGAAAGTTTGTATATTTTGCGAATAATATGAAAAACCATGTGTAATGCCTATAAATGATGTTGGAATGACGTTGATGAGTAAATGAGTATGAAAACATCCATGTTAGATTGAAAATGTGAAGTTAGTTGCAAGTCGTCGCTTAGACATAAAGATGTCTATTCGTGTTAGTATGCGATTCTTGTTGTGGATTAATGTTGTTGGTTTGGTTCTTGTTGACATTTGAGCCAAGTTAAATTCTCGGGGTGTCATATTTATAGGGGAGATGCTGCCGAAATTTCGGTAGGCAAATACTAAACCAAAGTTGGAATTTTGAACCTCATGAATAGTAAATGGTAAAGGTGACCATTTGCAGATTTTTGACGAAACGGGATCGGAGTTTTGGAAAGCGTAAAAGGCAAGAAAGGTATGTAAAGCTCTCCCATTCTTTCTCTTGGCATGTCTTAGATGTTCTAGGTTTAAATTTGGATCTCGGGGAACACCTATACTCTTCGGAATCCATGTTTGAAATTGCTCCATTTTCTTTCAGTAGAATTGAATTAGTTAAGTTGCAAATAGTTAGGGAAGTGCCTAAACCCTAGAACTTGTGCAAGTAAAATCCGATTACCTTAACAACCTTCATAAGCGACTTCATAAAGTCTATTAGACATAATCTGTGACCACCACCTCGGTTGACCCGAGGTGGGCCCATTATTTCCGATTTTATCCTTTTGTGTTTATGACTTGTCTTCGAGTGGCTTTAAAAGGGAACGTTTTAACTACTCCCCTATCTATTATTTGAAAATTGTTTTAAATATTCCGATAAGTCTTATAAATTGTTTTGGATCTGGGAAACGATCTCAAAAAGATTTATGCTTCCGTAACTCATCGTGACATCCGAAATTCACTTACTATGACTCCGTCCGATTTCATTGATTTGATTTGTTATTCGACATGCCTCATTGAGTCTCTGGAAATATATATGTTATTTTTATTGCATTTAATTTCTCACTACTCCACTCGTGGATGCCTCAATGCTTCTTTCACTGAGCCCGGGCCAGGATATGTTATCAAGCGTATTCCTCTGCATTGTTCGCCGTGCCTCGATGTGAGGGGGCAGGTATGACATGTACATGGGTCCGAAGTATGATGTGCCATGTACATCTATGTTCTGATATGTGATGCTATGATATGATGTGGCCACCTGATATGATATGGTATGATGTGATATGTTACGGAGCTTTTCCCTATTCTGAAGTATGATGTGTTATGGCGCCGGAGACGGGGGCGCCAATATTCTGTTCACCGAGTCCCTTAGCGGGGCCGGATCTGGCATATGTTTCTGCATGCACTACTTATGTTTTGATAAATCTGCATTTTGATACTCTGGATATTACACTTACTTTCTGTACCTTCTGTTCCGATTATGATTCTGATTATTGTACATTCCGCTTTACATATTTCGTACTGACCCCCTTTCTTCGGGGGCTGCGTTTTCATGCCGCGCAGGTACAGATACCCGCTTCAGAGATCCGCCCGCTTAGGATATCTGCTCTGCTGTTTTGAAGTGCTCCTTTGTCCGGAGCCATATTTTGGTACCGACTCTTCTGTTACATATGTATATGTTCATTCAGGGGTACGACGGGGCCCTGTCCCGTCTTATGATTATGTTTTCGTTTTGTAGAGGTCTGTAGACATGTGATGTGGGTTTGTATATGTTCTGTGGGTTTTGCATACGTTTGGGTTGTTTATACATTCTGTGACGGCCTTATCGGCCATCGTGCGTTATATCTACTCTTATACGCTATCTAGCGATCTCATTTAATTATTATAGCTGTTCATTCTGTTATTATGCGAATTTGGGATAAGGGTACGTAAGAGTGCCCAACTAGGGCACAAGTCGCGGCCTACGGGGTTGGGTCGTGACAAGTATCCGCTCCCGAGGATCGATGATTACTTGACAGGTTGCAAGGCGCTAAATATTTCTCGAAAATAGACTTGAGATCAGGATACCACCAGGTTAGGGTGAAGGAATAGGACATTCCGAAGACAGCATTCAGGACTAGATATGGCCACTTTGAGTTCCGTGTTATGTCGTTCGGGCTAACTAATGCCCTAGCCATATTCATGGATTTGATAAATCATGTATTCAGACCCTTCTTAGATTTGTTCGTGATTGTGTTTATAGATGATATTCTGGTTTATTCGCCGTCAGAGGCTGATCATGCTGGATATCTACGAGCAGTGCTTGGAGTTCTTCGAAAAAG
Source organism: Lycium barbarum (assembly GCF_019175385.1). Taxonomy (NCBI): domain Eukaryota; kingdom Viridiplantae; phylum Streptophyta; class Magnoliopsida; order Solanales; family Solanaceae; genus Lycium; species Lycium barbarum. The sequence goes on along the minus strand of NC_083346.1, from coordinate 88,876,500 downwards.
AGAGCTATATGCCAAGTTTTCCAAGTGTGAGTTTTGGTTGAACTCTGTGGCTTTTCTGGGTCACATTATTTCAGAGAAAGGCATTAGAGTGGATGGTCAAAAGATCGAGGCTGTGAAGAATTGGCCAAGTCCCACGACACCAACGGAGATACGCAGTTTCTTTGGCTTGGCAGGTTATTATAGAAGGTTTGTAGAAGGATTTTCCTCTCTTTCAGCCCCATTGACTAAGTTGACTCAGACATTAACTAAGTTCTAATAGACAGATGCTTGTAAGCAGAGTTTCCAGACGTTGAAGGATAAGATGACTTCAACACCTGTTTTGACTCTTCCAGAAGAAGCAGATGGCTATGTGGTATATTGTGATGCTTCATGCATTGGATTGGGCTGTGTGTTAATGCAACACGGTAAGGTTGTCTCTTATGCTTCTAGACAGCTGAAGAAACATGAGAAGAATTACCCAACCCATGATCTTGAGCTAGCGACAATGATTCACGCTTTGAAACTATGAAGGCACTACTTATACGGTGTCCATGTTGATATCAATACTGATCATAAGAGTCTCTAGTACATATTTAAGAAAAAGGACTTGAATTTGCATCCGAGGCGGTGGCTAGAGTTGCTGAAAGACTATGATGTGGATATTCTGTACCATCCTGGGAAAGATAACGTAGTAGCCGATGCCCTCAGTCGTAAATATATGGGTATCTTGTCACATGTGCCGCCCGAGAGAAGAGAAATAGTCCGTGAAGTTCATTGAGTAGCTAGCCTCGGAGTTCGATTGATAGATTCAGGTGATGCAGGAGTTACTGTTCATGACATAGCAGTGTCATCTTTGGTAGCAGAAATAAAAGAACGTCAGTACGAAGACCCTGTCCTAGTTCATTATCGAGATACAACACCTCAGAAATAAAAGACACCCCTTGTGATTACAGGTGATGGAGTACTCAGGTATCAATGTAGATTATGTGTTCCTAATATTGCAGGACTTCATCAGCAGGTTATGGGGGAGGCACATTACTCTCGCTATTCTATTCATCCAGGCTCAACAAAGATATACCGTGATCTCAAGGAAGTTTATTGGTGGGATGGTATGAAAAGAGATATAGTAGAATTTGTTGCTCAGTGTCCAAATTGTCAGCAGGTCAAAATAGAACACCAGAAGCCCGGAGGTCTATTATAGGCTATGGAGATTCTGACATGTAAGTGGGTGGTAATTAACATGTATTTTATTACAGGTTTACCCCGTACTCAGCAGAAGTATGATTCGATATGGGTCATAGTTGATAGGCTTATGAAGTCAGCCCATTTCCTGCCTGTCAGAACTACTTATACAGTCGAAGATTATGCAAAGCTTTATCTTAAAGAAATTGTACGACTTCACGGTGTTCCTACAACGATTATCTCAAATAGGGGAACACACTTCACAGCTAATTTCTGGAAGTCTTTTCAGAATGGATTGGGGACTCAGGTGAGTCTTAGTACCGCGTTTCATCGGCAGACAGATGGACAAGCGGAGCATACTGTATAGAAACTTAAAGATATGTTGAGAGCTTGTGTACTTGATTTTCAAGGCAATTGGGATGATCATCAGCCTCTTATCAAGTTTGCATATAACAACAGTTACCATTCCAGTATTCAGATGGCTCCGTATGAGGCCTTATATGGGCGGCGATGTAGATCGCCCATAGGATGGTTTGATGTCGGGAAAAATCATTTGGTAGGCCCAGAATTAATTCAGTAAGCAGTTGAAAAGGGAAAGTCATTTAGGAAAGGTTGCTAACGGGTCAGAGTTGACAGAAATCCTACGCTGATAATTGGCGACCCAAGTTAGAATTTGAGGTAGGTGATTGGGTTTTCCTAAAAGTTTCACCTATAAAAGGAGTGATGAGGTTGGTAAGAAAAGAGTTGAGCCCGCGATATATTGGGCCGTATAAGATCATTCGTACTGTGGGTAAGGTGGCATATGAGCTAGAGTTGCCTTCTAAGTTGGAGTCTGTACATCTGATATTTCATGTGTCTATGCTTCGTAAATGCATCAGAGATCCTTCAAGAGTTGTACCAATAGATGATATCTAGGTGACCGAGCAGTTATCATACGAAGAGCTTCCAGTGGCTATATTGGACAGACAGGTCCATCGGCTGCGAACCAAGAATGTAGCTTCCGTTAAAGTTTTGTGGAGGAATAAGAATGTTGAAGAAGTGACTTGGGAAGCGAAAAAAAGCAATGAAGATTAAGTACCCGCATTTGTTTTCAGCAGTATAGGAGGTTCAGTCTTAGGCAACATCTCCCCCAGGTATTATTCAATTTTCAGTTATCGTGATTGGTCGTGTGAGACCATGGTATTGTATGTTACAGTAGTGGCCCTATGTGGGAGTATTTTGGGTCGCTGTGTGCAGGTTGGGTTGTATACTTACAGGGGAAACTTTGTCGAAATTTTTTATAACCCATGATTATTTGAACATTCGAGGACGAACATTCCTGAGGGGGCCGGGGGGGGGGGGAGGGGAATTTTACACCTCTCGTTTTCATTGGAGGAGAACCTATGGTTAACTAGTCGGGTATACAATTGTAATAGAGACTCGAGCCTGAGATTTGGAGGTAGAAAGTGTCTTACCCCGTATACAAAGGTACCAGCAGGTATTCCTGGCAATTTGCAGGATTAGAAGTTGAACGAATAAAATCGATGCGAACTGAGCTGAATCTGAGAAATCTGTATACACCAGTCTTTGTCGAAGGTCGTCGACATGGGCGATGGACTATGATTGTGTGGCGTTTTTATGTTTTCGCAGCCTTGAATCTGCAGGCGCAGGTCGACGGAGCGTTAACACGTCGACGGGTCGTCGACCCGCTCATCGAACCGCACCGCTGGAACTTTTTAGTTCCAAGTATTAATATGTGATCCAGGACTCTATTTCTCATTTTCTCTCTTCCAAGTTAGAGAAAAACCCTAGTATATTTACTCCCAACATTTTCTATCATTATAGTGGTGATTTGGCAAGATCCGAGCCCCGTAAACCCAAGCTTATGAAGAAGAAAGTTGTTTCTAGGGTTTCTTCTAAGTTGTGAAGCTTAGGGAGTTGGTGTTGAAGTAGATCTTTGGAATCTTAGACTCCTCAAGGTATGTAAATGATTTCTACCCTTATATTTAAGTTAATTATCTAGAGTTTTAGTGAATTTAATTGAAGAGAGGATACTCATGGAAGTAGTAAGTTGATGAAGGGTAAGATAGTGATTTGGGGTTATTTTAAGAGACGATTGGAAATGGATTTAACTATATTTTGATAGATATGTGTTGTCATTGTTGTTGTGGGTGTTGTGGTTGATGTTAAATTGAATGGGAAGTCGAAGAGTTGTTGAGCTTACAAGGGAAATGTTGTCCAAAATTCGTTAAGCTCTATATGTATTTAAGGATGGTTAGTAAACGAGGTAAATAGTCTAATTAAGGCCTATGTTATCTTAATTGTAGATTTACAAGCTCAAGAGGTAGAAGTTGGACAATTGGATATACTTCAAGGTGTGCTAAGGCTATCTTTTCTTTCCTTTGGCATGATCCTATGATATGACCCAACAAGCGAGTAAGAGAGCTTCCCTATTACTCTACTCTTAGAAGCATTAGGAGTACTTCCATCTTTGATGTTCATTACCCCGTTTATGAATGTTCCTTCTGTTCATGGGTCCAGTTCTATGTATACATTTTATTCATGCATTACGTTCATTATATATCTATGTACATTGGCCCGTGGCCGAAAGGCGTTATATACGCCAATATTAGATATATGCAGGGTATGAGAAGAGAGATAGGCATTACACACTCATTACCACCTGATCAGCTGGTGCACCATGATAATAATATAACGATCGGGCTGCACGTACTTCAGCAATGTATATGATGGTGGTCGCAGAGAGGCCGATATGAGATGTTGGGATGCTATAGAGGCTTGACGTGCATTATACACGCATATACATATATATGTGTATGGCCTACATTGATAGGCATAAGCATGCATACTATGCGCCCACAGAGGCATTGTTTGTTACACAGATTTATGTTGATACATACAGATACTAGCTCATACAAGTACATGCAGATAGTTATTTCAGCTTATGAGTTCCGATCTTATTCATGACTCTTACATATATATGTTGTTCTTATGCCTTTCATACTCAGTACATTATCCGTACTAACTCCCCGTTGCTCAGGGGGCTGTATTCATGCCCGCAGGTTCGGGTAAACCGACAGGTGGTCCAGCTTAGTAGGACTTCTATCCAGAAGTTGTCAGTACGCTCTATTGATCCGGAGTTGCAGTCTATTTTGGTATGCTAGCCTTTTGAGATGTACATGTTTATGGGTACGACGGGGCCCTGTCCCGTCCTTTCTATAGCGTTTTTTTTCCAGTAGAGGCCTGTTGACAGATGTATGTATTAGTTAGAGGATGTAGCCTTGTCAGCTTCTATTCTTTTGTGTACAATATATGTAGCTGGCTTGCACTGTTCTTTCAGCATGTTTATGTATATACAGGTTGTACAGAGTTCATGATGTTATCTATTTATGAGGCAGTATGAGATCAGTTTGAGTCTCTTGTGGGCCCTTGATGTTCAGTAAGATTCAGATGTAAGTATAGGGGTGTTTGGTCACTAGAGGTCAGACACTCGTCACGACTCATCGGTTTGGGTCGTGATGAGTCGTGACAAAAACTCATTTGTTTTCTGAAGGTAATTCACCTTAAACAAACGAACTTGTGCAAATATTTGAATGAGTTATCAGTATGAGTATATTTAGTTCAAATAGACATTAAATAAACAATGTTTAGAATGTCGAAGAATGAGAAGCCTGGCTTTCAAAGACATCTGTGAAACAAGCACTTCTAAAATATATTTACATAAGGCCAACCGACCTCAACAAAAATTTACAAACAAAAGAAAGATACATTTTTATAAGCCTAAGGGACGATCTATTCCTCGTTGGAGGGATCTAACTCCTCGGAAGCGGCAGGCTTTTATTTCGAACTGTCGCCCAAGAGAGCTTTTTGGGTCCGAGTCTCTGCTTTCTCGGCCTAAGCAATCTTTGCGCCCATGTCCTCAATGCCGTGCTGGATTACTTTAAGGGTAAGCACCCGAGTTTTTCATTTCATACGCTCAGCTCGTAGAGTAGAAGGGTCATTGGTAGCTTTGATGTCGGCATCAACTTGGGCCTGGATCCGATCCTGCTCGGACAAGGCTTGTTGTATCTGGGTCATCTGCCCGGCATTCTGCTGAGATAGCACACTCAGATCTCGGTTGGCCGCTTCGAGCTGTTCGTTAAGACCCTCAATAGACTTGGCCCAGGTATCGACCTTCTCTTGGGCTACCCTCGGGCCCTCCTTTTCAGAATCCTGCTCGGCAATGAGGTGGGCAATCTCAGATTTGGCAGCATCCAGCTCTTGTCGCAGATTAGCATCGGCAGCTGCCTCGGTTTCCAATTCAAGCCTCCGCTTGTCCACCGAAAGAACAGTATATTTTTCAAGTAGGTCTGCCGGGTCATTCTAAACCTTGAGCTTACCCTCCCTAGTGGCCATAATCTCGGCCTTAAGTTCCGAGGGGTCATCCATTCAAAGCAGTTAATCTTCCTTCTGCTGCAACAGGATCTTGAATTTTTCGATCTCTAGACCTTGTACATCCAGCTGGTCCCCAACGTCTTCGAGCTGACTACGCAGCTTGGCGTTCTCCTTCATATATCAAAGGAAGCCCTTGTGCTGCAAAATGACGGATTGCGAAAAAGAGGAAAAACTCAAATTAGGCATAAGTAAAAGTTACAAGATATAAATAAAACTGAGGATATTGAACATACCCGATTGGCAGAATGCATGCTCTCGTTGAAGAGACATTGTCATGAGACTCAGTTAATTTTTTCTCGGTCCTCATTAGACACAAGGGGCCGAAGATAGCTTGCAATTCTTACTGGCCAAGACATGAAATGTGTTTTCGTAGGGATAGTCACAACGATGGACTTGGTCTCATTCGATTTAGCACTCGAGGCAGGAAAGGTATCCACGAGGTGAGGTCGAGAACCCGATTCGGTGGCCCTCAAAGGTCTTCTTTGCCCTTGAGGAATAGGAAGATTAAATCTTGTAGGATTTGCGATGGCAGTAGGAGTAGAGGCAGTATTATCAAACATACCTTCAAATTCATCCTGTACGGGGGGTGCGGGGTGGGGGAGGGGATGAAGTGATACCAGCTGCTTCGGCCGAAGACGGGTCGACCTCTACCAAAATAGGACCTTCTGGGACCTTGGTTCCCAACGAACCGAGATTTGGCAAATTGGAGGTCTACGCATCACCGCCCTCAGCGGTCTGACCGGCCACCTCAGTCATATTTCCCTCCATCATATCGATCGGAGTGCCACTTTCCCTAACATCGGTGGCGGCGGCTGTATTAGCACTAACAGATCTCATAAGAATATCATCCGCGAGAGCGTCTCTCAACGTCCGAGTCTGAGTAGTTCTCCTTTTTTTCTGACCATTGAGGACGAAGGCTTGGAGGGTCTACTCCTCTTCTTGTTCCTTGAAGCCTCGAAAATGACTTGATCCACACATGTCAGATTAAACATTTCTTCTGTCGTCGGGGGAGCACCCGAAGGCTCAGGCCTCAAATTAGCTTTGCCCTTCTTCAGACCTGCATAGCACATTGTTAATCACCAGTAAAGATTACGAAATAAAGCAAAGAATGCTAAAAATAAACGGGAGGCTCACTATGGTTTTATGCTACCCACTTGCCTACGGAGAGGTCTCTCTAAGTACGGATTCCATGGGGGTACTGTGCTATTATGGTATCCGCCCACTTCTCAAAACAGAATATAGTATCCGGTAGCCACTCTTTGGCTGAAAGAAGAAAGGCTCAAAGGGAAAAAAGTTAGAAAAATAAAGAGCTTACATGAAGCAGAGGAAATAAGAGACGCCGAGGGAACTTACGAGCTTTGTTCCACCTCTCGGGGAAGGGGAAGTATTTTTGAGGGATGATCTCTTCAGTCTTGACTCGAACGAAGCGTTTGATCCAACCTCGATCTTTGTATTCGTCCACGCTGGAAAGGATCAGGTACTTTCCATGTTTTGCAAGTTTCACGATCCCGCCACGGAAAATTCGGGGAGAATAAAGACAGATCAGGTGGTGCGGAGTAAACGGGGCCCTAATATTATTTGCCAAAAAGTGGATGCATGTGACGATCCGCCAAATGTTCGACCCAATTTGTGCAAGGCATAATTTATATGTCTTGCACATATCAAGAATCACCTCATCAATGGGAGGTTCTAAATTGAGGGAGAAAGGTTATGTATAGACGGACGAGTACCTTTCCATATAGGTGGTGGTGTCGTCATCGGGGCCCGGGATTATGATCTCAGAAGGTCGGTCTCTCCAACAACAATCTGAACGAACCTTGAGAATATTAGTCGAATCAATCACAGAGGGGTAACGCCTAACATCATAACTCCGGTCGGCTTTGTTACCTCTCGGGGGCTTTTCAACTACAAATTTAGAGTCGAAGTGATATATCGAGGGGATGACGTCTTTACCCTAGGGTTCAAATGGATCTTTAACCTCGATCTCGGTCGGCTAGGGAGATCCCACCGGAGAGGCATCATGAGAGGAAGACGTGGTGAAGGAAGAAAAGATGAAAGAAAGTTTTATAAAGGTTTGAAAAGCTGGGGAAATCCGAAGAGTAGGATGAAGTTTCCGACGAGTAGGATGAAGATTCCGATGAATAGTTTGATGATTCTGGCGAGAGACTTAAAGATTCCGACGAAGGTTTTTGCTTCTTAGGTGAAGAAAGCAAGAGTTAAGATCGAAGGGTAGGTTTTAAAGGCTGTAAATAGTAAAAATGAGGAAGGATGAACTATTTATAAGCGAGGGGTCATTATGACGAAAGTGCATTGATCAGGTAACCGAAGGGACAACCAATAGTAAAGGCACACGTGGCCGAAGTCAGATGGACGTGACAGTTGATAAGACGTTTGGGTTTCCCGTCTATTTCAAAACTTATAGGATAAGATATCCATAAGCTCGGCTTAACGGAGAATCAAACGAAGAGAAGAATCCGTGCGTAAAGAAAAGACCAACTGTGTTTGGGTGAAAATTAAAAACCAATGAAAACATTCATAACCCAAATAGGTTCAATTTAATCTTAGCAAGTTTCTACTACATTTGTGATGGGTACTGGACTATCTCGGTTACATTAACCTCACAAAACAAAATGGCCTAACATATGGTCCTAAACTAGAAACGAAAAGAAAATCCAGTCCGGTATGGTGAACCGAAGGTTGAGAACTTCGGTTCATATCCTCGGATGCTTCTACGTAATCATGCATCGGCTAAGAGGCTTCAGAATCATACTTCGGTACCACCTGTTGACACCTAATTTTTGACCTCCTAATTTATTTCAATCACTTAGAGTCCCCGGATAATAAATAAAAATGAGCTGGGCATTTTGAAAGCTTTAAATGATTTTTATAAATTGTCCAGGTCAATATTTCACTCCCTTAAATTGATAAAAGGGATTTTCATGCATCATAAATTTGTTTAGAAACTAATGAGTATTTTCATGATATTTTATGAGATTTTGTTAAATTTAATTAACAATTAAAAAGAAAGAGAGAAGAAGGGCTTTCATTTATTTAATTATTTAAAATTATCAAAATTTTGCAAATACTTTATTTCCTTTTAAATCCATGAATTTTTAGAAATTTAAATAATTAACTATTTAACCCTTTAAACTTCTGATTTTTATATAATTTGCATGATTTGTTAAAAATAGGCATAATTTCCCATAAATGTTTTAATTTGGCTAATTAATTAATTAAGTGATAATTATTTCAAAATTGATCCTTTTGTATAAATATATTTTTCCATGTCCACAATTAAATTAATCAGTTCATGATTTAAAGAAATTAAACTTATTTTTGCAAAAATTAGCCTGTTAATGTTTTATTTAAAATAACCAGTTTAATTTTAATTTTAAAATTTGATAATTAGGCCAAAAAGGCCATAATTGAAATAATCATGCCATGTTATTAATTAAGGCCATTTTAGGCCCATTAACGATTTGGCAGACTTTTAAGATTATTTTAATAGAATAATTATGGCCTAAATTTTCCTATAATTAAAACTTCATCAATTTTAAGATTTTCTAATTATTTGTACTATATATATATATATACTTGGTGTATATATATGTATACACTTGGTGTATACATAAACACTTGGGCCTTTTAATTAATATTCGGAATTTGGACCAAGTCCAGCCCAAGGCCAGGCTGAGACTCAGCCCAATTCTTTTAAATGCATAAGAGGGGTATACCCCCTTCAGATTTTTATTTCCTTCTTTTGCAAAAAAATAACCCCCCCCCCCCCCCCCTTCCCCTTCCCCTTATCTCTCTCTCTTCCATTTTCGTGTAAACCCTAGCACCGCCTTAGCTTTCCTTTGCCTCTCTCTGCCAAAAATGGCATGTTTACAGAGCTGGGTTGACGAGTACAACTATTACATGCTTGTTACAGTGAAAGCATTAAAAGTTTTACTTGATTTCATGTTTTTTTTACCCGAATATGGTAATTAATTCTTGACTTCACTCTTTATATTCGGATTCGCAATTAAAATCGTGATTTTCTTTTGCTTTTAAATTATTTTGCTTATATTTCTCGCATTTTTTCTATTGGTTCGTGGTTGTTGGATCAGCTCTAACCGCATGTTTGACTACACTCTTAGATCTGGGACGTTGATTGTTGTTTCCTAAGTTTTTGGGTTTTGAAAAGGATTTATCCCACATCACTACTTGTTGATTTTGGTTGAACTCTTGGTATCTATAAATAGAACCCCACTCTCACAAAAACGGAGGTCGTAAGAAGAGGGAAAATAGTAGATAGAAAAAATAGAGAAAAATTTGAAAGTGGAAGAAGTTGGAAAATTTAGATTTTTCGAAAATTTCTCAGTAAAAAGAATTTTAAAACCTAGACTGAAATAGTTGGGGTTTTCTTAGTCAAAATATTTGTTCTTACTTCATTTTATTTTAGTCTGGCTGAGTTTTTGAGGCTTGGAAACACAAAAGCTCCCAAATTCAATCTTTTCTTGGCTGCGCCCACAAAAGGTAATTCCTTATTCATTTTATTTTGTTATTTATAGTTTTGCCTAGTCTATGTGTATTTATATTATTTAAGTTGGCTTGTGATTGATACTTTTCAATGGTGGTTCCTACTGCTAAGGGTTGCCTTATTTAGTTCTATGCTTAATTTATGGATTTGTTTGAGGTAAATATAGTAGAATTAATGTGAATGCTTGTGTTGGAACTCATTTAGGGATTAGGCTGCTTGAACCTCCTATTGGCTTTGCTTGTTCATGTGATCCTAAGGTTCTATGTTTACTGTGAAGGAGTGTGTTTGAAGTACTTTGAAAAATCCTTTTTTCCTTTTCCTTCCTTCTTGAATGTCTTGTTAGTTTATTAATTATAAACCTAAGTAGAATCAACATATGGAAGTTCAACTTATTTTCCTCTACTCAACTCCTAAGTGTTGTTTTAAAAGAGATAAGGCAGTTTATAGGTTGGTTTAAATGAACATGAATAGACTTCCTGTAATGTGTGCTTGCGCTTCTTATTTGAAATCACATCTTTTTACTAATCAGTCATGAACTACCCTCCATTGTGAAACAAATTCTCTTATCAGGATCTTCTTAACTACAAATGTTTTAACTTAATAAATGGGTTTAGACACAACTCTTGGTGTGTTCTCTTCTTTTAAAATAAATAAACAGTTAAGTATAAGGTGACTCTATTTGTTGATTCCTAGAAGATATAATAGTAGATAATTCCATTTTCGTTTCCCTCCTTCTTAAGTGATCTTATTCACATAAAATAGAATAAAGGTAAGAATTAATTAAGGATTAATTAACAGTTTGCCTTTTATATTAATTAATATTCAGCTATGGAATCAGGTTCAGCTTGAGGTTGTGGGCTGGTTGATTGTCAATGGAAATATCTATGATCATGTTCTCATTTAGTGTAGGCCAGAGTGTGTGCTAGTTGTCTATAACCTGTAGTAAATGTGTGCTAATGGTCTATGATTTGTAGTAAGTCCTAGGATTAACATGATTGAGATGCTTGGATGTAGAATATGTTCTTTCCCTTGTTTTGATTAAAACCTTTAGTTTTCTTGTCTAAACTTGTTGCATAAACATATAGAGTCCATAACTTGTTTTTTGTAGTTCATGTCATAAGTCTCACATTTGAAATGGGTCTACTTCTGAAGGTTCAGAGTCTAATAAAAAGGGAAAATGAAAGGAAATGATTAACTTTAGGAAATGTAGGACTAAGTCCATTTGAAGATTAATTAGGATTAATCTAATTAGCCTAACTAGTTAATAAGATGGTCATTAACTTGCAACTTGGTTAGTGGTCATGTTGGGATTGAAAGGTATAAAAGTAGAAGGAAGTAGTTTGTCTAGGAAGGGAGTCTATTCTGCTATCTTTGATCTCCTGATTATTAGTCCCATCCTCATTGGTTATTTTATCTATCTAGTGAAGTAAACTTGTTATGAAATAGATTGATATGCCATACTCTTGCATCTGTGTTGCATTTCATTCACGTATCGGTCTTAATTTGGTAGATGATCATAAGTGTTCCAATTTAACAAGTTTAAGTGTTAAAAGAAGAATGAAATGAAGCCATTTGGTTTTGATTTGTCCAGTCTTAAACAATTTGGAGACTGAGGCTTTTGTTTTTGAGACATGAATTCTGTTTTCTTTTCTGTGTGCATAAGTGAAGAATATGGAGATAATAACTTATGGTTCTTGACTGTCTAGACTTAAAAGATGAAAATACATAGGAAAGACCCTACAATTCTAGTCTGAATGAAAGAAGAGGATAAAATGAAAAAGAGAGAAAACAGTAGTTGAAAACTTAGGAGAATGTTTGGCTTTGATCTTTGAACTGTACAGTCTTGTTTTGGTACATGCTAAAGGGTAATAAAAGGGATCATAAGTGTAGATGTTGGGGTTGAAAACCACTTGGCTAAATGGGGAAAGTCTTTTAAAGACATATTGGGAGAGGATTGATAAGGGGTCAAGCAACTTCCCAAATAAGAGATTTTCATGACATTCTTCAACATCCTATGGGTGTAACCTCCTACCTTTACACATTTGATGTTTCCTTGCCATTTTGATAAGTTAAGTGGATCCTGAAATCAGTCTCTTGTGCATTTGTTAATTGTTCAGTAGGGTAGGTAATGTATGATAATTTGAAAGATTATAGTTAAAACTGGAAGACAAAAAGGATTTTCAAAAGAAATACTTTTTATTTTGAAAATAATACAAGAAGAGTTTCATGAAGACAACATGATAAGATATAACAGATTCTTGGATACTTGGTCAAGTTAGAGTCACGATTTATATCTTTATGTGAATTCTGTGTGCATTTGATGTGGTCTCAACTTGTACTTGAAAGATGGCCTGTTTTCTGCTTGTTTCCTAAATCATAATAATACCTTAAAAATGAGGAAATCAGTGGTTTGCATTCATTTAAGGTGGCAGTACAGTCTGAAGGGTATATTTGACCCCTGTCTTTGTGATACTTTGGACAATATGTCCTGCTTCCCATTTTGAAATGTGTTTTGAATCCATCAGTCTAAAGTTTAAGTAGAGGATAAAGACTAAACTTGGACATGTTGGATAGATGTGTTTTCCCCTCTGTGCAACATTAAAACCAGCTAAGGGTATGTGGTACTTGTCCAGTTTTGAAGAATGAAAACTAAGAGTAGGCCATGGTTTATGAACAAGTCTAAATTATGTGCATCCTCTGTAAAACCCAACTTGTTTCTCTTTTGCAATAGGACAGGGTAAGAAGAAAAGGTCTAAAAGAATTTTAAGCTTTGAACTAAAAATGTGAAACTTATGTGCATCCGTGGGATTTTGGTCATTCTACTTGCTTAAGTTGTTATATGAAAAATGTAGTTGTTGTACCTAAGGGTGTCCTCCACATTGAACCATTAAGACTTGAAAGTTCTTTGGCATTTTACCACAATTGATCCTGGCTTGGATTTCATTTTGCTTGAGTCTTAAACTGGATTCTGCTGAGAAGTAATATAGCACCATACTAGTAGATCGTTGTTTCAATAAGAAGAGTTTTGATTTTTATCTATTTGGATTTGTCATGTCATAGCTGTCAAAATTCCAGTTTTGGTTTTTCTTGTTTATTTCCTATATTTTCTGTGAAAATCACCTAACTTTAGAACATAATTCCTAAAGGTGGCAATAACCTTTACTTGGGCTGTGCATAAGTCATCTAGGATTTTGAAGATTTTTGTCTAAATTATCCTACATGTACTTTATGAGTGTCAAATCTGTTGTATTTCACTATGTCTAGAAGCTGGTGTTTCCCTGTCCTTGTGTGCCTTTACACTTTGCCATACCTGCCTGATTCAACATTGCCAAGAACTGTATTATCCTTATGTGATTGCCTGTGTTGTGGTTACCTGGTTTAGGTTCAGTCTTAGCCATATTATGTTCATACAGATTACTTTCTTTCTTCTATGTTTAAGTCATAAGTGATGTCTTGGCTTTGGCTCATGAGATTAACTTGCCTGCTGAAGCTATTCATTTATTCTCTCCTTGTCTCACCTGTTCTTGTTGACTTAGAATTAGTCTATATACATGTATATTGGACCTGTCCTATTTATTCCAAGCCATGTATGTTGTGTATGTGGATCTATGTCTTCCATGGTTATTGTGTTTGAGAGCCAGTCTAGGTAAAAGGTGGTCTAGTTTGAGCCTTCCCCTGGTGACCAGCCATGCCGGAGGTTCATGAAACCTCTTGGAACTTGTACGGCATCAGGAATAAGGGGGGTGATGACTTGGCCTTCCCATCACCTAGTTTTGGAGTTTGAGTTTAAGGACATGGAAAACACATATGCATATCGTATGGACTTGTGAATAACTAGGATATATTGCCTGTACATATGTATATTTATGTATAGAATAGGACTTATGAACAATATTGCACTGTGTATATCTGTGTGTATAGTATGTATGATAGTAACAGTAAAATATAAACTAACTGAAGTCTTTTATTTCTTTCCCCTCTCCACTTCATGACCATTTGGACCAAGGTCTAGCCACCCTATTGGGTCAAAAGCCCAATAGGGAAAATTCTTTCAAGTGTCATTGAGTCCAAAAGAGAAGAAAGCGAAGCTAATATATTGAAGGCCCATTCATGGGTAAAAATGACATGAAGGCCCAACTATGGGTGAAAATGAGTGGTGTTTGGTACACCCTAGTTCATTTCCTTACTATAGTTATACTTTTCTCAATTTGCTTTAAGTGATTTATTGTATTGTATTCGTATTTGTAAAAACCCACAAACATTATTGGAACCATTTGTATTGTGAATTAGGTATCTTAGGCAAAACGGTGCATATGCCGTTTAGATTGACTCTAGCACCTAAAAAATTCTTTTGAAAATCTTGAAAAAACACGTACTGATTTTGAAGACTTAAAATGGAAAGCAACTGTTTTCTGGTCTTAATAATTAAAAAGGTTTTGGAAAAGAGGTATAACGCATGGAATAAAATTAAGAGGATGAACACATTAGGTGGAAAACTTCTTTATTTTTAATTTTTTTCAAACTATTGAAGCATGTCTCTTTTTCTGGGTTTTGAGTCAATAAAAATGTGAGGTTTTGGGCCAGAGCCCACCTGTGTCCTTTCCTTAAAAAAACTGAGTGTTTCAAAAGAGATTTTTTGGGCCAGAGCCCATTCAGTTTGGTATTTTGAAAACAAATGATAGAGGTCTCTATTTGAGCTAAAAATTGCGTTTGTTTTTTTTATATAAATCTATGGGTATGAAAAATGTGACTAAAGGCTCATAGTTTAAATGGTTCAAATAAGGTACATTCCGGCCCGAGCCCATACAGTTTTATCTCTTTAAAACATGAAACTATAGCTTTCAAAACCCACTCATTTTTTCTCCGAATAAACAAATCCATGGTTAAGGTTTTTTGGGCCAATGCCCACGTTTTAAATAAATCCAGTAAAGCATTCTGGGCCCAAAAACGAAATGGATTTTAAAATTCAAAGTCTTACCTTTTGAAACAAAAATCTGAGACTTATAAAAAAAAAAATATACATATATAGCGAGTATATTTTTAATGGGAACATATGCACAAGTTAGTAAACAGTACATAATTCATTTTTTCTTAAAAGGCAAAACGAGCAGAAAAATATAAAGAATCCTCTTTCTTGTAAAATTAAAAACAGTTTAGTTTTCATGCCTAATTATAAAAATTTAGGTAAGGAAGTTCGGGAAATACATTAAACGGATTGACCCTGTCCACGTGTGAGTAAAAGCATGAACAAAACCCGTTCACCCAAATCATAAAAAAATAAACGAACTTTCTATCTTTTTCTTGTAGAAAAAAACTACTATCCTTATATATAAAAGGAATTAATTATATCCGGATATCATAAATCCGAACCTATATACCCTATATATAAGGGGAATATATTCAATTGTTTTCAAGAAAAATGATATGCAACAAGACAGACTTTTTACGGAAAATAAGCACCAAATAAACAGTTCATGCAAATACTCACACATTGGAATTCGAAGGTCAACCGTATAGTACGAATCCTTAATACTAGGGTGTCTAACACCTTCCCTAGGGGATCACCAGAACCGTTATATATAACTTTGGATTAAGAAGAATTTTTCACGACGTATGAATAAACCCTTCAAAACTGGTTTTCTTAATTTCCTAAAAATAGGTGGCAACTCTTTTAAAACAAAGTCCGAAAGAGCACCAACGATTTCGAAGTAGCTTTTCTGAGCGCTAACCCCGCTCGGAGTCCGTAAAACAATGACTCAATAAAAAACCAATTGAACCAAAATACCCCAAGAAACAAAAAAAGGGATACCAAAATACCTTTAACGCACCTTTTTTCTGTGTTATGTAAAATATCCTCAGAATAGTGTTTTTGAACCAAACTACCCCAACAAAAAAAAAGTTACAAAACTGCCTTTAGCGCTGTAAATTACTGCGCTAAAGCACTTAACTGGGACGTCACCGTTAAGTGCTTTAGCGCAGTAATTTACTGTGCTAAAGGGTTCCTTGTTTTTTTTTTTTTTTGCCCTTTTGGTTAACCCCTCTTTCATTACACTTTTTAACGTACTTTGACCATAGATTAATCATGCATCAGGACACCGAAACTTCAATATTTTATATAGAACCCTACTTATTTTTGTGCAATTAATAAGGTAGGCTCAATACATCAAGGATAAGAAAATCTTCGGATTGTCGTTTTAGTGGTTGAAAAGTGCTCGAACGCCATTTTTGTTTGAAGGCTTGGTGTCATTAGCTTTAAGTTCTTTATGAATACTTAAACTTGTTCATTAATAATAAACCAAAAGTAGTAAAACTACAATCATCAAAAACAAAAAAAAACAAAAAAAACTTAAAATATATTCATCAATTCATTCCCTTGAGTTGATGAAAAACTAAACATACTAATATTCTTCAAAATAACAACATCATCAAAAATTAAACATAAAACTAAAATCACAACATTCTTAATCATCATCAGAATAGAAGTCTTCAATATTGTCCTCAGAAAAATATTGGCGGTTTCTTAAGACACATCTTTTTTCAGTAGATTTTAGTTCTCTACCGGTTGATGATGCTTGTTCTTCGACCAACTTTAACATGTAAAATCTACATCGTCTTGCCAGTATTCTGTTGTTTTCTTTTCTAATTCTTTGCATGGCAAGCTCACAAGTTTACGGACCTACTCGAGGCATGGTTATAGAGTACCTTGTTGGGATTGGAGCGTTGAGATTTTCCAAGTCACGAACAAGACGTTCTGATTCGGCAAGCCGATGTGACCATTCTCGGCGTAAACCGTAATAATATTCTCGCGGATCTGAATATTTTACACTGCAAAAATCATCACTACGCTCCATAAGAAGGCGGGGATTTAGCTCATCTAATTTGAAATCACTGGAATCGCTCGAAAAACTGCTATGTTTTGAACTCTCATCATCACTTCTATTTGGTTCTTTTGGAAGGAGTAAAGACCAAGATGAGTTTCTACTACTCGACATTGAATATGTTGTAGTCTAATAACAAAAGAAAGTGCTACTTATATAGTTGCAAACCCCCATGTACTCCTAGTTGGGTGGGGGTGGTCTTTATGACCCTACCTACTTACTTTATATAAAAAAATATTAATCTTCATCGGACATCTCACAGTTCGAATCCCACTTGGATCTAAACCTTTTGATACCATGTACACCATATTCTACCCTAAGTAACATATTTGCATCCGATTGTTCTCTTCGTGAAAACAGTTAAGAGCAAAATTAAACTTTTGTGGAGTTCCACGAGGCATTGCCATAGCACATTTTTTTGGGCGTTTAAGCCCTACTGACGCTAACTTTTGCTCTAGTGTTGCAGCCTCTCTAACACGCCAATTCCACTCCTCTGTCATCATATTGTTGTAACGATGGTTGTATCTCTCGTTCGGGTTGTTTGAGTTCAAAATCTTCACCCAATTCCCATGTCCTACCCATTGCGTCGAATATATTTTCTGGAGTGAACGATATAACACAACTAATATCTCTAAATTGGTCAAAAAATGACATAGTAACTCAATTTTGTGTTGTATTTTGTGTGGTTGGTAACTATTCGTCAAATTACGTTATATAACACTTAAAGTTTGATTCAAATTATGACATTTTTCTGTATGACAGTTGAGGTGACAAGATATTGCAGCGGTGTAGCGCAGTAAAATACTGCTTTATGACAGAATAATGCAGTAATTTACTGTGTTATACATATATAACGTAGCAATTTACTGCGTTTTCCTGACATAACGCAATATTTTACTGCTCTATATTGCCAGGGACTGACATAGCGCGGTTAATTCATGCGTTATGCAACACTCCGTACTTAATTTGATTTGACGTAACACTGCAAGACACACTAATTGCATGATGTGTTGGTTGAATATTCAAACTTCAAATCTTATTAATACAGATTTCGGATGAGAGAAAAAATTCTAAGTTTCATCCAATTTTTGACACAAATTCTAAGTTTCATCCAGTTTTTGCATTTTGTATTCCTCCTAAATTAGTCAAAAAATGGAAGATGTTCCAAAAATTAGAGTTTCTTTATTATGGGACGGACAAATTATATTCGAGGAAAATAATTTTTGTTATGATTCTCCCCCAAAATATCATGTTAAGTTTCCACTTGACTTAAAATTCTCAAAACTACTCCAAGCCTTGTATAATAGACTACAAGTTAGTAGGAGTGATTTTGATTTAAATATAATTAGAAAATATCCAATGTCATTTACGCTGCAAGGTGTAAATTGTTATGGACAATGGTACATTCAAGACGATGGTTCTTTGACGGATTATTTGAAGGTGCCTTATGATTATAAGGAATGCATAACTTTAAACGGCCTTAAAATGTACATAGAGAAGGCCCCCATTAATCGACTTGAATTCATGGCGAGGGATCCTTGGGAAGCTCGATATAGACCTCATCGGGAAGCCCCATCTAGATTTCAGGCTGACGTCACTCAAGCGGAACCTACTTATGAATACAATTACCCTGACATGAGTACTTATGAAGGCATTTTAATGAGCCAAATGTCTCTGGATAGTTTAAGTCAGCAATTTGATGGGCAGTGATAAATATTAATTTTTTACATTATTATTATTATTATTATTATTATTATTATTATTATTATTATTATTATTATTATTATTATGTGTAGTGGCACTTGAATGCTACTAATGATGTCGATTATATTATTTAGGGGTTATACACCTGATATGGATCATATCGGACGGTCCCCTTAATCGGGATGGATGAATCAGGTTGGAACATCCTCAACCTATCCAACTACTCAAAACGATGGTCCTCCCTTAAGTTTCGGTGCAGTTGATTACTATCGGTACGTCTATTTTTTTTAAAATCAATAGCATTATTTGATGTGTAGTAGTTAAAATACTCTACTTTCTTATGTAGGGAGAATGTGGTGGTTGCACCAAATTATAGGCAAAGACCTGCTATGGATGGTCTAGATTATCCGAATTATATAGTGACATCATCGAGCGATAGTGAGGAAATACCTAATGCGGAGGAAAGTGACGATGAGCAAAGTGAGGATGAGGTTGAGGTTGGAACTAATCCTCAATATCAAGTAGAACTGTTGCAAGACATGATGAACAGTCCGGCACACCAGGAAGAACTGAATTCACAGCAACCATTTGAACAGCAAGAGTCGACTCCAGTTCAGCCGCAAAGCCAATTTCAATAGCAAGATTCGACCCCGATTCAGTGGCATTCCGATGAGATCCCCTATCTTGATCATCTTCAATATCGCCCAGATGCCTTTGTCTTTACTAGGGATGATGATCATATTCGGCGAAGTTTGTGGAAAGAGCCAGTGGATCTTTTAAAACAAAAGGCTCATATTGAAAAAGGCATGATTTTCAGCTCAAACAAATCATTGCAAAGGGCTGTTAAGATTTATTGCATCCAGTGGATGAAGGAGTTTAAAGTTGGCGATTCCACACGAAAACTTTGGCGATTGGTTTGCAAGCGAAAATATCAAGGCTGCAAATGAATGCTCCGTGGTAAGGAAACTACTAAAAAGATGTGGACTATTTAAAATTTCTACACAAAGCACACTTGTGATATGGGTGACCTCCCAGATGATCATTGCAATCTAGATACCAATATGATTGCTCGTGTGTTAGTTGGAGACATTGAAAAAAACCCAAGGTATCCCTTTCGCCTAAGTTTATTTTATTTTTGGTTTTAATATAATGTTCCTCATTGCTATATGCTGATATTTCAACTTATTTAGGTTCCCTATTAAAGATTGTATTACAGCCGTCCTGAAAGTATATAGCAAAGCTGTTAGTAAGAAGAAGGCGTATCTTGGGCGTAGGCGTGCACATGAGATAGTCTACGGCAATTGGGAGGGTTTTTTCAAGAAGTTGCTGAGATAAATGGCGGCTCTACAACACTTCAATCATGGTACTGTTGTTGAATGGAAGCTCAAATCGAAGCCTGGTGTGCCTGGTAATATTTTTGAGTTTGTGTTTTGGGCATTCAAACCATGCATTGATGGTTTTACTCATTGTCGGCCTGTAATATCAATAGATGGAACACGTGTGTACGGGGTATACAACATAAATCTGCTAATTGCAGTTGGAATGGATGCAAATGGAGCTATATTCCCTCTAGCTTTTGCAATTGCAGCTAATGAGAGCATTAGTACGTGGGGTATGTTTTTGGACTACTTAAGGCAATACGTTATTAAGGATCGCATGGGAATATGTGTGATCTCAAACAGAAATGCTGGCATATTGC
The DNA here is from genome assembly GCF_019175385.1 of Lycium barbarum. Taxonomy (NCBI): domain Eukaryota; kingdom Viridiplantae; phylum Streptophyta; class Magnoliopsida; order Solanales; family Solanaceae; genus Lycium; species Lycium barbarum. Next base: position 88,856,102 of record NC_083346.1, on the reverse strand, counting down.
ACAATATGTTCAATTTGCAGGGGTGGCAGCCACCCTTTGCCTACCATCGTTATTGTTTAAGGCATTTGAAGGCAAACTTTCAAAAGGCATATCGAATCCCAGCACTTTGCAATTGGATGTGGGCAGCTGCAACAGAGCATCAGGAGAAGAAGTTTAACCTGCAGATGGACATTATTAGGCGGGCGAATGAGGAAGCCTTCCACTAGTTGAATGCAATTGATAAAAACAAATGAACATTACACCAGGATGAAGGTAGGCGATGGGGTATGATGACAAAAAACAGCTCTGAGTCATTCAATGGCTTGTTGAAATCTGCATGGGGACTACCCATCACCGCAATGGTGAGAATGACTTTTAAGCAGGTTGTGGAGCGGTTCGTCAATAGATCAAAAGAGGCGAAAGCACATGCAGCGGAAGGTTTAAGATGGATGCCAAAACCGTCACAACTGTTCGAGTACCACAAATATAAGGCTCAGAAACATGACCGGATGGAGTACAACTCTGCAGAGCGCATATTTGAACTCATAACAAGTGTGCACTAAGGTAAAGGAGGTAACGTCCACACAATTAGTGAGATTCCAAGAACATGCACATGCGGCAAGTGGCAATCATATCACATGTCATGTTCTCATGCCTTTAAGTGTTTTATCGCAATGGGAAAAAACACCTCCCCGTACATGGCTGAGGAATATACAGTTGAAAATTATGCAAGAACGTATGCTGGAAGGTTCTACCCACTTGGTAGTGAGAGTTATTGGTCACCGGATCCATTTTCAATGGTTGAAAATAAAGCATTTATCTGTAAATTCAAAAAGAAAGCATACTCCCGTATTCATAATGAAATGGATGTTCCACCGGGGAGATACACTCGAAAATGCTCATTTTGCATACACTAAAAAATGCTCATTTTGCAATTATGTTGGTCATGATAAGCGCAAGTGTCCCTTACGGCGTGGTGGTCAAACTATATCTCGTGGTGGAAGTTCCTCTCGTGGTGGGGGAAACTTTCTTGGTGGTAGATCTAGCAGTGGCGGCACATCTAACAGTGGCGGCACATCTCGCGGTGGTGGCACATCTCGCGGTGTTGGCGGAAGATCAACTCAAGGGAATTAACTGATGAATGTTTTTTAAGTTTTTTTCTTTCTTTGATGATTGTATTTTAAAAAGTTTGGGTTTCTTATTAATGAACAAGTTTAAGTATTTTCATATTGTTATGAATGATGCAATTTAATTATTTTGAGATTTGTATTAATGCTGCAATTTTGACTATAAAATAGTAAAATTAAATCTAAACCCAAGTATTCGTAAAGAACATAAAGCTAATGACACCAAGCCTTCAAACAAAAATGGCGTTCGAGCACTTTTCAACCACTAAAACGGCAATCCGAAGATTTTTCTTATCCTTGATGTATTGAGCCTACCTTATTAATCGCACAAAAATAAGTAGGGTTCTGTATAAAATATTGAAGATTCGGGGTCCCGAAGCATGATTAATCTATGGTCAAAGTACGTTAAAAAGTGTAATGAAAGAGGGGTTAACGAAAAGGGCAAAAAAATAAAAAAAGAACCCTTGAGCGCAGTAACTTACTGCGCTAAAGGCAGTTTTGTAATTATTTTTTTTTTGTTGGGGAAGTTTGGTTCAAAAACACTTTTCTGGGGTTATTTTGATTTCGGACTCTAACATTCGTTACCTGAGCTTTAAAAAAAAAAAAAAAAGAACCTTGCATAACGCAGCAAATAGATGCGCTATGCAAAGACAAATATTTCCAGACTAATCCACCATCTAAGAATAGGCTAAGGCAGCAGCTTATATGCTCCTTCCGTTTTAATTTATGCGAACCTATTTGAATGGGTACGGAGTTTAAGGAAAAAACGAAGGCTTTTGAACTTGTGGAGTAAAATGAGGCGCATATATTTTGTGTGGTTATAAATCATTGCATAAAAGTAAATTGTTTTCAAATATGGAAAGGGGTCATTCTTTTTTGCACGGATTAAAAATGAAATAGATTCACATAAATTAAAACGAAAGGAGTATTAATGAAGGTTTGTCGTGTCTATTTGCGTTGCATCATTAATGAGCTAAGTTTTATATTTATTGATTTTCTTAAAAAAGATCATAGATATTTTCTAAAAAATATATATACTTATCCCCTCGTATTAATTTACTTGTCTTACTTTTCTTTCTAAAAAATAATTATAATCATTTCTAAGACAACCAAAAATATAACACTTAGCTTATGCTTAGAAAAATAATATCTCCCGTATTAATTTAAGCGTCTTACTTTTTTTTATAAAAAATAGTTATACTTATTTATAAGATAACCAAACATATAAGTTATACTTACTTATGCTTAAGAAAATAACAACATCTCTGTATCATTTTAAGTGTTTTATACTTCTTTTTAGAAAATAATTATAATCATTTTCTAAGACAACCAAAAAAGAGACTTAGCTTATGAAAAATAATATCCCCTCCGTATTAATTAAGTGTCTTACTTTTCTTTTTAGAAATAATTATAATTATTTTTTAAGGCAACAAAAAATGTAATATTCAGAAATAATTATAATCATTTCTAAGATAATAAAATTATAATACCTAGCATATGCTTAGGAAAAACAATATCCTTTCTGTATCAATTTAGGTGTCTTTCTTTTATAGAAAATAATTGTAGATTTTTTTAAGACAACCAAAAATATAAGATTTAGCTTATGCTTGTGAAAAAAATATCCCATTCGTATCAATTTAAGTGTTTTGCTTTTCTTTTTAGAAAATAATTTAATCATTTTTTAAAACAACTGAAGATATAAGATTTAGAAAATAATCATAATCATTTTCTATGACAACAAGAAATAAAACACTTAGCTTATGCTTCGAAATAATATCCCCTTCATGTCAATTTAAGTGTCTTACACTTTTATAAAAATAATTATAATTAATTTTTAAGATAACCAAACATATAAAATTAGCTTATGCCTACGAAAAAAATATCCCAAATTCTTATCAAGTGAAATGTCTTGCTTTTCTTTTTAGAAAAATAATTTAATCATCTTTTAAATCAACCGATGATATAAGATTTAGAATTTAAGCGTGTTATAAGAAAATAATTATAATTATCTCCGTATCAATTTAAGTGGCTTATATTTATTTTTAGAAAATAATTATAATGATTTTCTAAGATAGCCAAAAATAATACTTAGCTTATGCTTACGAAAAATAACTTCCCCTCCTTATTAATTTAAGTGTCTTAGGCAACCGAAAATATGATATTTAGAAAAGAATTATAATTATTTTCTAAGACAATAAAATTATACTCCATCTGTTTCAATTTATGTGAACCTATTTTCTTTTTAGTCCGTGTCAAAATTAATGACCTCTTTCCTAATTTGAAAACAAATTCACTTTATGAAATAATTTACAGCCACACAAATATTCAAGACTTATTTTGAATCACAAGTTTCAAAAGTCTTCACTATTTTTTAAATGTCTTGCCCAGTTCCACATCATTCTAGAGCTGTGCTAAGTCATGTATAGATATGTATGATTACGGGTATGTCAGGGCCCTATCCTGACTCATAGTGTTCAGTTTACTCCTTAAAGACTTCTACAGACAGTGTCCTGTGGTATGTTTGTCGAGATGTCGACAAAGTGATATTAGTTGAGTCAGTTATGGATTTTAAAAGAGTATGTATTTTAGATGATTTAGATTTTTCTAAAGTACTTATTGATTGAAAGTTTTCATAACCGTTATAGACATAATGATTTCTATTTGGAAAAATTTATGTTCTTAAAAGCTTTTGAAATGACAGGTTTAATAGAGCGAATGACTAAGGGTTCGCTCGACTCTGATGAGAGTCGGGTGCCCATCATGCCCTACTATTTTTAGGATGTGACAAAGGGGTATCAGAGCAGTTCGTTCTAGGGGTTGTCTGCAAAGTCGTGTCTAGTATAGTCTTGTTTATCGGTGTGTTGTGCACCACATCTATAAACAGGAAGCTACAGGACATTTAGGATGTTACCTTTCCTTCTTACTCTAAATCGTGCGATAGAGCCGAGAGATAGGAAATGATATCCCTTATATACTGACCTTTGATTTCAGCAGGAGAATGGTGTCGACAAGAGAAGGTAAATAATGCTACTGGGGGTTACAGAGGTAAGATATTTCATCGAGGTTATGTTATCAAAAATTGTATATACAGAATGGCAATCTTGCCATCATCAAGGTAAGTTGTTGAAATATAGTAAGAAAATGGATTATATGTATATATATTGTTGATAAGTTCAGTGGTAAGGTATGGACAGAAGAAGCTGAACGGATCAGTAAAAAGATAGGTAAGCAGGGTACATGTCAGATACGGTATGAATGTTACAAGTATAATTGAAACCTGCAGTTAAGGCTTGAGAGGAAAAGTAAGCAGGAAAGTGTAACAGGTACAGTTCGAGTTGGACATATGAGGTAAGCTCATCATTTTCATACTGTTATTGATATGGGGAGCCATGTACGGCTATGATACGATGTAATATATACAAATATATGTTGGCCCTATGAGGCATTATTGGTATTTCCTGCGTGCAGGTTTTGGGATAGTGAGAAATACAGAGGAAACTCTGCCAAAATTTTCCTAGAAATAAAAAGAGAATGAGATATAAGTTCGTAAAAAAAAATTAAGGGATGAATCAAGGGAAAGGAGTATGACAAGATAGGCTACGAGCGAGTTTTAGTACAGATGAGATAGGAAAAGCAGAATGAACCAAGAGAAGGAAAGACTACGACTAAGATTGGATATATTTTATACAAGTTGTACAAGAACATTGGTATGCTAAGAATGAGACTACATGTGATATCAATAAAAGAGACTTCCCCGGAATCTTCGTAAGACCTTATGAAGCTAGTTTAACATTGGAGGACGAATGTTCTAAAGGGGGGAAGGATGTTATATCCCGTATTTTTATACGACGGACTATTCGTTAGTTAATCAACATAAATCCGAGGACAAGATTATTTTCGGATATGAGACAAGAATTGTTAATCCCGATTTTTATAATTTCACGGCTTGCAAATTAATTAAAATTGGTGGAAATATTAGTGGAAATTTGGGATTTATTTACCATGATTGGATTATTAAGTGGGAAATTATAGTGGAAGTAAATAAATTGGTTGGGAATTAATGGATAAATTGAGGGGACATGCCCATGTGCATTGGAAACGTGGAAGCAACTATGGTAGTACCTCATGGATGAAGTAAATTAAATTAGTAGTATTATGTGTTCATATTATAATGAGACATACTCCTTGGAATGCAAGGTTGCACGTGAAAGGTGGAAGAACAAATTAAATTAGTAGTATTATGTATTCTTATTATAATGAGTCATATTCCTTGGAATGCAAAGTTGCACGTGAAAGGTGGAAGAGCAACATGTCAAGTGTGGATTTATATTTAGTGGTGGGGATTTATTATTATATGGATATAAAAAAGAAGAGAGGCACATAAATAAGAATAAACCAAGACCAAAAGAACTTTATTGAAGAATGTGGGCAGCCATGCACGGCCATGGCTTTGAAATTCATCTTCACAAAACAATTTTGTTGAAAAACAAATGATGAGCAGCCATACACGTGTCCAGCCCATGCTTAGCATATATAAGATTAGTTGATGAGTAATAAGTCATTCATTCACTACAACTCACAAGTTGAAGTAGAGAGAAGTGTTCATCTACCTTGTTGAGCTAGAGAGAGAAGGAGCACGGCAGCCATGGCAGCTTCACCAAGCCACGCCCAGCCATGGCAGCTCCACCAACTCACAACCAGCCCTTTATCCATTGCATCATCGTCACACTTGGTGAATTATCAGAGTTAGAGAGAGAGAGTCCAGCCATGGCAGCTCACGGCCATGGCTGTGCAAGTTGAGCTCGTGAATTTTGATGCCAAAAATTATTTTCCATGGTGTCCCAACCAATTGGAGGGCATAGCAATATGAATTAATCATTAAAGAGGCAGCAAAGACGTTGGTGATTAAATTCATCAATTTCAGCAAATTAATGAGCCAACTTGTTAAGGTAAGGTTTAATCTTCTTTTACATGCGTTAGGATGAATTTGGACGTGTTGTGGATGTGTAAATGTGAATTGCATGTATGAAATTATGTATGTTGGTGTTGGAGTGTTGTTGAAACCGTAGGGGCTGTTTCAAGATGATGTGGACCTGTTTTGAATGTATAAATGTGCATTGCATGTATGAAAGTATGTATGTTGATGTTGAAAAATTGTGGAAGCCGTAGGGGGCTGTTTGGTGTGGAATAATGGACTGATTTTATTTAGTAATTATGGTTGTTGCTATCGTAGAGTGCATGGTAAAAAGAATGAAAAGAATTGGAAGGTTAAAGGTGAAGTTCTATTGATATGAACATGTTGTTATTTTGTTGGATTGAGGCCGTGTAGTGGACTGTTTTTTGTGGAAGGTAGTGAACTGATTTTACTTGGTATTTTGATTGTTGTTGTCATGTATTTTATGATTGAAATGAAGGTATTTAATGGTTAGAGTTGGAACTAAAATTGTTTGTGGGTTACTGTAAGGGTTATAGTGATAATAATGTAGCTTATTTGCGTATGAATTGAAGATGTAGTTGTCGTGTGGCTGCTGGTCATATTTTACTGAAATTATATGAAAAGAAGATATGAAATGATGTGTAAGAATTATATGTGGTTTGCTAGATATGTTCGTAAGCGTTTACAAGAATTCCGAGCATCTTGTGTGTAATAGTTAGGGGCTGTTGTGGATACGTTGTTGTCGATCTTGTTGCGCTTGGAAGATTAATGATAATTAAGATTATGCATTGTGTTGTATGTTGGTTGGGCTGTTGTAAAGTTTTTTACCTGAAAACGTTAAGGCTACGGACTATTAGGAATAACTTGAAGACGTAGTAGTCGTATGTGGATCGTTATTTAATGTTGTGAATGTGGGTTGTTTGGAATATTGAGTGGACTGTTTAGAATGTTGTGCGGGCTGTTCGGAGTGATTCTCGCATCTTGTCTTGGATAGCCTCGATATAGTACTGGGACGTATAATTATTGGCGTTAGCTTGACTATTGTGTGATTAGTTTGGGATGTAAGGAAACCGTCGTCTAAATTGTTTAGAAAGGAGTTTCCAACGTTGGGAAACGTTTTGAAGCTCCCCGTAACTTAAACATAATTCTTGACATCTTAATATAGGTTGAAACTTGGGCACCGTATACGTGTTGTGTTACGAATAAACGCCAAAGGTATGTAAGGCTAACCCTTCTTTCTTTTGGCATGTCTTAGATGTAAGTGATGAATGATATGAGCTTTGGGGTAACTCTATTCATAGGTTCCGAATGTGATTCATGATTCTTGTGATATTCATTCAATATGAACTCCATATGATTCCATTCTTAGACGAGTAAGGTCTAGATGTTTCTTGTGATGGTTTATTGATATTGTACTCCTATTCTGTTCCGAAGGGAACATCCATAAGGTGCCAGTTGAGATGTGTAAAAGGTTTTACTAATGATTTCGAGGAAATTAGTTTTATACTAAAGGAAACATAAAGTTAGACTTTCAAAACCACTCCGAAGGGGTGCGAGGTTTTACAATTTCATTTCATTTACGACTTATGTTTACATTCCATATCGTCATTATTATTAAGCCGGAAGCGGCTGCCCGAAGGGGCGATCATTATTATTAAGCCGGAAGCGGCTGCCCGAAGGGGCCATCATTATTATGCCGGAAGCGTCCGTCCGAAGGGACTATTGTGATACTAGCCGGAAGCGGCTGTCCGAAGGGACCATTTTGTTAATATGTCGGAAGCGGCATGTGTGTTAGATTGCATTATTTACTTAAAGAATGTGTGTTAGATTGCATTATTTACTTAAAGATTGTTTTGGAGACTTCGTGTATATGTTTATGTTTCTTCCAGCGAAGGCTGCAGGTATTGAGTTTGATTGTCATTTCTTCTCTCCTAAATCAAATTATGATTATGATTTATTACAACCTTACATACTCAGTACATTGTCCGTACTGACGTCCTTTTGCCTGGGGAAGCTGCGTTCTTGCCCGCAGCCCCAGATTGTTTGGCAGGTTAAGTATATAGTTAGGATGCTTGGACGTCAACTGGGATTGGAAAGTTCCACCTCATTCTGGAGCTGTGCTAAGTCATGTATAGATATGTATGATTACGGGTATGTCAGGGCCTTGTCCTGACTCATAGTGTTCAGTTTACTCCTTAGAGACTTCTGCAGACAGTGTCCTGTGGTATGTTTGTCGAGATGTCGACAAAGTGATATCAGTTGAGTCAGTTATGGATTTTAAAAGAGTATGTATTTTAGATGATTTAGATTTGTCTAAAGTACTTATTGATTGAAAGTTTTCATAACCGTTATAGACATAATGATTTCTATTTGGAAAAAATTTATGTTCTTAAAAGCTTTTGAAATGACAGGTTTAATAGAGAGAATTTCTAAGGGTTCGCTCGACTCTGATGAGAGTCGGGTGCCCGTCATGTCCTACCATTTTTAGGATGTGACAAAGTGGTATCAGAGAAGTTCGTTCTAGGGGTTGTCTGCAAAGTCGTATCTAGTAGAGTCTTGTTTATCGGTGTGTTGTGCACCACATCTATAAACAGGAAGCTATAGGACATATAGGATGTTACCTTTCCTTCTTACTCTAAATCGTGCAATAAAGCCAAGAGATAGGAAATGATATCCCTTATATACTGACCTTTGATTTCAACAGGAGAATGGTGTCGACAAGAGAAGGTAAATAATGCTACTGGGGGTTACAGAGGTAAGATATTTCATCGAGGTTATGTTATCAAAAATTGTATATACAGAATGGCAATCTGGCCATCATCAAGGTAAGTTATTGAAATATAGTAAGAAAATGGATTATATGTATATATATTGTTGATAAGTTCAGTGGTAAGGTGTGGATAGAAGAAGCTAATCGGATCAGTAAAAAGATAGGTAAGCAGGGTACATGTCAGATACGGTATGAATGTTACAAGTATAATTGAAACCTGCAGTTAAGGATTGAGAGGAAAAGTAAGCAGGAAAGTGTAACAGGTACAGTTCGAGTTGGACATACGAGGTAAGCTCATCATTTTCATACTGTTATTGATATGGGGAGCCCTGTGCGGCTATGATACGATGTAATATATACATATATATGTTGGCCCTGTGAGGCATTGTTGGTATTTCCTGCGTGCAGGTTTTGGGATAGTGAGAAATACAGAGGAAACTCTGCCAAAATTTTCCTAGAAATAAAAAGAGAATGAGATATAAGTTCGTAAAACAAAATCAAGGGATGAATCAACGGAAAGGAGTATGACAAGATAGGCTACAAGCGAGTTTTAGTACAAATGAGATAGGAAAAGCAGAATGAACCAAGAGAAGGAAAGACTACGACTAAGATTGGATATATTTTATACAAGTTGTACAAGAACATTGGTATGCTAAGAATGAGACTACATGTGATAGCAATAAAAGGGACTTCCCCGGAATCTTCGTAAGACCTTATGAGGCTAGTTTAACATTCGAGGACGAATGTTCTAAAGGGGGGAAGGATGTTCTATCCCGTATTTTTATACGACGGACTATTCGTTAGTTAATCAACATAAATCCGAGGACAAGATTATTTTCGGACATGAGACAAGAATTGTTAATCCCGATTTTTATAATTTCACGGTTTGCAAATTAATTACAATTGCTGGAAATATTAGTGGAAATTTGGGATTTATTTACCATGATTGGATTATTAAGTGGGAAAATTATAGTGGAAGTAAATAAATTGGTTGGGAATTAATGGATAAATTGAGGGGACATGCCCATGTGCATTGGAAACGTGGAAGCAACTATGGTAGTACCTCATGGATGAAGTAAATTACATTAGTAGTATTATGTGTTCATATTATAATGAGACATACTCCTTGGAATGCAAGGTTGCACATGAAAGGTGGAAGAACAAATTAAATTAGTAGTATTATGTGTTCATATTATAATGAGTCATATTCCTTGGAATGCAAAGTTGCACGTGAAAGGTGGAAGAGCAACATGTCAAGTGTGGATTTATATTTAGTGGTGGGGATTTATTATTATATGGATATAAAAAAGAAGGGAGGCACATAAATTCATGAAATATGAGTCATATTCTTGGACAATTCATACAGAAATTAAATAAGAATAAACCAAGACCAAAAGAACTTTATTGAAGAATGTGGGCAGTCATGCACGACCATGGCTTTGAAATTCATCTTCACAAAACAATTTTGTTGAAAAAAAAAATGATGAGCAGCCATACACGTGTCCAGCCCATGCTTAGCATATATAAGATTAGTTGATGAGTAATAAGTCATTCATTCACTACAACTCACAAGTTGAAGTAGAGAGAAGTGTTCATCTACCTTGTTGAGCTAGCGAGAGAAGGAGCACGGCAGCCATGGCAGCCTCTCCAAGCCACGGCCAGCCATGGCAGCTCCACCAACTCACAACCAGCCCTTTATCCATTGCATCATCTTCACACTTGGGGAATTACAACAGTTAGAGAGAGAGAGTCCAGCCATGGCAGCTCACGACCTAGGCTGTGCAAGTTGAGCTCGTGAATTTTGATGCCAAAAATTATTTTCCATGGTGTCCCAACCAATTGGAGGTCATAGAAATATGAATTAATCATTAAAGAGGCAGCAAAAACGTTGGTGATTAAATTCATCAATTTCAGGAAAATAAGGAGCCAACTTGTTAAGGTAAGGTTTAATCTTCTTTTACATGCGTTTGGATGAATTTGGACGTGTTGTGGATGTGTAAATGTGAATTGCATGTATGAAATTATGTATGTTGGTGTTGGAGTGTTGTTGAAGCCGTAGGGGCTGTTTCAAGATGATGTGGACCTGTTTTGAATGTATAAATGTGCATTGCATGTATGAAATTATGTATGTTGATGTTGAAACATTGTGGAAGCCGTAGGGGGCTGTTTGGTGTGGAATAATGGACTGATTTTAATTAGTAATTATGGTTGTTGGTATCCTAGATTGCATGGTAAAAAGAATGAAAAGAATTGGAAGGTTAAAGGTGAAGTTCTGTTGATATGAACATGTTGTTATTTTGTTGGATTGAGGCCGTGTAGTGGACTGTTTTGTGTGGAAGGTAGTGAACTGATTTTACTTGGTATTTTGATTGTTGTTGTCATGAATTTTATGATGGAAATGAAGGTATTTAATGGTTAGAGTTGGAACTAAAATTGTTTGTGGGTTACTGTAAGGGTTATAGTGATAATAATGTAGCTTATTTGCGTATGAATTGAAGATGTAGTTGTCGTGTGGCTGCTGGTCATATTTTACTGAAATTATATGAAAAGAAGATATGAAATGATGTGTAAGAATCGTATGTGGTTTGCTAGATATGTTCGTAAGCGTTTGCAAGAATTCTGAGCATCTTGTGTGTAATAGTTAGGGGCTGTTTTGGATACGTTGTTGTCGATCTTGTTGCGCTTGGAAGATTAATGATAATTAAGATTATGCATTGTGTTGTATGTTGGTTGGGATGTTATAAAGGTTTTTACATGAAAACGTTAAGGCTACAGACTATTAGGAATAACTTGAAGACGTAGTAGTCGTATGTGGATCGTTATTGAGTGTTGTGAATGTGGGTTGTTTGGAATATTGCGTGGACTGTTTGGAATGTTGTGCGGGCTGTTCAGAGTGATTCTCGCATCTTGTCTTGGATAGCCTCGATATAGTACTGGAACGTATAATTATTGGCGTTAGCTTGACTATTGTGTAATTAGTTTGGGATGTAAGGAAACCGTCGTCTAAATTGTTTAGAAAGGAGTTGCCAACGTTGGGAAACGTTTTGAATCTCCCCGTAACTTAACCATAATTCTTGACATCTTAATATAGGTTGAAACTTGGCCAGCGTATACGTGTTGTGTTACGAATAAACGCCAAAGGTATGTAAGGCTAACCCTTCTTTCTTTTGGCATGTCTTAGATGTAAGTGATGAATGATATGAGCTTTGGGGTAACTCTATTCATAGGTTCCGAATGTGATTCATGATTCTTGTGATATTCATTCTATATGTACTCCATATGATTCCATTCTTAGACGAGTAAGGTCTAAATGTTTCTTGTGATGGTTTATTGATATTGTACTCCTATTCTGTTCCGAAGGGAACACCCATAAGGTGGCAGTTGAGATGTGTAAAAGGTTTTACTAATGATTTCGAGGAAATTAGTTTTATACTAAAGGAAACATAAAGTTAGACTTTCAAAACCACTCCGAAGGGGATGTGAGGTTTTACTATTTCATTTCATTTACGACTTATGTTTACATTCCATATCGTCATTATTATTAAGCCGGAAGCGGCTGCCTGAAGGGGCGATCATCATTATTAAGCCGGAAGCGGCTGCCCGAAGGGGCGATCATTATTATTAAGCCGGAAGCGGCTGCCCGAAGGGGCCATCATTATTATGCCGGAAGCGTCCGTCCGAAGGGACTATTGTGATACTAGCCGGAAGCGGCTGTTCGAAGGGACCATTTTGTTAATATGTCGGAAGCGGCATGTGTGTTAGATTGCATTATTTACTTAAAGAATGTGTGTTAGATTGCATTATTTACTTAAAGATTGTTTTGGAGACTTCGTGTATATGTTTATGTTTCTTCCAGCGAAGGCTGCAGGTATTGAGTTAGATTGTGATTTCTTCTCTCCTAAATCAAATTATGATTATGATTTGTTACCACCATACATACTCAGTACATTGTCCGTACTGACGTCCTTTTACCTGGGGACGCTGCGTTCTTGCCCGCAGCCCCAGATTGTTTGGCAGGTTAAGTATATAGTTAGGATGCTTGGACGTCAGCTGGGATTGGCAAGTTCCACCTCATTCTGGAGTTGTGCTGAGTCATGTATAGATATGTATGATTACGGGTATGTCAGGGCCCTGTCCGGACTCATAGTGTTTAGTTTACTCCTTAGAGACTTCTGCAGACAGTGTCCTGTGGTATGTTTGTCGAGATGTCGACAAAGTGATATCAGTTGAGTCAGTTATGGATTTTAAAAGAGTATGTATTTTAGATGATTTAGATTGGTCTAAAGTACTTATTGATTGAAAGTTTTCATAACCGTTATAGACATAATGATTTCTATTTGGAAAAATTTTATGTTTTTAAAAGCTTTTGAAATGACAGGTTTTAATAGAGCGAATGTCTAAGGGTTCGCTCGACTCTGATGAGAGTCGGGTGCCCGTCATGCCCTACCATTTTTAGGATGTGACAAGATATGTATGATAATCAAGGGATACCAATGCATTTGTACCTTATGTTGTGAGTCACGCATATATATGGTCTGTATACCGTACTCGGCCCATTATGGGACTCGGTGAGTGAAGTCATATACTTACATATATATTGTACCCGACCCTTTAGTAAGGGACTCGGTGAAATATATATATATATATATATATATATATATATATATATATATATATATATATATATATATATATATATATATGTATGTATGTATGTATGTATACTGCCCGTAGTACTTCAACCTACATCAAGACATTAAAACTGTGGTTAAGCTATGAAAGGGCTTAAAATAGATTTCTAAGCTAGTAGCTCATTTCTAGAAAATCGGACAGCACCTCCCCTACATTTCTTTACTTCCCAAAATATAAACAAGAAACTAACAACAATATTAACAACATCAACAATCAACAGTATCAATCCCGCTCCTTAACACCATAAGAACAATCCCAAAAATTCATAATTATAGCATAGCGAGCGGCAAGCTCGGTTTCCGATTCTACAACAATAGTTTTGAACTCCTTCTTTCTAGAATTTATTCACACATTAACAACATCAACAACAATGAAAATAACAATCAACAACACGTCCATCCCTCCAACAATACAAGAATAACCTCCACAATCCATTAGGTCAACATTCAACAATAGATTAGGACTTCTAGTCGATGTTTCACAAGTTCTTGACAAGACAATATAAGTAAAGCTTTAGCTAGCTCATATACATAAAGAATAATTGAAACCTTACCTTGATTAGAAGTCCTCAATTAACTCACAACAAAAGCAGCTCCTACATGTGTTCACTTCCGCACAAAACGATTATCATACTACTGTTAATCGACCTGAAACATAACGATGAACTATGAGCCTACTACTCTTCATTTATATGGGTCTCTCCACGTACTTTTACCTTCCAAAACTTATAGGAATAGTATAAAAAGAGATATCACAACAACAACACAAAACAGTCCACAAAACAGCCCAATAAGCCTAGCAACTTAAAGTTGATTTTTATGCGGTTTCTTTTCAATTTCTTACCTTTAAAGTGCTCCAATCAATTCAGTTCGTGGAGGAAGAAAATAGAAGGTTAACCCTTACCTTTTATTTAGAAATATTTCTCTTGGTACAGATTCTAACAAGCTTTAATCTTCCCTTCAACATCAACTTGAAAAGGGATGTAAATCACCTAGAGTTTATGGGGTTTTAGGGCCTGTTTTATAAGAAATGTTAGAAGAACACTTATAAACCCAAAGAGAAAGAGGGATGCTACCCTGAGAATGTGGGGAGAGATGTTTATCTTTTTTCTAGGTGTAAATGAGGTGATATGTGTATATATATAGCCTCCCAAAAGGGCCTGGACAGATGGGTATTGGGCTGCCCCAGATCAACCCATCTCTATCCTTTTCCTTTCTATTCTTAACTAGGTCCATACACTTTAAATAGGTGCATCACCTACTTGTCGTTAACTTGTCACCTACTCAAGCAAGTACGACGGAAAGTAAGTAGGTTAAGCAAGCATGTTGGGTAAGCAAGCATCTCATTTATATTTTCCCAAATTTCTTTTCTCTCAACTTAGTCATGTATATGTTGAACAAAAATACAAGATGTAATCACTACTATCGGGGATCTGGAAATCCAGGATAGGAGGTAACCATACACACAGACGGAGGGTGAACGTTGGAAACCAAGAAGGGCAAAATAGTAATTATACAAAAAGAGAACGTGTTACGAAAATGTCCCGGAATCTGTAAGACTTCGACTTGCCCCAGAACAGGTAATAAAGGTCGGGTGAGGAAGCTGACGCGAAAATATCAGCATTAAGACACAGAATTCCAGTGAAGTTTTTGGGTTAAGCGTGCTCAGGTGAGAGCAATTCCATGATGGGTGACCCCCTGAGATGTTGGTGAGAAATTCTATAAATTGAGACATAAGAGACAAATTAAAAGCTAGGGTATTTTAAGGAAAACTAGAGTGTATGGGATGGCTGGAAACCTTAAGAGGACGCGTAAGACGAGGTGGATTAGCTCGGTAAAGAGACAGGGAGTACATTACAGCCCTAGAATTAGGATAGGCTTGAACAACATTTGGATGTACCTAGTGGGTTAGCTGATAGTAATTATATACATATATATGTGAAGATGCAGGATATTCTGAAATGATTGTATAGGTGAATCTCAGAGTTCCACTAACCAGCACTATGGCAAGGAGGGCATTAATCAAACAAAGGAATCGAAGCCCGAGTGATAGCAAAAGTAAATGGTACTGGTGCTATAAGGTAAGCTGTTAGTGTCTCTGCGACTGATTAAGACTAGAGGATCTAATATAGTAATAGTTGGAAAGGAAGAGAAGTGAGCTAATGGAAAATAAGGAGACCAGAGGGCACGGAAGGGCGAACGATAAGGAATTACAGTGAAAGAAAAGTAGGAAAATCTAGTGAGGGAAACCCCGAGAGAAGCTATCGACAAGACACGAGACTACTTGGGCCAAAATTTAAGAATATAGGTGTGAGAAGGGGTAGAGTGTGGCAATATAGATCAAAAAGGGAAAAATGTGGAGTCTGAGGACCGATTCCAATAAGTAGGGCCAATGGAATAAGTTCACGAGCTTTAGAACCCATATGAAGACATAGCAAGAGAAGGAAGGTACCCGAAGATAGTTAGCATATAAGGAGCCCCCTAAAGGGGGGGAGACCATATTATATTAGACCCAAAAAGGAATTGCAACACTATCAAGAGTCAGAAAAGGAAATCTATTGGCTTGGAATCAGAGTTTAAAATATGTCGGCGTGTCGCAAGAATACTTGGGAGAAAAGTAGAAGCGAAATGACAATGAGTATATCAAGTGATAGACCTGAGGATAAAGAAATAGCCTATGGCTACATCGAATCGTTAAGTAAGGATTGTGTACTAAGACATGGCTTTCGTTAAGGTATGGTGACGAGACAATAATAGAAAAGGAAGGACCCGGAAAGAACAAGAATGATGAAGTGACACAGTGGGTTAGAAAAACCCATGACATGGAATGAGGACTCATGTAAGGATCCAGGAGTTTGATAGTAAGGAAAGAAGGATAACAGACATGGAATGGGCATGGAGAAAAGGGCAACTATAAAGGAACCCCCTCCCGAAGTGCTACAAGACCCCACAAGGTCAATTGAACATTCGAGGACGAATGTTCTAAAGGGGGGGGGGGGGGGGGAGGATGTTATAGCCCGTATTTTGTACGTTTGGAAATTTCAAAGTCGACGTGGAAAATCAAGGGCGAGATCATTTTTTTTTGAGAAATTATTTTCATGTACAAGTTGGTTATGAATATTATTTATGAATATTATTGTATGGAAATATTGAGAAAGGTTAAGGGTAAAAAGAGAAATTCACAAAAAGGGGTCATGGAAAATAATGCGGAAGGCTAGGGGCGAAATGGTAATATTAAGGAAAGTCGAGGGGAAAAACGGGAATTTCATAAAAGGAGTTCATGAAGGTTCCAAAAAGGGCACATTGGCCATGTGATGGAAATATATGGACCAAAGTGTGCATGGTAAGATAATGAGTCATCTTTTATTTTGTAAGAAAAATTCAAGAAAAAGAGAAGAAAACTCTAGGAAAAGAAAGAAAGGGAGGAATGTGGCCATTTCATATTTAATGGGGGCCTAATCATGAATTAGAAGAAAACATATGGACCAAAGCTTATGAGACAAGCTAAGTGGTCTTCTTGATTTATTTTCAAGAAAATTCAAGAAAATTCTAGAGAGGGCATGTGCCCCTCACATGACCATGGGAATTATATATATATATAAGGGAATTCACCATTTTAATTCAAGAAATTTGGAGAAAGAAAAGAAAACAAAAGAAAGAAGAAGAGAGGGAGAGAGGTTCGGCCATGGTTGGCCATGGAAGGTGACCAAAAAAAATATATATATATTTTCTTCTAGCCTTTCTACTAAATGGAAGGTCCTCTACACCATGGCGTAGTTGTTGGAGTAAGAAACTCTTTGGTTGTGCAAGTTGGAAACTCTAGCCAAGTTGAAGAAGCAAGTAGAAAAGGTAAGATTTAATCCCTTTCTATATGTTATGAAGGTTTCGTTTATGTTGTGGTATGTAGTAATGGGTAGAAATTATGAAATATGGAAGCTTGCATGATGGTTGTGTATATATGTGTGAGGCCGTGAGTGTATGTGTGGTGTAGGAAGTGATGAATCCATTTTATGTAGTATGTTGGTTGTTGTTGTAATATATAGAAAAAGAGGGAAAATTTATGGAAATATGTAAGTAGTGTTGTGGCCGAACATATTGCTATGATGGTATGGTGTGATGAATTGATTCTGTGATTGCTAATAAAAGCTTAATGATCTTAATGAAGTTGTAGTAGTTGGAGACTTGTTTTAGAGGTTTATGCTAATTGAATATAATGTTCTTGCATGTATGGAAGACAATGATGTTAGTATGGTGTTGTTGGAATATAAATTATAAGGTTGTTATTGTTTTTATTGGAGTTGGAAAGTCTTGAAGGAAGTAGTATGTTGATTGAAATTGTTGGTATGATTGTTAGCATTGTTGTTGATAGTTTGGCCGGATTGAATTCCCGGATTGTTGTTGGTTAAAATTGGCAAGGTTGAAGTTTTGGAGATGGTGTATTTATAGGGGAAATGCTGCCGAAATTTCGGCAGACAAAGTGTTACTTTAAAGAATCAACTTCTAAAGGCTCTAATCAAGTTTTGGTAAACATGACCAATTTGTAGATTTTGGCAGATTTGGAACGTGAATTTGGAGTTGCATAAGAACCAGAAAAGGTATGTAAGGCTCCACCCTTCTTTCTATGGCATGTCTTAGACGGAATATGTTGGATATGAGCCTCGGGAATAACTCTACCCTCCGGAATCCGCACCTAAAGTTTTCTCTTTTTTCAATCAGTAGAATTGAACTAAAAAGTGTGCAAAATGTTGGAAGAATTTCCTAAACCTCCAGAACTCGCATAAATAGGACCCGACTACCCTAAAACCCTCACAAGTAAAGCCATGACATGTAACATATGTATATTTGGTACGCCGCCTCATTTGACCCGAGGTGGGCCCATGGTCCCCGGATTTTCCTTATTGTTCCATTTGATCTATTTTGAAGCAGAATCCAAAGAAAACTTTTGATCCTTATCCCGTTCACCGAGTGACAAGTACTGTAACTATGCTAATGAGGATACTTCTATGATGACAATGATAATGATGATGTTAAGAAAGAGAATATGCCTATGATAAGTATGACAAAGATGATTCCATAACTAAGATGATGAATATGATCTTATAATGATAACGATGTAGTCCAAGATGAGAAAATGCCTACGGTAGATGTGTTGGCAAAATGTTCTGCTATGAAAAGGAAAATATGGAAACGTTAAACTAATTCTTGATATCTCAACTCTATTACAGGTAATGACTACTCTAAAAGGTCCTATGTATATGAAACTGTACCCTATGACCCTATTTGATGTTTTCCTCATAATGACACTTTTCATTGGTAGTCTCGCCTCATAATACTCGTTCCTTCAAGGTGAGACAAAGCGACTATGGTTGTTCCATAATGTAATCGGAGGCTACCGACCTTCCATCAGTCCGATGGACACATGACTTTCTTTGAGCTCTCATGCATGCCAATGGTATGACATATGTATATGAATGTGAATATGTATATGTATATGTATACGGGGAAAAGGGAAAGGGCCACTGTTATATCACCACCTGATTCAGCTGGATTTCGTCCCGGACGCGGGATGCCCGGACGCGGGATATGGGAGAGCCGGATACGGCGTCTGTATATGTGATATATATATTTATATATAATATGTTGGGACACTGTTGGGGAGGGGGGTGGGAGAGCCGATGCACTCGGCGTCTATAAATGTGAATAAAGGATACCGTTTTCTGAAACGTTATGTTTTATGTACATGTAAGTAAGAAGTACTGTTTTTCTGAAAAAGGGACTAAGCATGCATGGCATCTGCCTGAAAGGCATTCATATGTACAGGTTACTTCTGTCCAAGATAATCTCCATATGTCTATTCCGTTATTAATCATACTGTATATTCCTTTATTATGTCACTATTTATGCCTTACATACTCAGTACATTACTCGTACTGACTCCTCTTCTTCGGGGGCTGCGTTCATGCCGCGCAGGTACACCAGATGAGCCACAGCTATCATAGAAGATGTTCCAGCGGAGTTGGCAGGCTCCACTTGTTCTGGAGTGCTGCCGAGTCAGAGTGTCTGAGCCATGATGTTTGTTTGATGTTAGAGACTTTGCAGACAGAGTCGTGGGTATAGAGTGTCGATAATATGTTGTATCATAAAGTCCATGTGATTGCAGATTCTGTTTGACTTGAGTACGATGGAAAAAAAAATCTCTTGAAAGTTTTACTATGTTTTCCATTTTTATTGATATAAGAGTCTAAGAAAGTTAAGTATGTAACAAGAGTCAGCGGGTTCGCTCGGCTCCAGATATGGGGTCGGGTGCCCATCACACCCTAGTAAGGTCGGGGTGTGACAGTATCACAATCGCTTCCTTAAAAGCCGAGCTCAAAAGGTGTAGCGCAATTCAGAAAGAACATATCAACCTTAAAAATTTGTGCACTGAGAGTATCAGAAGAAACAGTCCGCCGAGAGTGTTTTCATATTCATATAAAAAATTCTCAAAAAATAGACATGATAGAAGAGAAAGAAAAACTAGAGACAACTATTGAAATAGGTATAAGAATACTTGTCAAGGTTAATGGGAAATAAATAAGAACTCTTGAAAAGGGCCCATGATTAAGCCCAAATCAACATAGAATAAACCACTGCTAATAGAAGAGATTGAGAAGCAAAGAATTTGGTCCCTTAAAGAAATGGGGAGAGCTACCAAAATAGACTAAAAGGGCACTGATTTGTCCTCTTTCTAATATTTTAGAACAGCAAATGGGCCACGACGAGAAGCAACAAAAGGCCTTCTCATCAAGAGTCCATGAAGACAAAGTGTACCTACAAGAAAAGGAAGGGAAGAGGTACATTTTCATATGGACTAGCAAGGAGGACTAAATCAGAAAAGCGCAAAGCAAGAATTGACACAGACCAGGTACGTATCCCCTTTCTAGCTTATTCAGTTATAAAATTTACTGAAAGTACTGCGAAAAAAAAAAAACATGATCTGTCATATCATTCCTTAAAAAAGAATTAATTAAATAACTTAACAGAGGAAATTTTACCTTTTTCTCAAATATGTTCTTTTAATTAGCAAACCCCAACTTATAAGACCCTTGAAATTTCTCTCCATCGCAATCTCCTCACAATTATTCAGAACAAAAACCCTTGTTGACAGACTATCATCAAAACCTTAAAAAATCAAATTGCTCGCTCCCACATTAAATATGTCCTCCCGACAATCTTCATCAATTCCAAATCGGAATACAATCGAGGATCCAAAAGCAAATGAAAAAGTTATCTTCGCGAAACCTCTAGCTATAGAATATCCCGAAAGGCTCCCATGTACCAAAAACTCTCTGGATGATGAAACTCTAATACAGACAAACATTAACAATGCCACTGATAAAGGGAGTGGTAAAATAAAAAATGCATGTGAAAGTACTAACTAAGAGTGTTAATTAATTAACAAACGGTCTCTAGCCTAACAACAAACCCCTGGCCGTCAACTTGGTCAACAGCCTGAATGGCCACCACTATCGGTGGACCGCTACCACCGTTGGATCCCCAACCTAAACCTATGTCTATACCAACGAATACAACCAATACTTTTCCTATTTCTATTAAAAACCCTACAATTTTGCCTATTGAACCTAACCAAACCACAACACAATCAACAACCGCCAGTGATACCAATACAATGACAATCCCCACAAATACCAATCAAACATATGAAAACATTTTTAAACCAGCCACTACTATTACAAACCAAATAACAATACCAGTTAAACCTATAACTTATGTAGATGGGGAACCATACATAGCATGGAAATCATCAGAAGTTCAGTAGATGATTATCAAAGAGAATTTACAATATGCAGTTTTGGGAAAGTTCTCTTATGAAAATATTGACATTAAGGAATTTAGAGATATTATTCCAATATAGTGTGAAATCAAAGGAACGACTACAATTGGACTTATTAAAGAAAGACATATTTTGATAAGGCTATCTTTATTTGAAGATTAAGTCAAAATGCTGCCAACTCCGGCATACTATTAGAAAGTGCATGATAGATACTGTCAGATGAGGCCTCTCATTTGGGATCCATGGTTTAATCCAAAGCATGAAACTTCAAAAGCAGTAGCTTGGATTAGTTTTCCTGAGTTGCCTCCTAACTTTTTTGCTAAAGAGGCTGTCTTCTCCATGGCTTCTATTGTGGGTAAGCCTCTAACTATGGATCTGGAAACTGCAAATAGGACCAGACCTAGCTGTGCAAAGGTGAAAACTGAAGTGAATTTAGTAGGAAATCATCCTTATAGAATTAACATATCAGAAGGAGGTGAGAAAACTTGGGAAGTAAAATCAAAATGGGTAAAAATAACTTATGATTTCCTGCCAAAGTATTGTAAACATTGCAAACTACAAGGGCATGGGGAACATGAATGTAGAGCCCTACATCCTGAATTGGAGAAATAATATAGAGAGGAAATCAGGAACAAAAATGTTGAAATTGTTGTAACGGAGAGTCAGAATAGATATGCTAACAAAGGAAAGAATGGATGGTACAGTTATGTAAACAGGAATGGATGCAAAGGATAAATAGATACATCAAAGACAAATCTGGAAGAATTGTGGTTGAAGTGGAAAAGAAGGACAAATGCAAATTTGGAGATTAGTAATACCTTTGCAGTGTTGAACAATGATGCAGAGACAGGCATAGAGGATGAAAAAGAGGCAACTCTATACAGCAAATCTGCAACACATGAAGAAGAATCAATACAATGCAAGGAACAGAAATTGAACAACCAAATACAAAGGAGGTGGTGCTACCTAGTCCTTCAATACAACAGGAAACAATCAATGAGAACCACAATACTGAGGAATGCAGCAGTAGTCAATTGGAATCAGATAATACACATGATAATCTATAAAGTATTACTTGTTAATGATAGTGATAGTGTATAAAGTATGGAACAGTGACTGAGATGAATAATGCCCAGGATAAATTGTATGATGATTCTCAAGTGACAGTTGGAAGTTATAAATCTATGGATTTGTTATGGTATTTGATAGTTACAGGCTATAGATATGGGAGTGTAACACGTTACTTAAGGTAAATGATATCTCATAGCTAATGTCTGAGTGACCATTATGGGATGTAGAATATTAAGTTAGATGGACCATAGTGATGGAATCCAGGTTGTTTCTATTGGGTTGTAGAGCATCCTTGTAGGATGAGTCACATGGATATAGATAGGTATGATTCCTTAGGATAGTACATAGGCCTTAAGAGGCTAGAGCACAGATTTTAAGTACCAATCGAGTATCATGAAAACATAAGTGCGTACGTTCTTCCTATATCCCTCGACATGAAGTTGAGTCATTTGTCTCCTCTCCTATATAAGCTCCACAAGATAAAGAGTGTAAGCCTTCCACTCGTATTCCGTTGTTTTCATTATGTGATGTCATTTGTATCGTATCAAGTTCCCATTTGCCTATGCACAGATCCCTGGTTAGTATGAATGTCAGTTGTCATCACATAAGTAATCCATGAGCTATTTGAGTACTACTAAACCAGTCCGCATTTGAATAACCTTATTAGAGACGTAAGTAACGTCTATTTGTCCGTCTTCCTTGCCATAGATCTTTAGTACTAGTCCTCCCTTATAAACCAAGAGTGGTTAAATGTAAGTTGTCATTAGAGCTCTATTCATCTACTTTATAGTTATCCAGTTTATGCAGTTTGTCTAAATCATGATTTGCTAAGTCAGCATTGAATCGTATATACTTGAGTGATTCTTGAGAGTAATCAGATTCCTTAATTGTATCATTTGGAAGTTACAGTATCGTCTGAATATTTGAATCATTTGTAAGATTTCTCCCATATTCGAAGTGGTATGTAATTGACGTCCAGAGTACGTGCCCTACAGAGGCTTAGTTTCTGGCGCACAACGACTTATTTGTTGGTCTATCGAGGCTTATTTCCTAGCCTATCGAGGCTTATTTGATGGCCTATCGAGGCTTATTTGACGGCCCACAGCGGCTTATTTATTGGCGTACAGAGTCTTATTTGATGGCCTATCGATGCTTAATTGATGGCCCACATCGGCTTATTTGCTGGCCTACAGAGTCTTATTTGATTGCCTACAGAAGCTTATTTAACAGTCTAGCAAGGCCAATTTGCAGGATAGATATTTGTCGTACTTATACATGATAGATCTCGTTATGACTCGATAGATTATTTATTATGCGCTTACATGATTTATGTATTCTAAAGAAAGGTAAAGAATTAAGTTAAGGAACAGTAATCAAAGTATATGATCCTAAGTGAACAGTAAACAATCCTAGAACACCGCTCCACATAACGAACCAAAGACATCATCAGAAAGACTAAAGAAGATTCAAAAAGACAGAAGTATAGTAGTAAGTGTTCGTATAGATGTTTCAGAGCTTTCATTTATATCTACATGATTAAATTTCAGTTGTCTCTTTTATGAGCTTCAGTTTATTATATATGTTTCATGTCTGCCTTACTTACTTGGTACAATGTTTCTGTACTGACGTCCCTTGGATGGGGACACTGCATTTGTTATGTTTAACATTACAGGTTCCGACATACGAGATAGCAGGCAACCTCTCTACACATTGCAAATATTTAGCGAAGGTATTGTAGGAACCATTTCCATCTGGGGCTAAATCAGATCTAGTGATTTCCATAATATCAGACGTTTTGGGTAGCTCGGGGCCTTGTGCCGACATTTGTATAAGTTGTTTAGTAATAAGTATTCGTATAGGCTTCATAGACTGTACATGTGGGTTTATTGATATTCAGTTGCATGTCATAGGCCAGGGGCCATATTTACGTACGTAAATCATTTGTATTACTCAGTCATCTCAGAAGTTATGTCATACCATTTGTCTATGTTCATAACAGTTACATATAGAGCATAGTCTGGCCCATTCGGGTTTGGGGCGTGACATGTAGCTATATTTGAGGGGGCTACTAATACGCCATCTGTAGACGAGGGCCAGACTGAGACCCAGTATGAGGCAGCCTCCCAGGTTTCCCTTACTCTACCAGTGCCAGAGGAGCTTCGAGGATCTCCAGTAACACCAGCACCATCATCAGGTTCATCTGAGCAGGATTTAAGGAATGCAGTATACTCAGACTTAGATAGTAACCGCAAAGGCACATCATGGGTTAGTTAAAGGATTTAAGAGTTCATGAACCTGAGTCCACCAGAATTTACAGGGTCAGACCCACAGGAGGACCCATAGAACTTTATTGACAAGCTTTAGAGGACATTCAGGGTCATTCATGACACGTAGATGGAGGCGGTTGAGTTAGCATCACATAGGCTGAGGGATGTAGCTTTTTCTGGTATGATGCTTTTGAGCCATCTCGAGGTAGGAATGCACTGTTAGCGATATGGACGGAGTTCACTAAGGCTTTCCTAGATCATTACTTTCCATTGGAGATTCGGCAGTCTAGAGATGAGCATTTTCTGGCTCTTAGGCAGGAGAATATGAGTGTACGAGAGTATATCCTTAGATTTGAGTCGCTAGCTAGATATGCCCAAATGATAGTGGCTCTGATTAGAGATATGGTTCATCGGCTCGTACGTAGTTTAGAGCTATATCTGGGTGACAGATTGTACTATAGCATCCTTGAGTCCGGAGATGGATATCTCTAAAATTCAGGACTTCACATAGATATTAGAAAAGCGAGAGCAGTAGCGTCAGATTGACCAAGAAAAATAAGAGGGCTAGATTAGATAATGGCTACAGGGGGTTCCAAAGTGGTAATGAGTCACCGTCTTGTAGGCAACCCACAAGATCATCATAGGGGCCAGTGTATAACCACATTTCTCAGGCAGGCCTGAGTCAGAGCTCATGAGTATTAAAGTCACAGTCTCAGGGGGACATAGGTCAGGTGAGGCCACCTCGACCCTATTATAGTCAGTGTGGGAAGGCGCATTCGGGTATGTGCCATCAGGTTTCAGATGCTTCTTATTAGTACAAAGTTGTTGGTCACAGGATGTGGGACTGTCTACATAGATTTAGAAGGGGTAATGCAGGCTCAACCATGGCATCATCATCATCATCAGCACCTCACCCTGGCAGTTAAGGTGGAGGGAGGAATAAAGTGTCGAGCGAGGGTAGCGTGAGATACAATTAGAAGATGTCATAAAAGTGCATGAGATACAATTTGAATTGCAGCCTACTCCACATAATAGAGAGGAACTAAATAGAGTACAGGTATCTCAATAGGTTCTTGCACTTAGAGGAGCAATTTTGGAAACAGAAAGCAGGCATGCAGTGGTTTAATGAAGGAGATAGAAACACAAAGTTTTTTTATGCTTATGTTCAGGGCAGAAGGAAGAGGTTATAATGGAATTGCAGATGAAGCTATTAATTTCTTCAATAAGCAGTTTACCAAAAAAGATGATCTTGTTAGTTTTGAAATTTTGGGCCATGTACCCAAAATGGTCTCAGAAGAACAAAACAAAAGGATCATAGACTTACCAACTAAAGAAGAAGATAAAATGTTGTTTTCAGCCTAAATGGAGAAAGTGCAGCTGGGCCAGATGGTTTTACCAGTTTGTTTTATCAAGTATGCTTGGACATCATTGGGGAAGACATTACAAATATGGTGAGATGTTTTTTTAGTGGAACTGAATTGCCTAGATGCATAACTTATACTAATTTGGTTTTAATACCCAAAAAGGAATTCATTAATACATTTTCTTATATGAGGCCAATTAGTTTGAGTAATTTTGAAAATGAGATATTTTCAAGATTAATTCATGAAAGACTGGTGGAACGATTATTAGAAATTATATCCTTCAACTAGGCTGGTTTTGTTAAGGGGAGAAGCATAGTGGAGAATGTACTGCTTGCACAAGAAATTGTTTCTAACAATAGACTGAGAACAAAAACAGCTAATGTAATTTTGAAGCTGGACATGGCAAAGGCATATGATAGAGTTTCCTAGTTGTTTTTTACAAAGGTGTTGAGACACATGGGTTTTTTCAGAAAGGTTGATTGATATGGTGTGTAGAATCATTGGCAATAACTGGTATTCTATACTCATCAATGGGCATGAACATGGATTTTTTCAATCTTCAAGAGAGGTTAAACAAGGGAATCCTCTATCACCTACTTTGTTTATTCTTGATGCAGAGGTTCTAACAAGAAATTTAAATAATTTGCATCAGGCACCAAAATTTAAAGGTTTTGGGATGCCTAAATGGAGTCCTAAAGTGAATCATCTTGCATAGGCACATGATATGATACTTTTTTCTTCAGCTGAAGTGATGTCTTTGCAATTAATCAGGGAAACTCTAAGAAAGTATGAGGAAACTTCTGGGCAAAAGATTAATAAACAAAAGAGTTCATTCTACATGCATCATAATGTGCCAGTGGATATCAAGATCATCGTGGAGGTTGTCACAGTGATAGGAAGAAAGGAATTCCCTTTTGTCTATTTGGGTTGACCTATCTTCTATAGTAGGAGGAAGATAGAATTTTATGCTCCTATTCTGACTAAAATAAGGAACAGGTTACAATCTTAGACAGGGAAAATACTCTCATTTGGAGGGAGAGAAGTTTTGATTAATACATCTGCTACAAGGAATACCAATTCATTTGCTTTTTGCTCTAAACCCTCCTGATGGGGTCATCAAGCTGATGCATAAAATGTTTGCACAATGTTTTTGGAGTAATACTATAGGCGGAAAGAGCAGACACTGGGCATCTTGGACACATCTATGTGTTCCAGAAAAATAAGGAGGTCTTGGTTTTAGATCTTTACATGATGTTTCAATGGATCTATATTGCAAGATTTGGTGGAAATTTAGGACAAGTCCATCTTTATAGAGTTCTTTTCTTAGCAATAAGTACTGCAAAAAGGAAAATGCAGTAATTGCTCAATGGAAATATGGTTCTCAGAATTGGAAGAAGATGTTGCAAGCTAGGGACCTTGTTAAGCAACATAATTGGTGGCAGGTCAAATATGGAAATGCTCAGTTCTGGTATGACAATTGGACATGGATTAGGGCACTATACTATGCTACATGAGAAGGAGAATATGATAACTCTATTCAGAGTGTCAATGAATTAATTTAGAATGGGAGATGGGATTTAGAGAGATTGGACAGTATTTTACCAGTTGATATAGTACAACATATAAACAGGACTATTCAACCTCTTAATATAGGTGGAGATGTTTGGATGAACTTTGGTGGATTATGAATAATAAAGGGGAATTCTCAGTCAAATCAGCATGGGAATACTTAAGACGGAGGGGATAAGAGAATGAAGTTCACAAATATATGTGGATAAAGGAATTTCCATTCGAAATATCATTTTCATGTGGAGATGTTTGAAATTCAAGTTTCCATTGGATGATGTTTTGAAGAGGATGCATTTTAACTTAGCATCTAGATGTTGGTGTTATTCAAATCCTAGAGAGGAGACAATACAACATCTATTTGCTAAGTCTTTTTCTGCTAACATGACTTGGTCCTATTTTTATTCTTTTGTAGGTATCAATATTGATGGAATGCAAGTACCACAGATTATAGTGAAGTGGTAGCAACAACTTGAT
The DNA here is from genome assembly GCF_019175385.1 of Lycium barbarum. NCBI lineage: Eukaryota > Viridiplantae > Streptophyta > Magnoliopsida > Solanales > Solanaceae > Lycium > Lycium barbarum. Next base: position 88,828,020 of record NC_083346.1, on the reverse strand, counting down.
CCTGATAGGCTGAAACCACTATTTCAAGCTATACATGTTGTGATTGTATGGGAACTTTGGAAAAGGAGAAATTCTATCAAGCATAGGGAAAGGAGATCAATGGCCACATGCATATATCAAGTCTTTGATACAATATAGAAACTGGCCCGATTTAGAAATCAAACAATTCAACATATGCCTCATAGATAGAACGAACTGATTCAACTACTGGTTGTCACGACCCGACTAGGGGCCGCGACGAGTACCCAGGGCTAACCACCGAGCACCACTCGTTCTACTACTTATCATACTCAGTAAATGTTCCTTTATCAAATTCATACTCAAGTCATAAGAAAATCATTTTTCATTTGAGAACATAGATACTTTTATAAACATAAGCCTTTCGGCTATCAAAATGATAATATATATATATATATACATTAGTAACCTCGTGAGACCATATAACCCACAATTGCGTATCTACGAGCCTCTACTAGAGTGCTAGACATAAGGACGGGACATGACCCCATCGTGCCCAAAATATACATATATACATAAAAGAATAGTCAAAGGCACCTCCAGAACAATTGAGTGCTCTCAAATCAGCTACTAGCTCCTACGAGTCTGGATCAAGATCACCTCCCTGTCTACCTGTGGGCATAAACACAACGTCCAGAGAAAACGGACGTCAGTACGAACATTGTACTGAGTATGAGAGGCATAAGTAATAATAACACGTCAATGAGGTAAAGGAAGAATCAAATAAAGAGCCACTGTAACTGACTGTCCATCATAAAGAAATAATGCATGCTGGCTTACTTCATAATCGTCATCATGTCATGTATGCATAAATGTATAAGCTGCCCGTCCATATAGGTACGGTGTGATAATAATTAACCAGCGTTCAGGCCTCTCGCGTCCGGGGTATATGCTGCCCACTGCAGTGGTGTGTCTGCCCGTGCCATATAGGCACGGTGTAATATCATCAACATATACTCATCATAATGCATGTATAATAACTCAAAGATAGCTATACTTTATCGAGGTGACATAAGGTCGTGAACCCCCGATTCCATTATGGAACATTTATAAGTATTCTGCCTCACCTTGAAGGAAATAGTATATAAGGTAAGTGTATACAATTAATGACATCATTAACTTCATGTTATTCTGCCTCACCTTGAAGGAAATAATATATAAGGTGAGTGTATACAACATACGACATCATTAGCGTTATAGGGAATCTTTATACTTAACTCATCATCATCATTATTAAACTCATAATGTATCTTTCATCTCATATGGCTATTCATGAACATAGGCTATTAGTCTTCCGTAATGTAGGAGAATCATGAAAAGGATAGAGAAGTCATACTATAGGATTCATGCCATAGAAAGAAAGGATTAACCTCACATACCTTTTCCGTTTAACTAATCCATCGCTTGCTTGTTCTCCTTCAATGCCCACGTTTCTACCTTCAAGAGAAGTCGCATGAACATTAGCTAATCGATTACTTAAACATGCTTACTAAAGTTAAGGAAAATTACGCAGCATTTCTTTTGTTTATACTACTTTCTCCATATCATATTTCAACTTCCAAACGTCAATTATAACATTCATAATATCATCATCAGTGACTTTGGTCAAATTCATTATTATCCAACTCCTACAATTTCCTCTCAAGGTCATCCATAATCGTAATCATACTACCACGTTACATTCATTCTCATCTAATGTTTCTCTCATGCTCTTAACATCATTCACAACGTAATCACATTCACAACATATCATTATTCATGATTCATATTAATCTACTATTCACAACTGGTACTAATCTCATCTTTTATGATCCATTTTCCATTTTCTTCCATAATCCAAGTGTTTCAACTTTTACATACCGTAAACAACATGGAATAATCATGAAAATAACCTTTGAATGCGTAGGAATGGGTTTTGGTTGACAATACTTCACTTGGAGAAAACCCTAACTTCACTCCCAAGAGAATTCTTGACTTGGGGGAACCCTAGTGAGCTTCTTGCACTTGATTCACTTGAATTCTTGATATTGATATTAGCTTTCCTTTGAATTCTTGTATATGAAGTGTGTATGGAACCCTCTAGAATCTTGGAGAGAAGTGGTGAAGTGAGGAGAATGAATAAAATGAAGTGGGATCACATTTAAATACTTGGAATAACTCAGCCTGTCGGGACTTATACGGTCCGTATAACATTTCACGGGCCGTATAAGTGTCCGTGGTTCACCACCATGGAACACATAGTTGCTGTTGGGATATACGGACCATTATACGGTCCGTATAACATTCCACGGGCCGTATAATGTGGTCGTGTAACTCACAGTTTTTCCGAAGTTGTTCTCGTCGTTCCGTTTGATCTCCAATCCTTATACACCCTTCTTAACACTTGTTTAATACTTCATTAATGATCTAAACATCCCTATAACTTGTCCCCAAGACCTTATTAAACAATTCTTTACGCAATAATTTATGAAACCTTTCCTAAACCTCACTTATACTCCACTTATCCTTATCAATCCTTATTCCATCAATTCATATAACTTCAAGATCTTGACGTACGCATTCTAAGACCACTAATTTTCCGTCTTATAGTCTTAAGAACTTTATATTATCCTTAAGCTCGTAGTGGTTCACTCACTACACGACGACATGAAATTTCCAAGGTGTAACACTCTTCCCCCCTTTTGGAACATTCGTCCTCGAATGTTAAGCACTCGAGAATTCTACGAAATTTTCGCCAGAATTTTCCCTGTAATATGGCACTACCCTCCTATCACAACAACTCATAATATCATTGCCTCACAGGGCCACAACACAATAGTAATAAAAATTGGTCACACACGACCCATATGCATGAAAAGAAAGCGTACATACCTCATGATCTTGGTGTTTTGTCATGGATCTCTTCTGGAGGCTGAAATAAGTGCAGATATGTGGATTTTATTTTCTCTTCTTCCTCCCAAGTCATTTCTTCTCGGTTTTTGTTTCGCTACAAGACTTTGACTAAAGCTATTTCCTTATTTCGAAGTCTTCGTACTTGTCTGTCTAAGATGGAAATAGGCACTTCTTCATATGCTAGCTTTTCTGTCACTTGGACATCATCAATCGGAACAATCCTCGTAGGATCCCCAACACACTCGCGGAGCATCGAGACATGAAAGACTGGATGAAATGATTTAAGTTCTGAAGGCAAGTCCAATTCGTAGGCTACATGACCCACCTTGCGGATAATTTTATAAGGTCCAATGTATCGTGGACTTAAATTTCCTTTCTTGCCAAATCTCATCACTCCTTTCATTAGAGACACCCTAAAAATTGGTCACAGGGCCACAACACAATAGTAATAAAAATTGGTCACACACGACCCATATGCATGAAAAGAAAGCGTACATACCTCATGATCTTGGTGTTTTGTCATGGATCTCTTCTGGAGGCTGAAATAAGTGCAGATATGTGGATTTTATTTTCTCTTCTTCCTCCCAAGTCATTTCTTCTCGGTTTTTGTTTCGCCACAAGACTTTGACTAAAGCTATTTCCTTATTTCGAAGTCTTCGTACTTGTCTGTCTAAGATGGAAATAGGCACTTCTTCATATGCTAGCTTTTCTGTCACTTGGACATCATCAATCGGAACAATCCTCGTAGGATCCCCAACACACTCGCGGAGCATCGAGACATGAAAGACTGGATGAAATGATTTAAGTTCTGAAGGCAAGTCCAATTCGTAGGCTACATGACCCACCTTGCGGATAATTTTATAAGGTCCAATGTATCGTGGACTTAAATTTCCTTTCTTGCCAAATCTCATCACTCCTTTCATTAGAGACACCCTAAAAAATACCCAATCACCCACCTAAAATTCCAAGTCTCGCCGGCGGTTGTCCGCATAAGACTTTTGGCGGCTTTGGGCCGTCAACAATCGATCTCGGATCACCTTGACTTTTTTTATCGCTTGCCGAACCAATTCAGGGCCTATTAGCTGTACTTCTCCTATTTCAAACCATCCAATTGGGGATCTACACTTCCTTCCATATAAAGCTTCATACGGAGCCATTTGGATACTGGAATGATAGCTATTGTTGTATGCAAACTCAATCAGAGGTAAATGATCATCCCAACTACAACCAAAATCTAAAACACATGCCCGTAGCATATCTTCCAAAGTCTGAATGGTACGTTCGGCTTGCCCATCAGTCTGCGGATGAAATGCCGTGCTAAGCTTCACTTAGGTACCTAGACCTTCTTGAAAAGACTTCCAGAACTTGGCTGTAAATTGGGCTCCTCTATCTGTGATAATGGATAGTGGAATACCATGGAGCCGTACAATTTCTTGTAGATACAACCTCGCATAATCTTCTGCTGAGTATGTGGTTTTGACTGGAAGAAAAAGAGTTACTTTTGTTAATCTTTCCACAATCACCCATATAGAATCATATTTTCCTCGGGAACGAGGTAACCCCACAATAAAATCCTTGTTCATCACATCCCATTTCCAAGTAGGGATTTCCATCGCTTGCAATAATCCTCCTGGCTTTTGATGTTCGATTTTCACTTGTTGGCAACATGGACAATGTGCTACAAATTCTGCTATGTCTCTCTTCATGCCATCCCACCAGTATATCAACTTGAGATAATGATACATCTTGGTTGCACCTGGGTGATAGAATACCGAGAGTAATGGGCTTCTTCTAGAATTCTACGACGTAGTTCTGCAACATTTGGAACACATAGCCTGCCTCGGTATCTAAGAATTCCATCCATGGAAACATCAAATGGGGACTTCTCTTTTCCAGGAGATATGTCTCTGCAATGGCACAAGTGATGATCTTTATACTAACGCTCTTTCACTTATATATTCAGGGATGAAACTGTGGGATCATTTATACTAATCCCTGCACTGCCTGAATCAATCACACGTACTCCAAGATTAGCTAATTGGTGGAGCTCATGAATCATTTCTTTCTTCTCTGGAGGAACTTCACATAGGCTGCCCATTGATCGGCAGCTACGCGCATCAGCCACTACATTTGATTTTCCGGGGTGGTATAAAATATTCACATCGTAATCTTTCAATAACTCTAACCATCTCCTCTACCGCAAATTTAACTCCTTTGGTTTGAAAATGTAGACTCTTGTGATCTGTATAAATATTGACATGCACTTCATACAAGTAATGTCTCCACATTTTCAATGCATGAATAACCGCAGCCAATTCGAGATCATGAGTTGGATAGTTTTTTTCATGTTTCCGCAGCTGTCTCGAAGCATAAGCAATGACTCTACCGTGTTGCATTAACACGCATCCTAACCCAACGTCAGAAGCATCACAGTACACAACATAGCCATCTGACCCTTCTGGAAGCGTTAATACTGGAGCTGAGGTTAATCTGCCCTTCAACTCTTGGAAACTGCGTTCACAAGCATCATTCCATTGAAATTTAACTGAATTTTGGGTTAGCTTTGTCAATGGGGCTGAAATACAGGAAAATCCCTCTACGAATCTTCTATAGTAGCCTGCCAATCCCAGAAAACTACGGACTTCTGTAGGCGTCGTAGGCCTTGGCCAAGTCTTCACAGCTTCAATTTTCTGAGTATCAACTCGAATACCATCATCTGAAATAACATGGCCCAGAAATGTTAAAGAATTCAGCCAAAACTCGCACTTTGAAAATTTTTCATATAATTCTCGGGTTCGAAGAATTCCAAGAACAATACGTAAATGATCTGCATGTTCTGATTCTGTGCGAGAGTATACCAGAATATCGTCAATGATTACTATCACAAATAAATCCAAGAGTGGCCTGAATACATTATTCATCAAATTCATTAACACTGCCGGAGCATTAGTCAACCCAAACGACATCAACCGGAACTCATAATGGCCATATCTCGTTCTGAAGGCTGTTTTGGGAATATCTCCTTCTTTAATTCTCACTTGATGATAACCCGATCTCAATTCTATTTTAAAAAACCACTTGGCACCCTGTAGTTGATCGAATAAATCATCAATCCTTGGGAGAGGATATTTGTTCTTTATTGTTACCTTATTCAACTGCCTATAATCGATGCACATTCGTAGGGAACCATCTTTCTTTCTCATGAACAAGACTGGCACTCCCCACGGTGATGAACTGGGTCTGATAAACCCCTTCTCAAGAAAATCTTTCAACTGTGCCTTTAGCTCTTTCAATTCTGCTGGAGCCATTCGGTAAGGAGGAATAGAAATAAGCTTGGTGTCCGGCAACACATCAATAGTGAAGTCAATATCTCTTTCTGGAGGAAGGCCGGGAAGTTCATCTAGGAATACATTCAGAAATTCATTCACTACTAGAACGGATTGGAAATTTGGCGACTTTGCTTCGGTGTCATGTACTCGGACTAAGTGATAAATGTAACCCTTAGCTATCATCTTCCTTGCCTTAAGGTAGGAAATAAACCTACCTTTCGGAGATGCTGTATTACCCATCCATTCAAGCACGGGCTCTGCCGAAAATTGAAATCGAACCACTTTCATTCGTCAATCAACACTAGCATAACATGAGGCCAACCAATCCATACCTATAATCACATCAAAATCTAGCATTTCCAGCTCAATTAAATCAGCTTTGTTCTGGCGATCGCATATCACAATTACACAATTTTTATACACCTACCTAGCTATCACGGGATCACCAACCGGAGTAGATACCTCAAAAGGCTTAATTGGCTCAGGTTTCACCCCGATACGACCAGTAACATACAGAGTAATATAAGAGAGTGTAGAACCTAGATCTATCAATGCATATACATCATGGCAAAATATGGACAATGTACCTGTAACTACATCCGGGGAGGACTCAAGATCCTATCGTCAGGCTAAAGCGTACACACGGGGCTGAGTGGCACCTGAAGTAGATGCTCCCCCTCTACCTCTACCTCGACCTGCTGACATCTAGGGAGTCTGCCCTACTGGGTGCACTGAAGATGAACCGGCCACTGATCTTGTGGGCTGAACCCCAACTCTACCACTCATCGACGGGAAATCTCGCATCATGTGCCCAACCTGGCCATAGGCATAGCAAGCATCTGAACCTTGACGACACTGTCCAAAATGCAATCTACCGCACTGGCTGCATCGCGGTACTGGGGGTCTTCTCTGACTATAATCTCCCCCAAACTGAGAATCTGAGGCCCTTAAACTCTGACCCTGTCCTGAACGAAAGGAGCGATCAAACCTCCTACCTGTAAATCGAGGAAGTGCACTAGTCACCAACTGGCCTGAGTGTCTATAATGTGTCTGCCTTGATACCCCTCTATAATCACTGCCTGCCCTCATAGATCTGGCCCTCTTCTTTGCCTTCTATCAATATTACGATCACCCCTTTGCAGTTGCTGTCGTCCCTCTAAGTTCTGGGCATGGGCTTGTATTCGGGAAATATCCATCCCTTCTTGTAACAAAGCCGTCAAACAATCCTTGAACAAATGTGGCCCCAAGCCACTCACAAACCTATGTACCCTATATCCCATATTGGCCACCATAGTCGGGGCATATCTAGCCAATGAATTAAATTGAAGGCTATATTCCCGAGCACTCATGTTTCCTGGCTTTAAATTTAAGAACCTATTCGCTCTAGCTCGGTGGACCTCGGGTGGCAAATAGTGACGGATGAAAGCATCTACAAATTCTTGCCACACGGGAGGAGGCGCATTTTCTTTTCTTGATGTTAGCCAATTATTGTACCACAATACCGCCACATCTCAGAGTTTATAAGATGCCAACTCCACAGATTCAGTTTCGGAGGCATGGATAATCCTCAATGTTCTCAGCATCTCATCCATAAAACCTTGCGGGTTATCATCAGACTTTGACCCGAAAAACTCCGGAGGATTCAAACTCATAAAATCACGGGCTCTGGTACTAGCTGCCCGATCACTTGAACTTACATTCTGCCGCTGTGCCTGGTCGGCAACCAACTGTGTTAATAGATGAACGGCCAAGGTCACTTGTTGACCCGAAGCGATCGATGGAGGAACTGGAGCTGAAGCTCCCCCTTGGTCTTCTACATTGAGCAGGGTGGAGGAAGTATTAGATGGGGCCTCATTATGTGATTCACTCTCTTATACATTCATCGGAGGCTCTCTTTCCACCCGCCTTTTCATCGTAGTCATGCCTTTCTAGGCAGTTGTAGCTTTTCCTTGTGGCGGCATTTCTGAAATCATAGCACACTATTAGGGAGGAGAAAGTCTTATAATACAGCTCTATCGCACGATCTCTTAAAATGAAAGATGGTCATTTTTCCTAAATGCCCTGTAGCCTCCTGTTTATTAGCGTGGCGCGCAACACACCATAAACAAGACTCTAATAGACACGGCTCGTAGACACTTCCTAGGACTGAACTGCTCTGATACCACTTCTGTCACGACCCGACTAGGGGCCGCGACGGGTACCCGGGGCTAACCACCGAGCACCACTCGTTCTACTACTTATCATACTCATTAAACGTTCTTATATCAAATTCATACTCAAGTCATAAGAAAATCATTTTTCATTTGAGAACATAGATACTTTTATAAACATAAACCTTTCGGCTATCAAAATGATAATATATATATATATATATATATATCTTAGTAACCTCGTGAGACCACATAACCCACAACTGCATATCTACGAGCCTCTACTAGAGTGATAGACATAGGGACGGGACAGGACCCCATCGTGCCCAAAATATACATATATATACAAAATAATAGTCAAAGGCACCTCCGGAACAATGGAGTGCTCTCAAATCAGCTACTAGCTCCTACGAGTCTGGATCAAGATCACCTCCCTGTCTACCTGTGGGCATGAACACAGCGTCCAGAGAAAACGGACGCAGTACGAACATTGTACTGAGTCTCAGAGGCAAAAGTAATAATAACATGTCAATGAGGTAAAGGAAGCATCAAATAAAGAGCAACAGTAACTGACTGTCCATCATAAAGAAATAATGCATGCTGGCTTACTTTATAATCGTCGTCATGTCATGTATGCATAAACGTATAAGCTGCCTGTCCATATAGGTACGGTTTGATAATAATTAACCTGCGTCAAGGCCTCCCGCATTCGGGGTATAAGCAGCCCACTGCAGTGGTGTGTCTGCCCGTGCCATATAGGCACGGTGTAATATCATCGACATATACTCATCAAATTGCATTTATAATAACTCAAAGATAGCTATACTTTATCGAGGTGACATAAGGTCGTGAACCCCCAATTCCATTATGGAGCATTTATAAGTATTCTGCCTCACCTTGAAGGAAATAGTATATAAGGTGAGTTTATACAATAAATGACATCATTAACTTCATGGTATTCTACCTCATCTTGAAGGAAATAATATATAAGGTGAGTGTATACAACATACGACATCATTAGCATTATAGCAACACCATATCATGAACTCAAGAATCTTTATACTTAACTCATAATCCTCATTGTTGAACTCATAATGTATCTGTCATCTCATTTGGCTATTCATGAACATAGGCTATTAGTCTTCCGGAATGTAGGAGAATCATGAAAAGGAAGGAGAAGTCATGCTATAGGATTCATGCCATAGAAAGAAAGGACTAGCCTGACATACCTTTTCCGTTTAACTAATCTATCGCTTTCTTGTTCTCCTTCAATGCCCACGTTTCTACCTTCAAGAGAAGTCGCATGAACATTAGCTAATCGATTACTTAAACATGCTTACTAAAGCTAAGGAAAATTGGGCAGCATTTCTTTTGTTTATACTACTTTCCCCATATCATATTTCAACTTCCAAACGTCAATTATAACATTCATAATATCATCATCAATGACTTTGGTCAAATTCATTATTATCAGACTCCTACAATTTCCTCTCAAGGTCATCCATAATCGTAATCATACTACCACGTTACATTCATTCTCATCTAATGTTTTTCTCATGCTCTTAACATCATTCACAACATAATCACATTCACAACATATTTATTCATGATTCATATTAATCTACTATTCACAACTGGTACTAATCTCATCTTTTGTGATCCATTTTAAATTTTCTTCCATAATCCAAGTGTTTCAACTTTTCCATACCTTAAACAACATGGAATAATCATGAAACTCATCTTTGAATGCGTAGGAACGGGTTTTGGTTGACAATACTTCACTTGGAGAAAACCCTAACTTCACTCCCAAGAGAATTCTTGACTTGGGGGAACCCTAGTGAGCTTTTTGCACTTGATTCACTTGAATTCTTGATATTGATCTTAGCTTTCCTTTGAATTCTTATATATGAAGTGTGTATGGAACCCTCTAGAAGCTTGGAGAGAAGTGGTGAAGTGAGGAGAATGAATAAAATGAAGTGGGATCACATTTAAATACTTGGAATAACTTAGCCCGTCGGGACTTATACGGACCACTTATACGATCCGTATAACATTTCACGGGCCGTATAAGTGTCTGTGGTTCACCACCATAGAACACATAGTATTGCAGCATGAATATAGGAGATTAGGGAGAAAAATCATGGAAAACAAGTTGTCTATACACACATTTTCAGAGAGGGGAATAAATTAGCTGATTCTTTAACTAGCAAAGCTTTGGATGTAGGTGCAGTCAACTATCATCATTTTCTAGACATGGAAGTGGAACTTAGAAGGATCCTAAATAGTGACAAATCACATATACCATATCTACATATTCGAGCACATAAATGACACTGAATCAACACAAAAACATGAGATATGTGTAGATCTACAAGATTCATATACAAATCTGGGTAGATAGCATGTGGAGAGTCATTTCAGCACATAAAAGAAAGGAGAAGAAGGATTACCTCAGAGAAATCTCAGGAACGAAGGTCAGTAGCAGCCGAGAAGTCACAATTGATACATGCAGCTTCAATTGGGTTCGATTAACAACAACCAAAAGCATGATTATAGAGCAGGTAAGAAAAGATAAGCTAAACAAAGCAGAGGAAAGCTAGAATACTCAGCTGAAGAAAAGGAGAGGTGGAACGAGCTTCATTCATGGCCACCAATGCTACAAATTAGACAGAGTTCAACATACTGAGGTGGTTGACACCACCAGAAACTCTGATTATCACTTCGATCATCATCTATGTAACAACGATGGAAATATCGAAGAGATAGAAAGTCACTCCAAGAGAGAGAAGAGCAAACAAAATTTTAGGGCTTCAGACATCGAATGCCAAGAATTTTTTGTTGTTAGAATTTTTGTTTCCTTTTTTTTCCTTTTTGGATTTAATGGACCCGGGTTTGGGCCCATTTTTTGGACCTTTTGCTGATTTTCATTTTATTAATAAAAGGCCCAAATGCTGGCATAAATTATTTTAAAAAAACTGTTAATTAGTACTTCTATTGTATTTAACTTCTGCATTTCCTTTGTTTAATGATTTGACAACTTGCGGATGATTCGCCTACCAGGGGGATAGAGTAGGCGCAATCATGACCCCTGAAATAGGTCATGATAAATTGGTATTAGAGCCCTAGGTTCAATGGTCTCACGAGTACAAAAATAATGTCTAGTAGAGTCTTGCAGATTGGTACGTAGACGTCTGTACCCATCCTTGAAAGGCTATGGGACATTTACGAAATTTCTCCTTTTTCATTCCTTTTGTGCTAGTTTGTTCAAATTTGTGTCTAATTTCATATTTTATTCTCTCAGAGATGGTGACGACACGCGCGAATATGGCTAGGGATGACGGATCAGCGCCTACGGACGAGGTTGTGGCACGTGGTAGAAGAAGTGGTTGTGGCACGAGGTAGACTCCGTGGAGCAGCACCGGCCAAAGGTAGGGCACCGATGGCTGGTCAGGCCCATGCTAGACCATTATCTTCCGAGCCGGAGGTAGAGAGTTGGGATTAGCATTTTGGAAAGGAGGAGCTGGGACCAGCCCAGGCACCGCCAAAGATTATTACTGCGTCAGTGTGCATCAGGATGCCATGCTGCGCATTCTGAGCCTTCTTGAGGGTTTAACCCAGGCATGCGTTCTTCCAGCTACTCCAGATGGGTCACAAACTAGAGTTGGGATTAGACTCTTGATCAGTATCGTACTCTATGGGCACAGCCTGCTACCACTATGGCACCTCATTTTAATGAGATTCCAGTACCTGATTCTGCTTCTTTTCCAGTTCCTGGGCCGGTTTTATCCAATGAGGAGCAGAAGATGTTTAGCGATTTACTAAGTGTGTCCTCCCTGGTTCTATGGTACTCTCAAGGAGGATGTGTATGAGTTCATTATAGTCGTCATGAGGGACTTCACAAGCTGGGCTTAGTGAAGTCGCACGGAGTTGATTATGTTTCTTTTCAGATGATCGGGGACGCGAAGTGGTGGAGGCCTTACATGGATTACCAACCAGCTGGGTCACCTCCTTTGACATGGACTCAGTTCGATTAGGTATTTTTGGACAAGTATGTTCCTTGTAGTTTCAGAGACAGGAGGAATGATAAGTTCTCCGCCCTAGACCGAATAGGGTTGTCTATCACAGAGTATGATTCCAGATTCTATGCCTTAGCTCGTTACACAGAATCGTTGCTCCCTACTGAGGCAGAGAGAGTGTGGCGATTTGTGAAGGGTTTGACCGTTCCGCTGCGATTGTTGACATTGCAGGTAGTAGCTACCGGGGATACGTTTCAGGCAGTAGTGGATCATGCTAAAGAGGTTAAGTCGGTAAGAAATCAGTTCTTTGATAAAGGTAATGAGAAGAGGACAGTAGTTCTTATTCTAGGGTTGGGGACACTATGACAAGTTCCATCATCACCATCCCAGTCGCTCTATCCAGTCAGCATTCTATATTTTAGTTGGTGGTCCTTCAGGGCACGGTGGGTATAGTGCAGGGCACAGTGGGTATAATGCAGGTGTCACGACCCAACCCCGTGGGCCGCGACCAGTGCCCTAGCTGGGCACCTATACGTACCCGATACCCAAATTAGCATATTAACAAAATAATATAATAATAATATTAGTGGACGCTACAGAATTTAGCATAAAAAGCAGACTTGGCACACATAGGCCGATAAGGCCATCATAGAACAAAGTATCCCAAACATATGTACAGAACCCACACAGATATATCCACAGACCTCTACAGAACATATCATAATCATAAGACGGGACAGGGCCCCGTCATACCCAGAACAATGTACATATCCAGATAGCAGTGACAGACTGTACCAAAAGATGGGCTCTGAAGAAGAGAGCGCCCCAAAATAGCATAAATGGGATCCTAAACGTGTGGATCAGCGAACCTGTCGTCTGTACCTGTGCGGCATGAAAACGCAGCCCCCGAAGAAAGGGGGTCAGTACGAAATATGTACTGACTATGTAAAGCGGAATCACAGAAGTCAAATCATAATGATTTCAGAAAATAAGTACAAAATCCAGAGTGTCAAATGCATATTTCCAAAACAGACAGAATGTGTACAGAAACATATGTCATATCATATCCGGTCCCTGCCACGGGACTCAGCAGACAGAACGTGGCCACCCTCCCGACGCTGGTGCCACAATATAGAGGAATCAGAAAAAAGGGCGTGGCCCCGTATCATAAAATGTCATATCAAAATGGCCATAACAGATCATATCAGAATAGGCGGACACGACACATCATACTCCACAGACCCATGTACGCGTATACCTGCCCCCTCACATCGGGACGCGGCGAACAATGCAGAGAATCACGCTTGACAACATATCCTGGCCCGGGCTCAGTGTGGGAAACATTGGGGCATCCACGAATGGAGTAGTGAGAGACTAATGCAATTTAAAAATATCATAAACATTTTCAAAGACTCGAAGAGGCATATCAAAGATAAACAAATCCAATGAAGTCGGACGGAATCATAATATATGCATTTCGGATATCATAATAAAGTACAGAAATATAACCTTCCCGAAGTCATTCCGAGTGTCAAAATAATTTATAAGATTTTATAGAATATTTAAAACAATATTCGTTAGGCGATTAGTAGGGTAATCAAAACATTTCTTTAAAAAATTGCTTAAAAAGAAAGCTTTAATACATTAAGGGCAAAACCGGGAATAGTGGGCCCGCCTCGGGACAAATAAGGCGACGGGCTCAAATTATGCCCTCTAAGCTTATGGTATCACCTAAGAAGGTTCTACAAGCATTCTATGACTTTCCAAGTAATTTGGAGCAAAGTTGCATTATTTCAAGAAAAGTGTACCAAAGTAGTTCAATTCTACTGAAGGAAAAACTGAAATTTTCTCTTGCGGATTCCGAGGGCCAAGAGGTCCTTCGAGGCCCGGATCCGACCCTAACACACTAAGGGCATGCCAAGGGAAGAATTGGGGTTGCTTTACATACCTTTCCAAACTCACTTCCCGTTTCGTCGAAAAACTGCAATTGGTCAAGTTTACCAATTGTAAGCTATGAATACCAAAGTTTCAACTTAATGCATATTTGGCTACCGAACTTTCGGCAGCACTTCCCCTATACATATGGCACCCCGAGAATTCAACTCGGCTAGAAATCATCAACAACAACCCAAACGGCAACATCAATATCAACAACAAACATTAAAAACATAAATATCCTTCAACTAGTCATCTTTCTAACAAGTTGACATATTCTTCATTTCAACCCAACTTTCAACTAATATCAATAATTTCACATTCATCAACAATCAAGATCATCACCATATAGTTCTAGAAACATTTCATATCGTTTTCCTCAAGTTATACACTCGATATACATAATATACAACCTTCCGTCAAAGTCATATCTTATGCAAAACATCAAATCTTTGGCATACAACTTCATAACATGTTTCCAACTTCCAAATTCATCAATGATCATCACAATTAACAACCAAACAACTTCATTTCCTTAATGTCGGCAAATCATACTAAAACGACATAAGTTTCTACATTCCAATTCAATACAAACTTATATCATTTTAACTTCATTTACATTACAAACATCACAATAACACACTAACACACTAAACAACTTAATTCATTTTTATCCCAAATCCAACATACCACACGGCCAAGAACCCTCTTTGTCAACTTCAACTAAATCATTCAACTTTCAATCCCAATATGCATTTCATCACAATCACAACTAGAATATAACATGAATTCAACACATTGTGGGTATACCACCTATATATACACACGGCTACACCCCATATTCCAAACCCACTTTACAAACTTCCATTTTTCCATACAATCAACACAATGCTATATTCTACAACACAATCAAAACTTCATAACACAATAAAAAGGTAGAAATTCTTACCTTTTCTTCAAGTCTTCTTCACTTGGAGATATGATCACTTTGGTGATTCTAATGCTTCCCACTCCAAAACAACTATACCAAGTTACAAAGGAACCTTGACTTAGTAGGAAATCAACAAGAAATAAATTTTTTTGGACAATATTTTGGAGGGCTAATTTTTGCTCTCCAAGCCGAGAGCCTCACTTTCTCTTCTTCTATTTTGCTCTTGTTTATCTTCTTTGTTGATCTTATCATAGTCTTCAATTGCTTAAATAATTGAAGTGCTTGGTCACATGACCAAGCACATGACCCATAAAATGGGCTTGGACCTAGCCAAAGTGGCCGGCCAAGCACCCCATTTTGGGCCTCACATTACTTCAATTTTTTTTTTGAGCCCAATACTTATGAATCACATTTTGTAATTCCCGAAACAAATTTCTAAAATTCCAAAATTGCCCTTAGCCTTGTCCCACACTTTCATGACTCTATTCTTTCATACATAACTCCTATGTTCAACAAATTATCAAATTTGACCTTACATCTCAAAAATCCCATATATGACAAGTTTTTCCA
Organism: Lycium barbarum; assembly: GCF_019175385.1. Classification (NCBI taxonomy): domain Eukaryota; kingdom Viridiplantae; phylum Streptophyta; class Magnoliopsida; order Solanales; family Solanaceae; genus Lycium; species Lycium barbarum. Next base: position 88,812,179 of record NC_083346.1, on the reverse strand, counting down.
AATGTGTGAAAACACGGGTTATAACAGCAGGGCACAGTGGGTTCAGTTTAGGGCATGCATCTTGGGGTTCTTATTTTGGTACCTAGACCGTAGAGGTATTCCATTTCTTCTATGACAATTCAACAGCCCACGAGTGGTAGGGAATGCTTTGAGTGTTGTAACCCAGGGCATTTCAAGAAAGATTGTCCCAGACTTAGATAGAGTGGATCCCAACAAAGCGCTCGAGTTCAGACGACTAGGCCTCCAGCACCGCCAGCTAGAGGAGGCGGATATTCGGGTAGGGGAGGCTCGCAGCCTGGCAGAGGTGGTCATCGGCCTAGTAGAGGCGGTTCTCAGTCAGTGAGGGTTGGCTTATGCAGGCCGTGGTAGTCATGGAGACACACAGTCCGAGGGCAGACGTGCCCATTTCTATGTTATTCCAGTTAGACTAGAGGCCAAGGCTTCTGATGCGATTATCAAAGTTATTATTCAGTTTTTCATCGGTCTACTTCAGTCTTATTTGATCCAGGAATTACTTTCTCTTATGTGTCTATTTATTTCTCTACGGGTCTGGATATGCTATGGGACTTGCTTGATATACCTATTCGTGTCTCTACTCCTGCTGGGAATTCTGTAGTAGTGGATCGAGTCCATCGTTCTTGTGTGGTTACGTTCATGGAATACGACACTTGGGTGGATTTAGATCCTTGATATGGTGGATTTCGATATTATCATGGGTATGGACTTGTTATCTCCATATCCTACGATTTTGGACTGTCATCAAGATAGTCACTTTGGCTATGCTTGGCATTCTGAGGTTAGTATGGAAGGGTACTCCTAGCCCTCTACGAAAGAAGATTATATTGTTCCTTCGGACAAAGAAGTTGGTAGATAAGGGGTGTTTAGCTTATTTAGCTCATATCCTGGATACTAGCGTGGATACTCATTCACTTGAATCAGTATCGGTAGTGAGAGAGTTTTCAGAGGTTTTCCCAACCGATTTACCTGGTATACTACCACATCGATATATTGACTTTTGTATTGATTTGGAGCCAGGCCCTCAACCTATTTCTATTCCACCATATCAGATGGCCTTGGCATAGTTGAGGGAGCTGAAGAAGCAGTTACAGGATTTGTTGAGCGAGGGGTTCATTAGACCTAGTGTTTCCCCTTGGGGTGCTCCTGTGCTTTTTATGAAGAAGATGATTGTTACACCTCATAATTTTGTACGTTGAGATTCATTAGGTATTAGTTGTTCAATTTTAGACACTGGAGTTATTTTCTGGGATATATGAGATTATATGCACCTATCTTATTGTTGTGAGGGTTTAAGTGCATGTAATAGGTCATGGAAGGATTGGAGAAGAAGTGAATTAAGGAAATTAAGTTTGTTGGAACTTTGGAGAAAGGATGGGCAAGGTTTCGTACGATAATTTTGGTCTAAATTGGGAAAGGAATATCTCTTAGTATATCATGAGTTTTGAAGTGAAACTAAAGCCTAAATTGAAGTTCATGAAGTTTAGTTTCCAACACAACAAACCGCGCGTCGATCCGACATCGGAATCAAACGTTATGAGCCTTTTAAGACGGACTGCTAGAGCAGGGACTAACCCTGTGCGAACGTGCCTGGAGGTGGCGCGAACGCGCAGAGAAGCACTGAGTAGTTCTGTGCAAACCGACTCTAAAACGAAATAAAAAGGGGATTTACCCCTCATTTCCACTCATCCACCCTCAAACATATCCCTAACCCTCTGTAACATTCTCCCAACTTCTACCCATAAAATCTTAGCTCAAATCAAGTGAAATCTCAGGATTTAGGTTCAGATAGCGTATAGTTGCGATTATGGCATCGTTTTGCGGTGGATTACAGCTTGGATTCAAAGTGAGAAATGAAGATATTTTCATTCTAGTAAGAACAAGGTATGAATCCCTCCTTATTGATATTGATTTAGGCTTACTCACGAAGATAGAGCTATTAAATAGTTGTATAATGAATTAGTTGGTTGAGAAATTGGATAAACATCGTGTGGGATGTTTTATGGAGTATTTTGGTATTGATGATGATGTTGTTGATGTTGTTGTTTTTGTTGTTGTTGTTGTTTTTGTTGGTTGTTAGTATTGTGATTTCGAGCTAGGGATATAAACAGAGGAGATGCTGCCCGAATTTCCACAGATTTCAAAAGGATTTAATTTAAAGAAAAACGTTGCCACTGCTATGGAAAGAAATAACGTTGTTGCTTCTATGAAATAGGTGCTGCATATATCTTCCTTCAAGAATGAATTCTCCAAGAGGTGATGTAAGTTATCATACAAATATATGCAAGAATTGAGGTCTGAAAATTTGAGTCAGCAAAACAAACTTTAGTATATCTAAAGTTAGGAAACAAGGCACTAACATACAAATCTAATTTTACTTATATGTGAAGGAATCCTATTTAATGTTTTAAAGAACTACTTTGACTGTGGAAGTGGTAAACATGTAGAGTAGAGGTTTTAAATGTAATATTCCACAATACATACTAATTAAGTAACACCATTTATCATAATAATAATATTTTTAACTACTTGTTACAATAAATATTGACGTTACTAGTGATGGAATTTAATGAAAACATTTTTGTCAGGTTACTCTAAGTATCAACGATATACTTTCTCAAGTCATGTATATGATTTAAAGCATATCCAAAAATTAGTAACACTAGTAACTACCCGAAATCATACTTATCAAATTTCTACTAAAATATTTTACTTAAAGAAGATCTATATACAATATCAAAATATTACCTAACTGTATCAAGGTTGTCAAACTTATGAGGTCTTACATTAACACTATCATAAACCCTTTATAACCTCATGAATGATCTTAATCCCTTGAAGCTCATATGAATTTACTATGACATATCCCAACGTAAAAAAGTACGTGATGTAACATCCTTCCCCCATTAGAAACATTCGTCCTCAATAGTTTAAACTCGTAAAGGTCTACACCGCATACTAAAAAAGACAGCTCTCACGGGGTTAGGTCAAATTTCGACCTTAAAACAAACTTCTAATCCCTTCGTCATCTCTGAATCTGTTATTCTATTGTCTGTGTAGGGACACCTATTAGTTTTAAGCCTAGTAATTATACTTCTAATTCTTTATCCCATTAAGCCAACTTCTACAAGTTATTATAGGTTCGCAGCTGGAGGCGTAACTAAAGAGATGTCGAAGTTCTACTTTCTCACTATCGGGTCTCTATCTTGTTCTTAGTGTAATTTAACCTTTCCTTAACAACTTAAGTATCATAGTAACTCACTCCTAACTTGTCATATCAAACGGGTGGTTCTTAATCAACAAATCTAATAAAACACACGCACTATGGGAATTTAATAGCCACTATACCTGTCCCCTCATTTGGTATTGCATTATGTCTCTTACCAATCAGAATCTCTGTATACAAACACAATATGTATGCGTAACTCAAACTGCTATGACTTAACTCTATAGAACGATCTAGATCCCAAAGAAGGGTAACTGACTCCTAAATGCCCTGTAGTTCCTTGTTTATATAATGTGGCGCACAACACATCTATAAATAAGACTCTACTAGACACTGCTTGTAGACTCCCTATGACAAACATGCTCTGATACCACTTTGTCACACCCCAACCTAGGTGAGGCGTGATTGCCACCCGATAATGTACTAGGGCCGAGCGAACCAAACTGTAACTTGTATCCTCCATGTCTCGGAAGACGAATAAGGCCCAGGAGACCAACCTATAAAGCATAATATCATATTTAGGCTGACAAGGCCTCATACTGCAACATCTGTTCTTTAGACTAACTCAACAAGATAGGACAATCCCAACGCGTACATGAATAGCTATCTGGCCAACTAGGACAATATACATCTCTGTAAGCAGTAATAACTCATAATAGAAATATACAAGGGCCAACAAGGCCTCTATACTGACATACTGAACTGACCACACAAGTCTACAAGCCTGTACAGAAGTGTAATTGTAACACGGTTGGGACAGGGTCCTGGCCAACCCATACAGCATATACACAAAACTCTGACCCTGGTAACTCCGAATGACATGGGCTTACCATGCTGACTGGTACTTGCTACTGTACTGGCTACCTCATTATCATAACATTGACTTCTCACTGATTAGTGGTAACTACCCACTCAGCCGTAGCTCAGTGGTAACTGCATAACTGCCCAGCCGGTCGTAGCCCAGTGGTGAATGATCATGACATATCTGTCCGGCCGGCCGTAGCTCGACGGTGAATGTATAACTGCCCATCCGTCCATTTCTCGATGGTAAATACGTGTCTGCCCATTTGGCTATAATCCAGTGGTAGCACGCGCCTGCCTATCTGGCAATAAACCCTGTGATATGTATGTGTCTACCCATCCAGCTTATTCCTATAGTAACTTAAGATACATCGCTGCCCAACCGGCCGTAGCTCGGTGGTAACTAAAGTACTCTAATCAAGCCTATGTACGTACTATGTATATCTGCATACTACCTCAGATCTTGCTCTTATGAATGTACATAAGGATTTGGGAACCCTCTTCAAATCTTCAAAACTTCCTTTAGAGTGACGTAAGGTCGTTACACCTCCGATTACGATATGAATATCATCCTTATTACCATAAACTGTACAAGACTTGGACTCTAATATATAACATACGTGAACGATATCATCAGGACATGAAAATCCTAGATGTCTCTGCTTACTAAGAACGAAATCGTCGTGGAATAACATTCGTCCATATCTTGATTCGTCAAAAAACATGCCAAAAGAAGGAAAGCATTAGCCTGAACATACCTCTTATCATCAATACGCACGCAATAACAAACTCGCCTCAATTAGCACTTCGACCTGAATCACACAAGAACAACCTCAATCTTAGGATAATTCACCACGAAGTATTCTCTGACTTACTAGGATCCGGATAAAACCGATGTTATAACCATGAAATCGATGCAGAAAAATAGCTATACTTGATCTTTGAAATAAGAGAAGAACATTGGTTGCTCTTTGTTGAAATTGAAAGAAAAACGTTGCTACTGCTATGGAAAGAAGTAACGTTGTTGCTTCTATGAAATAGGTGCTGCATATATCTTCCTTCAAGAATGAATTCTCCAAGAGGCGATCTAAGTTATCATACAAATATATGCAAGAATTGAGGTTCGAAAATTTGAGTCGGCAAAAAAACTTTAGTATATCTAATGTTAGGCAACTAGGCACTAATATACAAATCTAATTCTACTTATATGTGAAGAAATCCTATTTAATGCTTTAAAGAACTACTTTGATGGTGGAAGTGGTAAACATGTAGAGTAGAGGTTTTAAATATAATATTCCACAATACATACTAATTAAGTAATACCACCTATCATAATAATAATATTTTTTTGTTACACCTTGGAAAATTTCCCGTTAATGTACAGTGAATAGGCTAGCGAGGAACACGAGGTATACGGTGATTTGGATAAGTAAGAAATAGCATTTGATGATCCTAATTGAGATTCAAAGACATTTGACTGAAGGCAGAAGTTTGGCAAAGAAAGTAAAGGATATGTTATGTGTCGGGCAGGAATTATGGACGATGAGTTAATGATGGAATAATGATGTCTTAGAGACGAGTAATGACGACCCTTAGATTGGTATTGAGGTGATAAACAAGTGTTAAGAAGGTTCCATAAGGATCGGAGATCAAACGAAGTGGCGAAAATAAGACTCAGTGAACTGATGGGTTATACGGTCGATTATACGGACCGTATAATCGACCGTAGAAGTGCTACAGAATGAAGTTGTTGAAGGGTTGATTTCACGGTCGATTATATGGACCGTATAAAATTATACGACCCGTATAATGTGCCGTCAAATTGACACAGGAATGGGTGATCACTTGAACAGTTTTACGGTCAATTATACGGACCGTATAATTGTCCGTATAATTGCTCGACAGATCAGATTTTTAGTCATTAAAAAGGGGACCCAAGTTCATTAATTCATTTCATTTCCACACCACTTCTCTCTAGAAATCTCTAGAATATTCCCCACTCTTCATCCACAAGAAAACAAAGGAAATCAAAGATTAATAACAAGAATTCAAATGAATCAAGTGTATGAAATTCATCAAGTTCATCCAAGCCAAGAAAATTCCAAGAGAAGTGAACTAGGGTTTTGGTGCAAGAAGAGCAATACCACTCAAGGCTTATTCCTAAAATATATAAGGTAAGTTCTATGATGTTTTCATGATGTTTAAGATATTGAGGAGTTGAAACACTTGGATTGTAGAAAGATATAGGAAATGGGTCATGAAAGTGTGAATAGTGACATTGTTGAGTAGTAGTTGGAATGAATCATGAAAATGGATATGTTGAGATTGTAAAAAGGTTATGAATGACATGTAGAACATGGAATGAGTATTATATGTGAAAGAACATGATAGTGAACTATGGTCATGATTATGGATGAATTAAAGTGAAATTGTAAAATGTGGATAATGTAGATAAATGACGATTGTTGTCTACTATATTGTGAACGTTGTTATGAATGTTTGGGAGTTGATATAGAATATGGGAAAAGTTGTATAAACGAAGGAAATGCCGTCCAATTTTCTCTAGTGTTAGTAAGTCCGTTCTTATAATTGTTAGCTAATGTCGATACGAATTCTCTTGAAGGTAGAACGTGTGCATTAAAGGAGAACAAGCAAGCGATAGATTAGTTAAACGACAAAGGTATGTGAGACTAGTCCTTTCTTTCTATGGCATGAATCCGATGGCATGATTTTTCCTTCTTCTCCATGAATAATCTATACCCCGGAAAGCTAAGAGTCTATGTTCATGAATAGCTACATGAGATAAGAGATACATTACGAGCCCAATAATGATGATGATGAGCTTAAGTCTAAAGATCCTAGAGTGCATGGTATGATGTTCCTATATGGTTAATGATGTTGTTTATTGTATACACTCACCTTATACACTATTTCCTTCAAGGGGAGGCTAAATACTCATAAACGTCCATAATGGAATCGGGGGTCCACGACCTTATGTAACCCCGACATAGCCATAGTTGCTTTCAAGTTCTAATGTATGTTTTTAATGATAAAGGTATAATGATGTTTAGTCATGATATGTCTATGAGATGATTAATAATGTAAGTTTATAATATGCCTATGCCATGTATGAAAATGTTGAGTTACGAAGGGTATATGATGATATGATTACACCGTGCCTAGATGGCCGGGCATGTCACCGCTAATGCGGGCTGCGTATGATTCCACCGTGCCTAAATGGCCGGGCATGTTACCACTAAGACGGGCTGCTATGTTTACACCGAGCCTAGAGGGTTGGGCATGATCACCACTAGTGGGCGGGATATGATAGTTACCCGGACGCGGGTTAACGAGGAGGATTATAATGTGATGATATACGTGATGTGATGACATATGAGCCATGATTGTGTTAAATATGATATATGTACGAAATGTATTTGCCTATGAAACTTATGCAGGTTATATCCTTCCCTTATGGCTCATGATCCTTCTATTGTATTTGTTTCATTCCTGTCTTACATACTCAGTACAATGTTCGTACTGACGTGTCACGACCCAGCTAGGGGCCGCGACGGGTACTCGGGGCTAACCACAGAGCACTGCTCGTTCTACTACTTATCAGGCTCATTAGCTACTCTTTTATCGATTTTATACTCAAGTCATAAGAAAGTCATGTTTCATTTGTAAACATAAATAGTTTCATATACATAAGCCATTTAGGCTATCAAAATAATATATACAATTATACCATAGTGACCCTGTCAAACCACATAACCCACACTGTGTATCTACGAGCCTGTACTAGAGTACTAGACATGTAGACGGGATAGGACCCCGTCGTGCCCACATATACAAATGTACACAAAATAATAATCAAGCACCTCCGGAACAAAGGAGTGCTTTCTGTCTAACAGCTCCTACGAGTCTGGCTCGAGCCCGCCTCCCTGTCTACCTGTGGGCAAGAACACAGCGTCCAAAGAAAAACGGACGTCAGTACGAATATTGTACTGAGTATGTAAGACAAGAATGAAATAAATATGATAAGAGAACCGTGAGCCATAAGAGAAAGATATAACCTGCAAGAGTGTCATAAGCAAATACATTTCGTACATATATCATATTTTACATAATCATAGTATATATGTCATCACATCACATATCTCATCTCATCACAATCCTCATCGTTATCCCGCGTCCGGGTAACCATCATATGCCGCCCACTAGAGTGATCATGCCTGACCCTCTAGGCTCGGTGTAACGTAGCTGTCACGACCCAGCCCCGTGGCCTCGACTAGTGCCCTACTTGGGCACCCAAATGGACATACAAACCGAATCGTCATATTATAGCTTAACTTAGATTTCATATTAATCATTATAAACAGATCTGATATCAAACATTATCTTAAGCGGTTGCACGTGCAAAAATAACATATCAAAGCCAAAAGGGGTGGTGGAATACACATCGCCGATCATAAGCACATATACAAATATACAGGCCATTCTGGCCGTATCCAAATCTGATAGGTTGGCGGAATATACATCGCCAGATACATAAACGTATACAGACAAATGGGCCGTTTTGGCCATAATAGTAAACGGGACCGCACTAAGACACAGATCACAAACAAACGCGCACACACAATGACCCATGACCCACATATATGACTACAGGCCTCTACAAATCAAAACGAAGACATATGACGGGACAGGGCCCCGCAGTACCCAAATAATCAAATGTACAAAAACATATACGTAGCAAAAGACATGTGTACCAAAATGTGGGCTCTGAATCAAGGGAGCACTCTGTGATAGCAGAATGTGGAGCCTACAGTGGTGGATCACCGGTGTCTGTACCTGCGGGCATGAAACGCAGCCCCCCGAAGAAAGGGGGTCAGTACGAAAGATGTACTGAGTATGTAAAGCATAGAGTACAGAGATATAAGCCACAACGGAAAACAAACAGGATACAAAAGGGGAAATACTGAACAGTATGTCAAACCTGTACTGAAAACATATATACATAATGCAGATAAAATCATGCAAAAGCTCAGGAACGTGGTCACCACTCCGACGCTGGTGCCACACACAGCATAACACTAGAAAGTTCAAATCTCCGTACATCCCCGAACACACACATCTGAGCGTATCACATCACAACCATATCACAGCATAACTCCAAACGGAACCCGGCCCTATGGCGAGGCCTCGGGGAACCGTAACACAGCATACGGCCGAATCATCATAGGGCGCACGAATCATAACCGGCCCGGGAACCGGTGAACGAAGTCATAATAAGGCACGAGCGGAGTCGTGAGCAAACAATGCACTTTGTATATTAAAATAGCCTTTCAAAACTTGATTACTTCATAAGTCAGTTCATTAACCAAAATAGTCAAATGATTAGTTGGTACGAAAGTTTATTTCACAAAATGTTTCCAAAGTGGTACGTATGGCTCAAAACATAGTTTGTTATATCCTAGTGTTCCGAACATTATTTCATAGAGGACAATTTCAAAATCGAAGATTCTTTATCGAAGCTTATCCAAAAAGAGAGCCTAGTAGGACAAATAAGGCATCTCGGGGTTAGCGGGCCCACCTCGGGTCAAGTCGAGGTGGCGAGCATAATTTATGAACATTTCGGGTCTATAAGATCATACATAAGGATTTCAAAGTAACCCGGTCTCATTTACATAGGTTTCGGACGTTTGATTGCTTTCTAGCCAAAATAGAGTCATTAGGCTTCAATCGAATTGAATGAATAGTAGCCATTCTATAGATCGGATTTCGAGGAGCGGAAATGCTCCCGGGGTTCCGATATCAACCTAACATACTAAGACATGCCAAAAGAAGAAGTGGGAAGCTTTACATACCTTACATACGTCTTGCGCTCGTCCAAAACTCTAATCCCGTTTCGCTCAGAATCTACAAATGGTCAAAGTTACCAATTAGGAACTTCAAGACTTTAAGAATCCACTTAACTTTATATTTGTCTACCGAAATTTCGGCAGCACTTCCCCTATACATATGACATCCCCGAGACTTAGCTCGGCTCAATATCAACAACAACAACCCAACAATACCAAATGAATCAAGAATCACAACAAAATAGGCTCTAGCATCAATATTCTTCCTTTCTACATAAGGCGACAACTTCCATTCAAACTCCACAATATCAAACTAATATCAACATTATCATATTCATTTACTCATTCAAGGTTATTCAAACGTATTTCAATAGCGTTCCAAGCAATATACATGGATTCAAGTATGCCGCCAATTTCCATATTCTATCCCAAAACTTCAACAAATGCGACGAACCTACCAAATCGCATTGTTTTCTTCCAAGTTCATTAACAACAACCATAATTCACATTTAGAATCTTACTTTCATAATTATATAAAAATTACATAAAAATCACATAATTTCCCATAACACCCACAACCCATTTCAATGCCAACTCAACTCGTTAAACCTTTATTTACGTCATAAATGCCACAACGACACAACTAACACACTAAATGAATTCCATTTCATCTCCTCTTCACTATACTATGGCTCACGGCCATGATTCACCACTCACACACACACGGCTTCACACACACACATCACAACTCCATAATTCTCATCTAATTCCAATCCTTACAACATATATACTTATTCCATAACACAAAAGAATAGGAATCTTACCTTTTTCTTCAAACTCCCACTTGCCAACACAAGCACTTTCTTGCCTTAAAAATTATACCATGTTGAAGAGCATCCTTGAGTTAATAATATTGCTAGAAAATTATGATTTTTGAATCAAATTCATGGACTTGGAAACTTTTTTTCCTTTTCTTGAAGGGGCCGAAACACCCCCTCTCTTGCTCTCTTTCTTTGTTTTATTTTGTTGAACATTCTTGAGTAAGAATGAAGACTTATCCCCTTCTTATATTATTTGATCACATGATGAATCACATGACCAATTTCATGGGCTTGGGCCTATTCTATGGCCAGCCACCCTTCAAATTTTTGGGCCTCATCTCTCTTATTTGTTTTTTTGAGCCCAATTGATTTATGGATCTTATTTGTAATTCCCGAAACTAATTTCCAAAATTCCAATTTTTTCCCTTAGCCTTCCTCCGTATTTCCGCATCAATATTTTTCATGGATATCACATATGTGTTAAATAAAAGAAAAACATAGCCTTATTTCTACAAGGAAAAATTATTCCAAATGCGCAAAACGCGGGATATAACATTCTCCTCCCCTTTAGAACATTCGTCCTCGAATGTTAAATTAGCGTTATAGGGTCCGACAAACATTTCGGGGGAGTTCCTTCTTATGAGTAGCACACATAAATCACTTACCAATTAATATAGCAAATTTAGAAATTTAGATTACCAATTAAAAAAAAGTATCGCCCCAAATCTAGCTCTGCCTCATCCTCTGCCTCCAAATCGGATGGTAAGTCTAGCTCATAGGCAACCTCGCCTATCTTCCGAATAATCTGATATGGCCCGATATACTGCGGACTAAGCTTACCCTTTTTACCGAATCTCATTACACCCTTCGTGGGCGACACCTTCAAAAATTCCCAGTCGCCAATCTGGAACTCTAATGGTCGACGTCGTTTATCTGCATATGATTTCCGTCGGCTCTGGGCAGCCAATAATCGTTCTCGAATGAGTCTCACCTTATCGCCTGCTTCCTGGATCACATCTGCCCATTTAATTCAGTTTCGCCCACGTCGAACCAGCCAATCAGAAAATCTACACCCTCTACCGTATAAGGCTTCATACAGTGTCATCTGGATACTGGAGTGATAACTATTATTATTATAAGCAAATTCAATAAGCGGCAAATGATCATCCCAGCTACCTCTGAAATCAATAGCACAGGCCCGCAGCATATCTTTCCGTGTCCGAATAGTACACTCAGCCTGTCCGACAGACTGAGGATGAAATGCTGTGCTAAACTCACTTGAGTCCCCCAGTCCTTCCTGGAACAATCTCCATAAGTTAGCCGTAAGCTAAGCACCTCTGTCGGCTATAACAGATACCGGAGTCCCGTGAAGTCTTATTATCTCTTTAATATACAATTTGGCATAATCCTCAACCGTATAAGTAGTTCTATCCGAAAGGAAATGAACTGACCTCGTCAATTAATTGACAACAATCCAATTAGAATCGTACCTGCGCAGAGTGCGCGGTAAACCTATAATGAAGTCCATGTTAATCATTTCTCATTTCCAAACTGAATGTTTTTTTTCCGTTTCCTGTAGTAATCTGCCGAGCTTTTGATACTCGATTTTGACTTACTGGCAATTTGGATATTGGCCAACGAACTCTGCAATGTCTCTTTTCATACCGTCTCACCAGTATAAGCTTTTGAGATCATGGTACATTTTTGTGGATCCAAGATGAACAGAATGCCGAGTATCGTGCTTCGCTGGAAGAAACATAAATATGTACACAAAGTTTCAAAATGGTCTTTAAGTAAATAATGCAATCCAACCAACCTTTCGAAATAAGGAACACACACTAACATACTTCCTTTAAATAAATAATGAAACACAACATACGTGCCGCTTCCGGCACAGTATCAATAATAGCCCTTTCGGGTAGCCGCTTCCGGCTCATTATCGATAATAGCCCCTTCGGACAGCCCTGCAACATCAGGCACACATAATCTGCCTCTGTACAACAATACCCCATCAGGTGCAACCTCAAGCTGGGTCCTTTCCTTATCAAGGGTTGTATCTCTGTATACTGTACCAGAATAGGGCCCTCAAACCGACTCTGTTTTACCTTTTCCATAGTTGATGATTCAGCAATTTCTCGAACCGAAATCCCGGTATCTCCAGAATCTGTCAACGGACTCTGAGGCCAGTTAATTGATAAATTTCACAAACCAATTCTTTCTTATCAGACTGTACGTCAGTCGAACTACCCATGGACTTGTGGCTAAGTACGTCATCTACCACATTGGTTTTTCTAGGGTGATACAAAATATCGACGTCATAATCTTTCAATAATTCAACCCATCTTCTCTACCGCAAATTCAGCTCCTTTTTACTGAAAATACACTGGATCTCTTATGGTCCGTATAAATATCAACGTGGACCCCATGCAAGTGATACCGCCATATCGCTAAAACATGAATCACCGCTGCTAATTCTAGGTCATAAGCAAAATAATTTCTCTCGTGCGGTCTGAGCTGTCGGGGAACATGGACTATAATCCGACCATGCTGTACTAATGCAAAACCTGTCCCAATACCGGAAGCATCATAATAAATAACTTGCCCATCTTCCCCTTTAGGAAGAACTAGGACTGGAACTGTAATTAATTTTTCCTTCAGCAACAGGAAACTGCATTCAAAAATACCGGTGCACTGAAATTCCACTGCCTTCTGAGTTAGCTTCGATAATAGTGTCGTAGCAGACACAAGGTTCTCCACAAATTTTCTGTGATATCCGGCCAATCCCAAAAATTATGTACCTCAGTCGATGTCGAAGACCTAGGCCAATTCTTTCTCGCTTTGATCTTGTGTGAGTCAATTATTTCCATTTATACTTACTTTACTTCGCTTTCATCCGTTTCCCCCCCTTTGGGGTTATACTTATACCATATTCATGTTTTTTCTTTCTGATCTATAACCTGATTTTCTTCGTGCAAGACCTTAACAAAATCACGAAGCGATGAGAACTATCGACTATATAGTACAAAATCTTATCCGATAGCTGGCACTCAAATAATGTAATTAATATAGCAATTTGTCTTTTAATAATCATATCCTTCCTTCGTACCCGTTCCTTATCCGTCATTCTGTTTTTCTCGATATCCGAATTATTTTATATTCACGTGATTCATCATTCCATACCATAGGTTTTCCTTTGTCCTACACTACCACATTTTTGTTCGTTTTCGCAAATAATTTCATGCTTTGCCCGTTGACTCTTTTAGAGGCTCTGCTTAATTATGTTTCTTACGGTTCACTTTTCCTGACATTTTTGATCTCCTTACCTTCCACTCAATTATTCGCTTTTCTTTCCAAACATCGTTGTATTAGAATCTTCCTATCTCAACCAGTAGCAAAATGAATATCAATTTATTTCGTAACATCTGTACCATACCTTTCGCTTCGTCTCGCAAATTTCATTCAGTTCATGTCTCCCATATACTACAACGCTGGCTATTTGAGTTCACCAATCGATCGACATAGTCGTAAATGGGGGGCCCTACACACACATATATCACTGCCATTTCTTTTACAAGACATCTTCAATCACCTGCTCAAACTTACTCTAATTCCGGAGCTGCATTGTTCTTTCTCCCTTTTT